>NC_092818.1:100171712-100524212 GCF_023375885.2 Dermacentor andersoni | reverse complement strand
GCGACTGCCACCTGACATTCTCCACAACTCTTCTTCACCATGCATGCTCTCCAAGATCGTGCAGTATGGCTCGTCTTGGAGCAGCTTTGGAGCAATTTCTCTCATTTGTAGCATGGATGTAACAGATAAAACGTAACGTAGCAGCAGATTGGAGCAATTAGAGCAGCATTCCTACCACTGGATATGCAATTCAGATTTTGGGCCTCACATCACCTTTAGTAAAATCTACAGTGGCCTCTCAAAATGGTACTCAATGTGAGTACAGTTAATGAAGTTAACAATAGTGTATTTAATAATTAAGGTGTCAGTGTGCTGGGTTTAATACAAATTCTCATGCCTACTATTAAATTTTGTGACAGCCTCCAAGTGTTATTTGTTTATTGTGTAAAGATGCTGTCTTGAGTGCCAACAGTGGTTCTTAGCACAGCACAGCAACTATAACAGGTGGTGCAAAATTCACAACCAAATTCATGTAACTGCTTCCTAATGGCTAACACCTTCAGGCACACTGCTCGGGCCACATTGACTGTGCTCTTAATATAACTTTTCTCATCTGCTCACTCAATAAAATGACATCTCAGCTCACAATTGCTTTAATTCACTGCAGCTCACCCATATGCTTTGGCTGGGGTGTAGATGGCGCACTTTGAGGGGGTGGTGCAGGCACGCTGAAGCTCTTGAGGGGATTCCCCGCATGCACCCGCTTGGTCAGTGTTCCCGTCGTCTCGGCGACTGCAGAGGGTGGCGGCCCCGAGGGGGGTGGGCCAAGGGGAGGAGCTGAGCTTAGCGAGAGCAGAGGCCCGCCCCCTGGCCCCACCAAGGCATTGCTGTAGGCCGGCATCTGGCCCGTCCCCATGACCGAGCTACTAGCGTGGCTCATGCCCGGGTTCAAGACAGGCTCGTAGGTGGGGTTCCCGCAGCCCATGAGGCCTGCCTTCTGGGGACTTGGACCTTCGTGACCTGCTCAAAAGAGAGGAAGAGAGAGATAACATTCAGGTCTCTTGCACTGTGAAAATCAGTGTAACTCAGGATTTCGTGTTCACTCCATTGCTATGGCTGATACAGTGCAGTAGAAGTGCTGGTAGATCAAGCCATAACCCATGCTTGTCCCATCTCTAATAAACAGTGGTGGCTTGATGATGTCATCGATTATGCCAACTAATATCGAGCATTATTACCTCTCTTCCCACCCTTCCTCCTCATCACCCACACCCTCCTCTCCACACCGCCATCATTGACCTCAGCAAATAAAGCCATCGAACACCACAAAAGGAAGACTGTATAAAAAAAAACACTGCCATGTGTGTTTAGTGTTTGCCATGCCTTTTTTATATTTTGTTACTTAAAGAACAAAACTATACTTAAACGAAATTGGGCTCATTAAATCGAAGCACAACTCAAACAAAACGGTGACAAGCAGGAAGGTGCTTGTTGTCACAAAGTGCCAGTTGTTGAGTGCACTACGATAGACCACTAAGGCAGTCATAAACCAACACTGATCAGAAAGAAATTAAACGAAAATGGCAGGACAAAAAATGTAGGTGCGAAAGAACTGAAGCGAAACAGTATTGTGCGAGGTACAAATGTCGAAGTGGCAATAGCCGCGATCCTATAAATATACACACAAAGGTTGACTTGAGACAAGACAGTGATGCACAGATTGTTCACATGCCAGTTAAATGTGCTGTGAAAATTGTGCTACACTGCAAGTCATACCGTGCATAGTGAAGCCAGGCCCAATTATAACAAACACTTTCATGTGTTAAAAATCCAAATACAAATGTAATGAACATTTTATGATAAGTTCATTATACACATGTAGAATACAGCTGTGCAAAAATGCTTCTGAAATTCCCGATGGCAACCTGAATGCCTCAGCAGCACATGTTCATGTAATGCAGCAACCAAATGAGATTCAGTTATCTATTGGGTTATGTGTTGTATTGCACCTTACCCGGTTATGTCCGAACATGTTATCAAAACATGCTCAGCTGCATAATGGAAAAGAAAAAAATTAAGAAGGGAGAAAGCCTTTGCAGAAACTCTCACACCCTGGCAGAGGCTGCAGTGCCTGGATTTCAATACCTTGAATGTCCATTTTGTCTTGAGAGATTTATTCTGCATGAAGTCTTGCAAGTTCAATACAGAGCATAATACATTGTACTCATTTTTGCTATAATGAGGTTTGACTGTAATGATCTACCTGTTGCCATCAGTGTGTTCAATACAGAGCATAATACATTGTACCCATGTTTGCTATAATCAAGCTTGACTGTAATGCTCTAGCTGATGGCATTAGTGTGCTTCATACTTTGGGTTGAATTGCAATTTGTTTTGGTGCCTGGAGGTGTCAAGTACTGAAGCATACCTGGATGCATTGCATCGATGGTCACATGAGCTCGGGGTATGTTGTACTGTGTCCTTGGGTAGATGGGACGGCCCATGTTAATGGAGCTGCCTTCTAAACCGGTGTTCATGCTGCCATTGGAAACAGCAGCTGGTCCCATGGCTGCAATATGTTCATGACAAATGTGTGCATTTCAGTAAAATGGGGGCAAGCTACAATGTTCATAGAGGCACAGTATTAAAAAAGAAAGTTTCCTCTGCACTGGAAACCAGGGGTGAAAAATTCAAGTTCAATTTAAATTTTAATGTTATATTCAATTCAACTTTAAACTGAAGTGTAAATTTAGGTTGAATCCGTCTTCAAAATTCGATTTAACAAGTTTGCATACATACACAGGGTGTCCAAAAAAAAAAGTGAGTGCCCATTTCAAGTTTCTAATAACTAATAACACAAGCATTTATAATTATTTTGCACAGCAAAGATGGATACCTTTTAATCTCTTAATGTTATACAAAGGCCCAACTGTTGTTCATGAGTTTGCGGAAATGCTTAGGTATGGCCACTGTCAATATAGACCAGATTCTTTTACTTTCGAAAGCACATTTAGAGCAAGCGCACTTGATCTCAATCTCAGTTGCCACTTGTCGGCATGACCCATGTAGAGATCATGGGTTGGTGACAGGGCTGGTGACAGTTCACCTGACAACAAGGCCATGACAGGAGAACACTGGTGACAAGCATGTACGATAAACAAGCTGAGCACTATGCTACTGCTTCATTCCACCAGGTCCTGCAGCCCCGGTCAAATATGTCTGCCACCTACAAGCACTGCAAAAACTGCAGGGGAAACACTCATTGGAACCCCTTACACTTGTGCTTCTAGTTGATCCTAGGTGTACCGCTTGGTTTGATAAAGCCAATTACTTTATCATGCATCACCAAAAGAGCAAGCAAGACATACAGTGCCGAATTTGTACTGTGAAATTTCATCTAGGTGGCCAACTAAGCACATTTATATATAAAGCCCATAGCAGAACATCAGGAGTGGTATGTACTGGAAATGGCACCACTGTCACTCATTCTCTGCTATTGTCTCCATAGCAGAAAGATTCTTTGTTCCTCTCATCTGTTATGGGCTGGTTTCATTCAAATAGGTGCACGAATTATAAACTTGTAATAAATTCGAAATGGGCACCGACTTTATAGAAATGCTGTCTAAAGCTGAGAGAGTGATCTGCAACATCTAGAATTATTGGCCTCATATTTTCAAGAAGAAAACACTTTTTATGACTTCACTCTTAAGCATTGAGTTCTGTCCGTAGAGCCCCTGTCACAAAATTTTTGGGTCAGACACACGGCACTTTATGCTAAAAGAATTTGGGAACTTTATGTGATGAATGAAAAGCCTAAGATATAAGCACAAGACTGCTACCTAGTCAGATAGGCTATTATCCATTTTTTTTTTTTTTTTTTTGCTAGCTGCACTGAGGTGTCTTCTAGAGAACAAAATATTAAATTATTTGAGTGACGTTTGGCAGATTCAAGTCGCTTTCATCTTTTGAGTTATATCCAAACTACACATCTAGAATTCCCAAGAATACAGAGGTGCCACAAATAATCACAGGTTGAATTTTGCTTGCTTCTGCACAAGTTGGGTACAACTTTTGTATGAAATTAAACTGTTACAGAAATTTGATTCTTTTTTCATTAGGACACAGGAAACTTCCAACACAGTGTGAATTCATTCGGGGACATGTTCAAGGATGGGGGGGGGGGGAAGGGGGGGAGGGCTAGGTGCACACAAAACGAAGGTGGGTCAGGGTTGATACTCACATGCTTTACTAGAATCAGGCAGCGACTTCCGAGAGTCAAGCGGTAACATCATGGGCTTAGTGCGTGATGATCTCGGCAACAGTGGCTTATCAGTTTTGCCACTATCGTCGCTGCTTAACTGGTCTGTGCAGGAGTGGGAAAACAATAGGGGAAGAAACCAAAAAGGGGCACGGACAACGACCATGCATCAACGTTCATCACGTGAGAGACGAAGGTGAAGCAAACAGTGAACAAACTGAACAGAACGGAATGAGAGAGAGAGAGAGAAAATGAAAACATAGTGGGTGCACTGAGAAACAGTGTCTCAACATAAATGCACGCTCTCGAGGCAGTATGTCATGCATACATGAATATTTGCAATTCAGCCTTAAGAGTGCAAGAACCTGTGCGAATCATGTCCTGTGCCGAAACTATGGTACTTGCTTTTGGAACTAGACCAAAATTGTGGCATCTTTATAAAGGGCAGCAGAGGCACCTTGATATTTCTCAGACATCATGTTTCAGCCAATGTTACCATGAAAATCCTTTGCCAGCACCTTATTTCTACAGCATTGTAGGCTTACAAGTAAACATGAAAGCTCAGTGTACCGTGAATCATAAATGTCAAATTTATAGTTATCACCTTTAGAATCACCCTTATTTATCACGCTTAGCTTACAACGAGACATAATCTCAACAGATGAGCTAAATTAAGGAACTCACAGAAGTATGAAACAAGCATAGCCACATTACATTAAGCTTATCATTTGGCAAAAAGCAATCAAGTCATCAGCAAAAAGGCATTTAAGATGGCCACATAGAAAGTCCATTCATTTTGACTGCACATATAGCAACACAATTTAAGCCTTTATTTTATTGTGCACAAAAAAGGAAGTTCACAACTAAAACGTATGAAGTATTAATGCATACATGCGTAAAAATAATAAGTCTCCTTATTCGGCAGCATTTCCTGCACTAGCTCAGAGAGTGCAGCACCTGTGTTCTGGATTTGATTGCGAAGAACCTACCAAACTGCAGTATGTAATTTCATGCCATGCAGGAACCAGTTCATAAATTCATCGGCACTGTTGTGGGTGTTGAACACATGACACGAATGCACAGCATGAGTGCATGAAGTGAACTCATGGAACATCATGTGAACTTATGCATGGCACTGTTATGAACTAGGGCAGAAAGTGCAGCTACAATCCAGGAGACCTCAAAACGACTATGTGAGTTCTCTGAAGCAAGATCTATGTCCTAAACATGTGTGATAGTTTCAGGCTTCATCGCTCCAAGCTTCCACACAGTACGAAGCATTAAGTCCAACATTGTTGCATTCCGCAGCTCATACCATAACTGTGAACAAGCCTATATCTAGGTGACAACTGTCATTGTGTCAAACAAGTTCATGCATGAAAACCTGCTACTGCTACACTCCAGGTATGTTAGCATTTTTTTCTGCATGTCAGTAAGCAATGAGCATGTGGCTATGTGCAGGTCACTTGTCATTCACTTTGTGCCTGACAAATATGCAAATACTTGAGTTATGAACTAAAGTCACTTATGCAGTTTTTATCTAGCAGCAACAAAGCACTGCATATCAGAAAAAGGGCACTTCCATGCTTGGGCCTTCAAAAGTAGCAAGTATAGGTTTAGAAAGTACAGGTTTGTGCATGACCATGTGCACATGCACATAAGAGGCATGCGAAACAGATAAATATTAAATAGACCATGCAGAACAGCTCACGCATGCACAACATACACACTTGAAAGACCCAGTGCTATAAAGTGGTAACAAACAGTGTAAACAACAAAGTCGCAGCTGTCTGAGTGCCCATTTGTTGTATTAAGCTGTCACTACTTTCACATTTCTATCTGTCAATCATGCCAGAAGGTGCATTCTTGCCTGCGTTATCTAGATAGGCAGTTAAAATATCTAGCAGTGTTGAGCCACGACAATATTATTTGTATATATTTTGCACATTACCATTGTGCTGTGTAAACTTTCTTGTTATCGGCAAATAATGTGCTAGCAGCTAACGGATTGGACGGCACATGCGCTGTCATGGCGGAATGAAATGCAAACAGCGGAGTGCATGGCTTTTGGTATAAGCTGCAATGTCTAACTCTGCCCATGCTAAACTGCTGCAAAAGTGCAATTAGGTGACAAGGCTTGCAGCTTCCCATCCTGAATGCTTAATTGCTCATTGTTGCTGAACAGTCTGTGTACACAGGATTAAGGAAATGCCAACAAATGTAACTGCCATCCAATAGCAAGGCAATCTTGTACCTCCAGTCTCTCCAACCCTCCCCCCTCACTATCTATCTCTCTCTATATATATATACCACCTTTCTATTTGCCTTCTCCAGCATAGGGTAGCCAACCACATGCTTTTCCTGTCATCATTCCTGCCTCCTCTTTTTCTTTTCTCCTTCTCCTGGATGTAATAATAGCAGCCCCTCTCACAGTACACCCAGCTGGCCTAACAAACTCTCTGAAGCTAAAAAAAAAGGTCTTTCAGAAGGGCTACGTGACCAAGCAGTGTAGTGAAGGGAGGGGGACACACCCATGTAGCCACCACCAGAATTCTTCTTCTTGTCGAGTGTACCAATGTGCTCCTCGGAGATCTCCTGGGAGTTGCGCGAGATGGGGGTGGCTGTCATGGCTGCCTCTGGGTTGCTGCTCTTGTCCATGGCCTTGAGTTCCATCTGATCATGGTGGATCCACAGGTCGGGTGGCTTCAGGTCCTTGGTCGCTCCCTTGCCCCCCTTGGCGGCTACACCCTTTGCACTCGCATACCTGTGTGCATGTCCCATTGGGAGAAAGATGGGGCGCCATGAGAAGTGCACGCACTGACCTACATTGCAAGAGGCACACAAAACTGCATAGTGTAGTCCATATCAATCACTCTAACAGCTTCCATTCTCCATTTATTCATTGCAGTTTGTAAAATGAGGTAAAATTGAGCAATTTTACATATCTGACTAAACCACAGAATAGGTTAGCGGGGGTAAGGCCAGTGCATCTTGTTTTTACTTAGGTCACTTAAGATGAGCAAAGCTTCAGCACAGTTAGACAGTTAATGCATCACGCAGCAAGGACTGCTGAACAGGAAGAGCCACCATACTGTGTGGCTTTGCACATCTTAACACACCTATCTGTAACACATAAATTAAAAATAAGATCTGTTAAAATTAGTTCTTTTGCATTTATGTTCAGAGTGCTGCACACTTCTTGTGAGTAGATGAGCTAAAGTTTGTTCTCTATATCTTTCACAGCCACAGCAAAATTAACCAGTATTTTCTCTAAGGCTGCTCCAGTTTCCCTCCAAATTCAGTCCAAATTGGTTGCCATTGGTCTATGATCGTACAGGACAAGATAGTAGCCATACGGTATCTATACTGTATGCAAGATGTATCTAAATCTACTACGTGCTTATTTGAGATTGAAGCAGAACTACACCATACAAAAGCTTGAGAATGTAGACTACTTACTACAGTGAAATCCCCTTGTTCAGAATAAAATGCATGCATAAAGTATGACTTGTGCCTAGAGGTACCAAAGTTTTGGATAATTACTAAATAGAAGAGTTGTCTTAACTAGAACTTCTTCCACAAAGGCTTGTAAAATAATGTCATTTAATTTTCTGTGCCTGTAATTCAGGCACATACATACGTTTATTATCCATGCCACTCTTGTGGACAGAAGACACAGGCAGCTACTTTATATACAGCACTTACATAAGGCTGCATATTCAGTAAAGCCAACAGATCACTGAAGCATAGATCATCCAGACTGTGTGTTGGTAATTAGCTTTGCAGCCAGTATTTGTTAATTCGAGACTAATATGGTGGGTAAAAAGTAGCATGAATTATTCAGTTTTTCACTTGATAGTGAGCTGAAAATGCATGGGAGCCTTTTGAAATCTGCGAGCATCATCAAAATAACGAATGTCAAATCAATGCAAGTTGAGCACACCAGAGTTAGCTAACATAGACATTGTGTAAATAACAGCACTGTTAACACATGCTTTTTTTCCGTTTAGACCATAGTGTTTCCATTTTCAGTTACTGTACGACCAACAATTCCATCAAGAATCTAAATTATTTTTTTTCTGGTACCTCTTTAACAAGAATTTCTATCCTACGCTTATAAAATTTAAATATTTCACTGTCATCTTTGTTCACATGTAAGAAGCTATCAGTGTTAGCTATCGTCTCTACTGTCTTTGCCTCGTACCAAAAGGCACAGATGTACAAAGAAAGTTTAGTTTAAAGCATAAAGATACTTACGTCTTACTATTCACTGGACCGATGTAGCCCTGCCGTCGTCGGCACATCATGTAGCAGATTACAATAAGGATAAGTAGGATGATTGTGAAGCCTGATGCTATTGCAATGTAGAGAACGTTGTTCGAGATCCCACCACCTACATGGAGACATAAAGTCAACACTAAAGTCATCTTCACTATATTGGACAAATTACCGATGCACCAAACCTAGTAGCATCTATAAAATCTTTGTGGTAACAATAACTACAAATAGCAAAGCTTTACAAGCTTTGCTACTAATAAACTACCATATCCATGCAAACTTAAGCACCTCTTCTTTTTCTAACCACAAATCTCTTCAAACTAACAAGGTGACTTGCAGCTGAGGGTCTGCTAACAGCTGCAGATATGTTAACGCTACATTTTAGCCAATTCCAGTGTTCCATAATTAGTAGCACTGGAAAGAGCATGCAAACCATTTCTTCAACAATTGTTGCAGCCAGGTTATAAGCTTATGTCAATCTTTCTGCGGCTTTTTGCCCATGCCATTCAGCATCCGCATGCTTGTCATCGAAATTGGTGACTTTGATTTTGCACTGAAGCCAAATAATGAATAGTGGCTGGATTGCTTTCAGCTGCTTCAATCAAGGAGGCTTTTGTTATCACTGGCAATTAATTGCACGCCTTGTCCTTGAAAGAATAGGCAATAGATCTGGCAATAACACTGATCAAGAGATAAGTGATGAGAGATAGACCACGGTCGCACCCATGGTAGTGAACTGTCAGATGCTTTCTTCTTTTCTATTTCCCTATGCACACTAAAAGCTAGTCACTCTGATTGCCCTACATATATCTGGCCACAAGGTAGAAAAGTTAGGTGCTTTATTTTCATGAGCACGGTTGAAATCCATTTGTTGAAGACTGCTTGATTCCATTTTAATACTAATCAACTTTTTGTATCAATTTTGGCTTAATTCTAATTTTGATGTTACTTTAAGTATATACTCAAATATATTTTCGATTCATCGAAAATTACATTTCCCAATGTAAAGTTGCCAAAAGACCGAGGTCATTAGGATGATTGGGTGCTTAAAGCCGCATCACTATGTATATACAGTATGCGCCTACACATGTGCATGCCACAATACCACAGCTTGACATGCACAATGTACATACGGTAGCATGTGTGTGATTCAGATGAAATTATTTTTTTAAGTAAATAAAAGCAAAAACAAAGTAACAAACATGTCTCAGCCAACGTTCATGCCATGCATTTTGGACATTCACTTACCGTTGATGGTTGGTCCAGAAGCAAGCTCTAAACCTAAATATTGCCAACAGAACAAACAATCCATAAAATTAAAACAAACATAGCAACAAAAAAGCAGCACAAACACACGCACGCACGCTGACACCCATGCATACTCTTAGCATGCAAAAGAACAAGAAACCAAAGAAAACAAAGCAGAAGGCACTGAGAAAAACATGCTTCACTTCAGGTTATGTGGAATGGAGAAGAAACATATTTTCATTCTAAAGTGCAGTACACTTGAGATTTTATTCAAAAATTATTAGTGATAGAAACACAACTTAGACATGTGCAAAATGCTTAGCTTTGGTTCTCTAGCTCATATCACACACTATTTAGTTTACATCACAAGTCTCCATTTGAAGCACCATGAAATGTATATTAACTTAGTCATAAGCAGTCAAAAGCATCACATTTTGTGATGAAAAACTATAACGTGCTGGCGAATGCCATTTGAACTTGACACTTTCAGGTAGCTCTTGCCATAGGTGATCAACTCTGATGTGAGAAAAAACTAACTTACGAAAGAAATATTTTATATTGAATAATTAGTAAAGAAAGGTACCGTGTTTGAACCATAGGTTCCACCATAGACATTTTGCAGCTCTTTTAAAGCTTTCACGACATTTAGGAGAAATGAGGGAGCAATATCACAGCAACCAGAGTAAGAAATGGAGAGGCAGAGTCGAAAAGTTAACTGACATTGGCATACCAATGGATCGCTGACATAATATCGACATGTATGCTATCTTGATGTGAGTCACTATGAAAAAGAAATGCTACTTTGAGTTGAACAAAATGTATTGCTCTCCACAGCTAAGGCATGTCATTCGTTTTGTCAATACCACACAATAATGATCCGAGTCTACCCATTACGAATATATGCAAAAAAATGAAGTATAGCCTTAAATTAGTTCCTCTGAGTGCAACATTTAGTTCCATAGCCTGATGAATATCCAGTGAAGCTGCTTAAAAGAAAACACACTAAACATGTCAACAAGAAATGTACATGATACCTGCCACCACTTTCCAGTGTTTAATGCTAATTGGTGAGAGAAACTAAGAGAAATACTTGAAATGTCTTGCAATTCCAAGTTGGCTGTAGCTGCGCAGGCAAATGAAATTTCTGAAACTAATGCTCTAAATGTAAATGGTGCAGAGATTTGGCACTTCAAATATGCATTAGTCAGGCTTACACTTTAACTGTTCGAGCAGAAGATGCTACTTTATAATATTTTGTACTTGCAATTAAATGTAGCCATTATAATGACTTTTCATCCTCTTGAATGCAGCATTTGCAAAGTTCAAATTTTTTCTTCCTAGCAAAGATGTGTTGCGTGACTTTCATGCCCTCCAGTTACAGAAAATATAAAATAAAAATAAAAATGCACATTCGATAAGAATTATTTGCCGTCCTATCTTACAGGCACAAGTGTAAAGAAGGCTACAATAATATCACGCTAACATAGTTGTTCCTTAAAGAATGTGATGAAGACAGATATAAAAAAGACAGGCCTCATGCTTAACGACAAAGAGGTTAAATGGTGAATTGAGCACAATAATTTTGTTTTCAGTGGCACAAAGTTGTGTGTGCTGCTGCCAATTAATTCTAAGCGAAGGCAAATGGTGACAAGGTTACACTTCTTACAAGCTATCTAGCGTCTCTAAACAGACAAATGTCTCCAGTAAAATTTCAGGTTTGGTAATTCAAGCAAGGAAAATGCATATCTTAAGCATACAACATCAACATTTCTAATGTCAGGATACGTAGAGACAAAGGAAAATAGTTTTGTGAATGTTAATGGCCACATATATCGACCATAACAAACAGGTTTGTAACTGGCACAAAGAGCGCAATAGTTTCCTTCCGTGTGTTTTATACAACCTACGCAGTTTTACATTCACGTTATGTGGTAATAAAAAGAAATTGGCTTTATGACTGCTCATGACCACTGCGACTGACTTTAACTGCAACGGCAAAGATTACGACCATCAAAGATAGTGCAACTACTGCCACGTGTCTTCACCATAAAACAGTCAAATAAAAGGGCACGTTTCATGGCACAATTCGCAACTCAATGTTGAGCACTTCCGGCCATGCAAAGAAACAAAGCGCGTTGCTACAGGCATTGCGTGACAGCGGAAAACAAGTCTCGCAGGAGCAGCACCCATGGAGAGGGTAGTGCAACATACTCTTGCCTGTGTGGTAGACCACCTCAGATGAGAGTGGCCCGTAGCCCTTGTTGTTGCGGGCCTGGATCTTGAAGTGATAGGTGGTGTCTGTGGTGAGGCCCTTGATCACAGCAGTCATGCGGTCTCCAACTACAGCTTCCACGACCCAGTCTCTGTCTTTCTGCGTGTTGTCCGCTGTGTACAGGATAAAGTAACCTGCCCGGGAAAGAAACAGAATACAAAAGGCCCTGTGTAAGTGCCGAAAGTAAAAAAAAAAAAAAGAAAGAAAGAAAAACGTCGTGGGGTTTAACATCCCAAAGCTGCACAATGGGCAATGAGGGATGCCATAGAAAGGGGCTCCAGATCAATTAAGACCAGCTGAAATTCTCTACCATGCGCCTTAATCGAAATACATGACCATTTTTGCATACTGACTGTCTCTCCCTCAGAATGTAGCCAGGGTGGCCCAGAACGCAACTGGAATTTTAAAGATCAACAATCTATGAGGACTGTCAAGTCTAGGAAGTCTGCTCCATATTATGGTTTTTCATTTTATGCACTAGACAGTTCTAGTATAGCATTTTGGTTGTTTATGTACATGCATGCAAAATGGCTGCAGCCACGCTATACGCATGCCCTCAATGCGACCTCTAGTAGAGCATTCCACGTGGTGAACAGATGACCGATCCAAAATGCTGTGGAACCATTTGGAAATATAGAAATCAAAGCACTTTTGCAGAAACAGTGGTGTTTTCTTGTTAGGCCTGGCGGCGTCAGAACAGATGGCTGATCTCAATAATGATGACAAAACATCACCAATATTTTGTCCTCAGAAAGAGGTGAGACTAAGTGAAGACTGAGTTTAGCATTTATGTTTTGCTGTCGCAACAGAGAGCACACGCTGTCGTACACGCAGTACCAGTCATACAAGTGACACAATGTCACCAGTAACAGCAGCTGCTGGATAACATGCTCGTACCTGTAACCATGCCATTCTGCTGCTTTGGAGGCTGCCAATGAAGGTTTACGGTTGTTGCGGAGTCCTCGCTTGGAACGACAGTGAGGTCTCGGGGTGGACTTGAAGGTGCTGAAAATAGCAACACAACGCTGCTCTGTATGCGGCTGGCATTGCTACTTTCACGCTCTTGTACCAGCATGCAAAAAAGCGTGGTTGCATCAGTAGGCTGAAATGCAGTAAGACTTGTGACAACTCAAACTTATCTCAACGTCTCACCAACTCTGCATAGTGCCACAAAGGCTAGGACTCGTGTCAGCCAATCAGCAACAAGAGTCAGCTGCTCATTCCAGGGAAGATAGGAGGGCTTGCCCACTGTGTGCCATTAAATCATCTCATGAAACTTCCGTACAGTTGGCAATGTGCAACGGCAATCAGAGGCAAACAATGGAGTCTTTCTTCTGGTTCTCCTTGCTGGCTGGCTGACACGACCCACAGTTTTTGCTGTACTGCACCTAATTGTTGAAATGAAGTACAGATAATTACAAATTCCAGTGAAATCATGCACGTCTAAATATTTTTACTGGGTGGCTGCTTTCAATGCATATTCAGACCAGGTACGTAAAACGAGTCGAGTATATCAGTCAATCCAAATTTTGGCTCCCTAGGAACATAAGAATGCGGTGGAAAATGGGTCATGAGAGAACATTCATATAGTAGTAAGAATGGAAGTAAAAATATGCTTGTGTTTCATATCCAGATTGCTATGTACCCCGACAATCAACACTACAAAATGCAGCTGCTGACCTAGGTGTGGCACCAACGAGTACCATGCCACTCATAGCTAAAGTGACCAAGCAGTACGCATACAGTCAACTTCCATGAATTCGACCTTGACAGAAATGACAGAATTAATCAAGTTATCCCACTAGTTGAGTTGAAAGAAGAGGCAGATAAAATGTCGACGCATAGTGTTGCTTTGATTGGCAGTATGTAGCAAATTCTATGGTGGTCCTGTATCTCACCTTGGCCAAAAGTTTCACATGCATCCAGAATGTACCATTTTAAGATGTATTTGGTGAGTGTTAGACGTTTTGCTACCAGAACACACATTTTGAGCAGCCAGCAAAAAGACATTTGCTTTACTGTGACTGACATTGTCCTGGATCTTGCCATATTCAGTTTCATTACAGCAGCAGAATACTCATTGAAATAAAGCGTGGACAACCAAACTTTAGATATAACTGTGTTATTTTCAATGTTTCATTACATTCGTGTTCTATATATGCGGAGTTTTGGCTACCAGCGAAAGTGCTTGTTTACTGATAAAAAACTACACCAGTACGTACCGTAAAATCCCGCATATAATACAAGGTTTATTTTCCTATTTTTAGCAGCCCAAATTTTCGCCTCGTACTATATGCGGATCCGAACGAAAATTTCAGTCAGAAATTCAGGCTAGAAGTTTTGGTTTCGTTATTGCTGTGTGGCTATGGCTTGACTTCATTATTGCTTCCTTATTGCTGCGTGGATACGGCTTGGTTTCGTTAATGCTGCGTGACTACAGCATCGTTTTTTTATTGTTGAGTGTGCACCTTGGCAGCACACATACAAACCACGCTTCGAAAAGTGCATCTTTTTTATTCTGCATTGAAGGACCAATATGTCCAGACCATGAAAACAGTACTCGGCTGCTTTCAAGAGAAAGGTTACTTTAGCCGCACAGGACATCGACAACAGTGCAACCAGGAGGCAGTTTGGCGTCAACAAGGGAAACATTCACGGATGGCGTCGACAGAAGGAAGCCCTTTTTGCGTGCAGTGGAATGAGAAGAAGTTTTTGCGGACCGAAGAGTGGGACATTCCTGGAAATTGAAATCGCCCTGATGGAGTTCGTATGCCAACAGCGAGCCACGCATCTAGCTGTGAGCATGGAGCTTATGCAGGCACAAGCTAAGGAGCTTGAAAGAGAAAAAGGGCTACCGAGCTCCGTCTTCAAAGCGAGCAAGGACTGGATTTATCGCTACATGTGCCATGCTAGTTTTTCTTTTAAGCCACTGAACTTCGATTTCGCAAAAGCTGCCCAAATCGTTCGAAGAGCTGATTGTGGCTTTCCAGCCCCACATTATTTTGCTGTGCAAGCCCAAGAACTCCCAGCTAGGGCAAATCGACAATGCTGACCAAATGCCCGTTTATCTGGACATGCCATTGCCCCTCACCGTGCAGGAAAAGGGCTCTGAACAAGTTTATATCCAGTCCATTGGCAAAATGAAAATGCGAGTTACCGTCATGTTGTTGTGCGCGGCAGACGGATGCAAGCTTCCGCCCTATGTCGTCTTCCAAGTGCAAGACAGTGCCTAAAGGTGAGGAGCTGCCAAAAAATGTGGTCATGAGATGCCATGAGAAAGGCTGGATGAACGAGAATCTTGTGCTCAACTGGATAAAGTCCATCTGGTGTAGGCGGCCCAGCGCACTGTTGTCGTTCCCATGCATCCTCGTGCTGGACGCATTTCGTTGCCATTTGGCCGACTCACTGAAGAGGCTGTTGCATGAATCCGGCACTGAACTCATCGTTATCCCGGGTGGGATGACGTGTCAGCTGCAGCCTTTAGATGTTTACGTGAACAAGCCATTCAAGGACGTGGTCAAGCGGTGTTACGCAGATTGGATGCGCTCAGGTGAGCCTGCAGTGATGCCAACCGGGCGGCTGAAGCGGGCTTCGCCAGCCGCGCTATGCAAGTGGATTGTGGACGCATGGACCAGCATACCAGAGTACCTTGTGCGTAACACATTCAAGAAGTGCGGCATCTCGAACACACTTGATGGCATGGAGGATGAGTACCTCTGGGAAGATATGTTCGACAAAGAACTATTCGAAGAGAGTGCAGCTGAGGGAGACAGTCGTTGAAGTGCAAAGTGCAATCTAAACAAATGTTTTGCTCGAGTTTTCCTAACTTGTATTATATGCAGATAAAACCTTTCTTTTCCATCTCGCGTCCCAGAAATTTCACCTCGTACTATATGCGGGTTCGTAGTATATGCGGCTTTTTACAGTATTAGAGGATTATTTAGGCTTACCTGCTTCCTGCGTAGTATTGAGGACGTCCATACTATAGGCACTTTCCCGGCGACCCTTGACGACCTTTACAGCGAATTCGTAAAGTGTGTTCGGCCGCAGGTCGTCAATCATGCAGTTGAGGTTAGTGGAGTTGAAGTAGCGGTACTTGGGCTGTCCATGGCCCTTGTAGCGCACAGTGTAAAATCGGTTGTCCGTGATCACCTGGCTGCTGGCAAGTGTGCTGTCACTCCAGAACAGCACAACCGTGTTAGGCGAAAGCACAATAGCCTTTAGGCCTACAGGTGGCAACATTGGAACCAGAGGCTCTGGGGCTGGAAGGGAACACAGAAAGATGGCATCAAGAGATGAGATAACACAAAGCAAGCAAAAGAACTCATGCCTTGTGCCAGGGCAGTAACGAAATGGAATAAATACTAAGGTAGTTGCTACATTGATCGATCGAAAGAACAAAACTTTAGAAAGAATACTCACAATACGAAAAAAAAAAAACATTGTAAGTGAGTAAGTGAGTGCTGCACTTCTATCTTTGCCACTGTTTTCCTGCCTCATTAACAATGAAGCCAGCAACATTTTCTTTCGGAGTAAGGTTAAAATTGTATTCACACAATTGAGATAAGAGCCAGAAATGAACACATTATACATGTACAGTTGGCACCAAAAGCTTCTCGCAGGATCTGAAAAAACATTGAATTTCCTAGCAGTTTGTGACTGCTGACAGTAAAACTACATAATAGTGCATCGTTGGCATAAAATCTGGATACCAGGCTGTGTATCAAATCCTGCAGATCCTGCAGGGCCATAAGGTTTGAACGTAAACGGCACATCTTCATCAAAAACCGACACAGTGAGCCACCAATTGAATCCAAATGCACCCAAATCTCAGGAAAGTAAGAATGACCCTCATCTTCGCCGCTGAAAGCTTCAGTGTGCTTAGGGTGCAATATGAGGCCCACCAATCTGCTACGGAGTCAAGATGCAGAGTGTGCCACATACTTTTAATGAAAGGTGTAGGCACTTCAGTGTTCATGCTGAGCTGGCATCAACTAATGCATGAGAACAGCAAAGCACTCAGCTATTTAGACTAACATACAAGGCAAAAGATAATAAAATAACAAGATATGTGTAGACAAAAAAAGAATACCAAAATTTCATGCTATACTACTATGCTACTTACTTGATTCAATGAGTGTCTTGACAGTTTCATATATAGGCTGGCCATCACCAATCTGGTTGAATGCTCTTACGCTGATGACATATTCATTGGAAGGTTCTGAAAACATGGAAGAATAAGAGTTAGGCGCATTTATTCAAATTCCGAGAGTATTTCTTATTGTGAGATAGCATTGCACATCAAAACCACTTGCCTGATCTTAATTAACAATGGTGGAGTTAAGTACACAAATGCACCAAAAAACAACAAATGCAAAGCAACCACATTGTGCTGCTCTAGCTTGATGGTGCAAATGTTGCAGGCTGAAATGCAACGTCTTCTCAATGAGCTCATGAAAAAAAAAAGGAACTCACGCAAGTTTTCGATGGTGTAGTAGCGTTGCTTCCCATTGAGCACCTTGGTATAGACATCGGGCAGGCCTATGCCCCAGCCAATGGTGTAGCCACGGATCATGATATCCTGATTTCGAGGAGGTGCCCAACTAACAAAGATGCTTGTCGATGTTGGCTTCGCTCGCAGTCCACTTGGCTGATCGGGTACTCGGGACTCTGCAAGAAAGATATTAAGCAGCAGCAGGCTGGGTCAGTGTGCTTACAAACTTCCATCTTGTCACTATGTTTGGCATGTTAACTTGCACAAGCAAGAAAACTTCATTTTATGGCTTGCTTTATTAATTAGAAGAGGGCATCATAGATAGCCTTCAGGCTAACTGAAATGACTGCCTGCGTCTAATTTCCGAGTTTCACAGAACTGCAGCAGCGTAACTATTTGCTTCCCTGGCTCAACTGCAATTTGCAATTCTTTACATCAGACAACCTGGGTTTAGTCACCGATAGCCCAGATCAATCAAGATTGTTCACTGGCACAAAATGGTTATAATAAATAATTTATAGTAGATTGAGATTAATGTGTTCTCCACTAAAAGAAAATACAAAATACTAGTAAGAAATAAATAAAAGAGAAAGCATGAACTCATATGCCTAAACTACAGTTTCATGCTGGGCACTGTGCTGGCGTAGCTGAAAAAAACTATCGGCTGCATAGGTAACTGGGCTTATGAGGAGCTGGGATCATGCATGAACTAGACAAACCTTGATAGTATATCATAGTCCATACAAGGGAAGGCATAGAAAGTCTACTTGATGTGCTAATCATTATCGTCGATTGTAACAGACAATACCCTGCTGCAAGAACAGAGCCCTTATTTTGATAGAGGTGTTTCCATGTTTCTGCAAGCAATGCAGTTATGTATACAACATAGCTATGCACTTCAATTTCCCTTTACATTCCTCAAAAGAGATTATTAATGATCCAAGAGATGAAGCATTCCATCAGCCTTCCAATCAATCCAGTACAACTCCACCTTATTTGAACAAATTTCAGGTATTGTATTGTACATTCAATTCAGTGAAATATTAAACCTGGTCCTAGCTCTCAATGGTACCAACAGAGCTTTGTAAAGCTTGTCTTAAATTGAGAGTGTCCATCTTAATCCTTTGACCACTAGACATTCTTTTAGCTTGAGGTGGCATAGCATGGCAATAAGGCCACTGGAATCAGATTTTAGAGTGCATTTAGGCCACAGCGTTAAGTGGCCTCTTACTGCTTGCAAGACTTACCATCAAGATCATTTTGATATGTCTCCGCTGTCATCCAATCCGTAGCTGGCCCTGTACCATTCACAGATAGGGCCGCAATTTTCACACTGTACTGGGCGCCTTTCTCCAGTCCTGAGAAGGAGGAAAGAAAAGCCAGGGAAATAAAATGAAAGAAACAAGAAAAGTCAGAATTTAGCAGTTAAACTTTCTACTGAGGGCCTGGGTCAAACATAAAAATGAACTGTTCCACCTCATGTGCGTGAATCTAACAAATGAAAAAGGGGGAACCAAGGCACCCAATTTTTGTTAGTTATAACCACATGAAAACAACAGAAAATATAGCAATGGAAAGCATAGAGGAATTTATTTGTGGTTCTTAATTGAAGTGTAGTCATGATAAGCTAAAGGGAAATGAAAGTGGCAGAAAAAGCAGCTTGCTGCCGATGGGAGCCGAAATCACAACATCCATGTTATGCATGCATTGCACTACTAATATCCTTTAGCTTGTCGTTACTACATTCCAATTAAGAACCACAAATAACTTCCCCTTTGATTTCCTTGGCTTCATTATCTGTTGGCTTCATATGGTTGAAACAACTGCAATGTCGCAAGAAACCGCAGGGCCAATTGTTGTAGCTTCGACGGGGCGGCCGGACGGAGGGTTTACGGCATGAGGTGTAACGGCCGGGGCGCGCAGCGCCGCAAGAAAGAGCCGGACTGCTCCAGTGGGGGACCAGACAAAGAATGCTCTTTTATTTCTCCGAGGGGAAGCAGGAGGCAACTTACAGCGTTTGGCGCTGAGTGGCGCCCTGACGTTACTGACCCAAAACCGAAACCAGAAGCTAACACCCAGGATACCACACCAATGATGGCTAATAAACATCTAACAGCTGGCAGTACAAAAGAAAATGAATGAATTATATAGTTACACAAGAAACAATTTCCAAAAGTTACAACCAGGAAGTTTTCTGTTTCCTGCTAAAATAATGCTAAAGTAGGCAAAAGTTACAAGATTGTGTTAGGTGGTTGTTGCTTGCTTCTGCTGTTAGTAGCGACACTGCTACTCTGTTGTCCTTGCACGCAGTATCAATATTGCATTAACTAAACTGCTGAAAATACAAATAAACATATTTTGTACATCAGTCGCAGTCTATGAGGAATTGCAAAGCTTGGGTAGAATGCCACCTAGTAAGGGTGCCGACACCATTTTTAATTAAAATGCTTTGGCTCACCCACCCTACCAATATTCATGGGAACTACAGAAATGATCTCACTTGGCCTATGCTGAGTTGATATGCGTAAAATCTGCTGCATTTAAGAATAAAAGTCAGTTTCTAGTGACTGCTGGGAGCAGAATTTTTATTGAACTAAGTTTATAACTGTAACTGCTCAGCAAAAACAGACGTTGTAAAACCTGGATATCCTAGACCGCTTGACAGAAACAACATCGATATATGCTGCTTAATCAATCTTTTCGACATTTTTAACGTTTCTAAGTGCAAAATTATCTCTTTTAATGGTAAACATACTAATTCTACGTCTTTTTATCACATAAATAACATGACTATTTTGCTTGATACTCAATATAAATATCTTGGTGTTAACCTAACTTCGACTCTTTCATGGTCAACGCACACTGCATACATATGCGCCAAATCTTCGAAACCATTTTAGTACGTACGATGCAAGTTACATAACTCTACTGAAGGCATTCGTAAACTAGCTTACCTAACGTTTGTTCGACCACAGCCTGAATACACCGCATCCGTCTGGCCTCCCCACCAGAAATATCCGATTGAAAAACTAGAATCTATCCAGAATAGGGCTGCGTGTTTTATTTCAGGTTGTTATGACTATAACAAAAGCATAACACAAATTAAACTCAACCTCTCACTACACCGCCAATGCTCTTCAACCTCGTCCTGCTGGGGTTGCCCGACCGATTGTTTCAAATCGAAGGACTGCATCACACTCTATACGCGGATGATATTACGATCTGGACGACAACGGGCAGCGACGGAGCGATCGAGCAACGTTTACAACAGGCCATCCAATGCGTAGAAAACTACCTCGTGGGCACGGGACTCGCCTGCTCGGCCGAAAAATCCGAACTGCTGCTATATAGACCAGTCAGAAAGGGGCGCCCACCTAAATGTTACACCCCCCTGGAAAAGCAAAAGATCCAATTAACGGCATCAAACGGCCTACCCATCCCGATAGTAGAGAAAATCCGGGTACTAGGAATGATGATAGAGCATAAGGGTGGCAATGGCGAAGCACTTCGCAAGATAACGGCAAAGGCCACCAGCACGATGCAGCTCATTCGACGCATCACCAACAAACACGCGGGCATGCGCGAAGGCAGCGTCATCCGACTCATACAAGCCTTCGTCATTTCTCAGATAAGGTACACGGCAGCGTTTCACAACTGGACGGTTGCGGAAAAAAACAAGCTCAACGCGCTCATACGCAAGGCGTACAAATGTGCGTTGGGACTTGCGCCTGGAGTTAGCACCACCAAGCTTTTAGAACTAGGCCTACACAATACGCTCGAAGAACTCGTGGAGGCGCAACAAGTGTCCCAACTTGAACGCCTATCCAAGACGCGCCCGGGCAGACACGTCCTTGAAAATCTCGGCATCACATACCACTCGCAACACGGCGTCAAAGTAGACATTCCAAGACCCATACGCGAGCAACTATACGTACCCCCATTGCCTCGCAACATGCACCTCCAACACCACACGGGGAGGCGTAAAGCCAGGGCAAAACACATGAACAAAAGTTACTCTAACGACAAGGAGGCGGTCTTCACCGACGCAGCCCGCTATCGAGACAGGAAGAGTTTCATGGCGGCAGTTACTAGCCACCGAGGCAACCACCTCATGAGCGTCACCGTGAACACGGCACATGCCGAAGCGGCAGAGGAAGCGGCCATAGCACTGGCCCTCACACAAACCAAAGCTACATACGTGATCTGCGACTCGCAAACGGCAATTCGCAATTTTGCAAATGGGCGCATCTCGCAAGAGGCGTATCAGATACTCCAGCGACATCCCATACACCAGGGAGAGGCCGACGCTGATCACCGAAGGCATTTGCTATGGATCCCGGCACACACTGGAATGAGCACCCCCAACGAAGCGGCTCACGGCGTTGCTCGAGGCCTGACTCACCGAGCAGCATCGGAGGAAGAGAACCCGCGGGGTACTGCAAACGTCTGGGCATCGGAGGATCGTATGACCAGTTTTCACGACATCACGGCACACTACCAATTACAAAGACGCATATACCCATTCCATCACGCTACGTTAGACAGGACGCAAGCAGTACACTTCAGACAATTACAAACAGACTCTTACAGAAACCCCAGACTCATGCACGCCATGTATCCAGACATGTACACTACAAACAGATGCACATCGTGTGGCGAGGTTGCCACACTAAATCACATGTTATGGGAGTGTCGGGACCTAACAAACAAGTCGGGCAGTGCCGACCCCTCCGTCTCTTCCACCGCCAGCCTCCGGTCACGCTGGATGACCGCACTGCTCAGCTCTGACCTGACAGCACAACTCTGGGCCGTCCAGCGAGCCGAGGAAGCCGCTTCGAGACAAGGTCTCGGAACCGCGTCCGCGGCGGGTGCCCAGACCCACTAAAAAGACGCCGGACTCAAATCTTGTTGATTTGAAATAAAAGTTTACGCTCTCACTACAACCCTTGCATGATTGTCATGATCTAGCCCTGCTATCATTATTTCATAAATACATCCATAATTACAGCGCCATCAGTTCTGCCTCTTGAAACTCCTCATTACAAATCACAGAGGTTGTACAGTCGGTACAATTTCATGCGCATCTATGGAAAGACTAATTCATTTAACTACTCCGCTATTCCAAGAGCCATTTGCCTTTGGAATGACTGTCGCAATGCCATAGCTTATCAGAGCGACCAAGAAAATTTCTGGCTTCTTCTAACAACGCATTTTTCAAACTCTACATAACCTAACATATTATTTTTGTCCCTCAGACCTTTCCCATTATTAATGCACAACTATCCGTTAAAGACTGTTTTGCTATAGCCTAATTATGCCCCGCTTGCTCTGTAATTCTATTGATTATCTTTTACTGCATGTAATTTTATTGTTGAATGACCCGTCACATTCTAAAGCATTCGGTTTGCTCATTGTACATATTGTAACACCACATTACTGTATTTTAGCGCATTTCTTAAGCTGTATTTTTTGTATTGTATTCACATATATATTCTAATTATTATAATCCTTGAATGTACTCTCCCCCTTTACACGATGCCTCTAGAGGCCTGTAAAGTATATTTAAACAAATTGTTGGAAAGCACTCTGGGCAGTAAGCATTCGGGACTGGAACGATAGAGCAGTGAGAGGTAGTACAGCCGATCGAGCACCGAAACAAGGTTTTTCTCTCTCGTCGTCGTTCCCTCTCCCATAGCCACAGCCCCACTGCTCCTTATTTTACAGCACAAGATAAATAAATCATGAAAACAAACTTATTAACTATCTCCTGTGGTAGATATCGCAATGCTGTCACATTAACTGGATTTCTTGAACAGAAACTAAGAGAAAATTTTCATTAATTCACTTTGTAATTAATCTCTTTGGAAGATGTCTCAATTGTGGGATTGAAGTTCAGCAGTAATGAAGTACTAATGTCCGTTCAGCAGAGATTCTTTGCTTAGCACCAGTTTCAAGAAATATGTCCTCAGAATCTGTGGTGAAATGCAATCATGTTCCACTTAACATTTTTCAGCAGTGTGGAGCACTGGAAGTTTTAACTGGAACATGAACTATAACAATGTGCAACATTGCAGAGATCTCCGCGCACTTTCTTTGTACTTTCTAGAGGGCCATTGGGGACCCATGGACAACATATGGGAAAACCAGTCGTACAGAAAGATGTGCATACTCACCAGACAGGGCGTACAGCCTCCTGTTTCCATCAGTGGTAATGGTATCTCCCCTTCGGCTGCCTTTCAGCTTGTATCTTATCTTGTAGCCTGTTATAATGCCATTCTGGGACTCCTTTGGTGGAGGTTCCCACCTAATTATAATGCTCTGTGACGAGAAGACAGAATGAAAATACAGGCACTTACAATGTACGCAGTTAAGAAAGCACGCTTAGCAACCTGTTATGAGTCAACCTCTTTTTCTTTTTCTATATTAAAGCTAAGCTCTTTCTTCAAGATCCAAGAATTTCTCAAAGAACTTAAGCTCTTGGATGACTTTTCCAATGAGGGGGAGGGGCTCTCTACCCTTAAGCTTTACCCTTTGAACAAAGCATGCAGCGCATAAATGCATCACACTGTTAAACTTGCTTTAGTTGTATGTTGCATTGCTATAGCTTGCAGATTACTTTTTACAGTTGGTAGTCTTTGTCATTATAGCCAGTTTACACTGGAGCCACAGAAGGCTATGGGCCCAGCACATACAAAAAATTGTGGCATAAACTGAGCTCTAATGATGATCTTTGCAACAAAAAGGCTGTCACAGAAGTTTTTAAATGCTTTTAGTTTAAACACTGCCGTGACTCTAAGCAACAATGCATAGCATGGTTATATAATCTGTTCTGTATGGTGCAGGTGTCAATGAGGGCCTGTAGTGCTGGTTCCATCAAGCTCACACTGCATTTTCCGTCGAAGGTAGCTGAAAGCTGTATACCACAGAACAGACAAAAGCTTCAATGAGATTAAAAGCTACTCACGGTGGAGCTGGCCGCTTCAAGTGTTACATTTTGTGGTATGTCAGATGGTGCTGAAAAACACAAGTGTGTTGCAAAAGGCTTAGCATGATTGCCAAGCAGATATATTTTCTACAAAAACTAACTTCTTGGACATAAGGAAATATTTTGATATTTCAACCTCACTGTGTCCATTAAAGTTGGCTTTTCAGCACTGTTGACTTCAATATGAATAACAATTCCTTTTTTTTCTTTTTTCGCAGGAAAAAGAACACCGACCATACTTCACTGTGAACAGAGCAAAAACTTCACTTAATTCATATAAACTTTTTCTTATAGTTATGGTTAGTAAATCAGACACAGGTGCGGCTTTCATTAATGCACATTTATTGCAGCAATTGTTGATAAGCAACTGTTTGTTACATAACCAACACATGATATTTTTTTCACTGAGCAGATTTGTAAAAAAAATAATCCTATGACATTCAGCTTGATTAGGCATTTGCAACTAGACTTTACATACAAGTACACACAATAGGTTACACAGGCAAGTAAACAAAATAAAAGGCCAACTTCAACAACAGGATGAACACATAGAAATTTCACTAATTAGGTTTTAACTGCTGAATTCAATACATATATGTTTTCTATGGCAGAGTCAAAGTTAATTCTCCTTCTAGACAAACAGTCTGAAAGATGCTGATAATTACTAGTGCTCCAAAGCAGCTGTCCCTAAAGCTGCCATCAAAAGCACATGTCCAAAGCACAAAGCCAGCTACCTTCATCCAATTGACACATCTGCTAACTATGGTTGTTCTTACTTCCTTTTAGCTGATCTGGCTAATAAGTCACTATCAGCTCTGGTGTTCTAGGATACAGCACTACATGCCAGCATTACAGTATTAAACTTGAAATATGTGATTAAATAGGGTCACTGACAAGCAAATGGGATACACGAAGTGCTGTATATGCAAGAAGAGCATCATGAACTAAAAATTATGCCTAGCAGTATGCAAACTTTGGAGAGTTGGCCATTTATATTTAAATTTTCACCACCTCGCTTTTAAGATGGGACAATTTAGTAAATAATTGCCGATTTGTTCAAAATTAATTACAGCCAGTTTGAAACGTCTTGCCTGTGGGTCCACAAAACCCAGCTACAAAGGGAAATATCCAGCTATATGCCATAGATGACTTTCTTTTTAGATCTTGAAACAAAATAACTTCCCTATATGTATACGTAACTTCAATCATAAAAAGTAACTCAAGCCATAAACATTTGACCTAAATGAATGCCACTCGCTTAGTTTGTAGATACACAGGTACGCACCTGTGCAAGATTGCCAAGAAAAAAAAAGGCATGTAGTAGTAAGTCTAGGTTCAGCCTCATTAGTTTCACCACCGTCGCCTAAACTCACCATCTGAGAAGGTTCGTGCTAGTGTCTCCTCGGAGCTGATGCCCGAGCCATTCTGGTTAACTGCTGTGATCCAAATGTTGTACTCTGTGTACTTCTTCAGGTTCCTCAGGTGGTACCATGTGTCCGTGGTGGTGACCCGCTTCTCCTCGTCCTCCGTGGTACCAGTCTCCTGATAAGAGAGCTGGTAGTGTTGAACAACTTCCTTACGGCTCTCTGGTGCCTCCCAGTAGACACGTATAGCCGTGGGCGAGACTGGAACGGCTTTCAAGCTGCGCGGTGGCCCAGGAATGCTCACTGAAACGCAACAGGAAAACAGAAGCATAAACTGCTTTTAAACATGTCTCTCATGCTTTATGCATATTGACCGGAATTTAAATGTTGCACAGTCTTATGGTACAATTTGTGAGTACTATCTTCTCAAGCAGTGGACTTCAGATGACTGATCACTAATCCAAAATAGAATTTAATTTTTTGTGCTCATTCATTAGCTTGCTGACCTGTTTTAACTGATTCATTAATGAAATTTAACATCTTGAAGCCACATGTGGGCTATAAGAGATTTGGTGGGGAGCTCTAGATTGATTTCAATCATCTGCCCCTGTCAGAAAGTAACCATACCGTGGTGGACAGGAATTGAACTCACAACCTTATCCTCAGCAGCAGAACACCCTAGTCAAGAAGCCACCATGGCAGGCGGCCTTCTGTTTTGATCTGTCTATTCCATTTACAAAATATAAACGGGAAAACATAATCTGTAAGTTGTCTTTGCCACAACCTTAATGGCTGTGCTTAATTTTCAGTTCATGAAATGGTTTTCTTCTTAAATAGAAGCTGTGGCAGTGGTTTAAAAGCATGAATTTTCTGCACTGCAGTGTGATGTTTTGAGCATGCAGAACATCTTTTCACTTCTAAGCGAGTGTAATGTTTCAGAAACAAAATCATTTAGAAATTATTGTTTCTGGGTGCAAGAACACACCATTTCAGTGCTCCAAACAAACCTTTCCTGGGGCAACAATGGTTGCCAGGGTGACCCACTCAATGTTACCCATATTTTAGCGAGCTGTTACAAAGAGTCTGACATGTTTTGCTCCTTTTTTGTGCACTAAAATAAAGATGACAAGTTACATTTCCTGTACACAAATAAAAAACACAATGACAACAAAAACAAAAAAAGGCTCTTTTTACTATTTGTGGGGATACCTAACTGATAAGTCATCCAACACCACAGGCTTTCAAGACTCAGTGGGCACTGGTGTCTTGACAGGCCCCGAAAACATCACATACAGCACAAACATTAAGAATGCTTGATCCCTTCAACGAAAGCCACGGTTGCCTTAACAGAATCTAGTTTGCCAGTAGCTTACCTTCAGGGTTTGTTTCCACCTCTAGCTCTGGCGAGCTCTCGCCTGGTCCGTGTTCATTGTAGGCAACCACGCGGAAATAATACTTGGTGGATGGTTGCAATCCCTGAATGATGATCTCCTCTAGACTCTGCCTTGTGGTGTTGAGGACACGTTCTCTGAAAAATGGCACAAATGAGTAGGTGCTCTAGATGTATTAAGCCCATGAATCATTTGTGGTTCAATGCAAAGTTTGGCTTCACAAAAATCACAGTGCCAATATATAGTGCTCATGGTGTGGCACTGTCTGCTAAACAAAACAATTGAAATAAAACTCCAGTGTACAGCAACAGTACATACTTCAATTATTAACTTTTACTTAAAGACAAGACTTAAATGACTGACTAGTAACTGCACACTACAAAGAGCATTTCTGAGTAATTTGCATCAATGATGGACAAGCTGTGGAAAAAAGTTGTGTACAGAGCTTAGCTTGGGTCTGAGTGACTGGGAAGCTTGTCTTATTCCAAGATGCTGTCTAGAAGTGTAAGAACAAGTTCATAAGACACCCAAGCCTAAACATGGGTGTTCAAAGTGAGTGCCACTGAGGTTGCCACGTATTGTTGAGAGATTATATGTTGAAGAAAATGCAGTATTTCACACAAGTGCAAAAGCCATTGCTCCCCTTAATGGCATTCTCCAGCAATGGGAGAACCAACTTGGTGTTTGGAAGCACTTGCCAACTGTGAGGCCAAGCTTTAATGTTGCCATGGACAAAACTCACTGATCACAACTCCTGCATATTGGAGCTGGTACACTGTGGTGGTGACAATGACCTTAGCTAGTCTGTCGCAAACTGCACAAATTTACGGCTCTAGCTGTCAGTCACAGTTGACACTAACCGTGTGGAGCCTTCCTCTCTGTAGTAAACCGAGTATGCCAGGATGTGCCCTTCCACTCTTTCAGGGACGCTCCACGAGAGTGTCGCAAAGCGTGTCGACACAAGGCGTGCAGTCACTTCCCGTGGTGCAGATGGGACGTCTTTACTCCTTTGCAGATTGCCTGAGGTTTCCAGCAAGGGGGTAGTGAAAGTGGCATGTGTAGCAGGGCGAGAAGATTCTGAGTTAGCAAGCGTAAGCAGAAGGCCAAGAAGAAATGTTGATGCATTTTTTTTTTTCATGCATATGCAATAATGGAGTTGAAGCAACAAACACGATGTGAGTGATGACAGATTGGGAATTTGAAGATTTAAAGTATTGAGTTTTGATTGATGTCAAATTCCATATCATAGATAAAGAGCAGAAAATAGAAAGCGAAATATAGAAAGAAAATTTTTTTTTTTTTTGAAGTAAGCATAAGAGAGCAGCAATAGAGCAAGCATAAGAGAGCAGACAGATTTGAGGTAACAAGAAAGTGAAAGGTTTTAGTCAGCAGAGAAATGGTTCAGCACAGAATGTAGCAAAGGTGGGGGCAAAAACAAAACAAACATTGTGAGCTCATTTCTAAAGACACAATGGCAGCTACCAGCGAGACAGCTTTTCTTTTTGAAGAAAGCACAATAGCATTTCATGCATTTTTGTCAAAATTCAGCTTGACAAGAAGATAGAAAGCTTCTATTCTATATATGCCAACAAAGTAAGCCAGTGTGTTCTGTCAATATAATGTTCTAGTATATTTGAGTGCAGAAATTATTTCTTTTTATGCTTGCTCAGTTATGTATACTTACTTACTGTTAAGGTAAACGGGGTCTATGAGAAAATGTTCTATAACAATAAAATTGGGCAGAGGATTGATGATTAAATCAGGAATTCTGGATTTGATTCAGAAAAGGAAGCTCATTTTCATGCCACTTTTATGAGCACATTCATGTCCTTTACATTAATATATACATGGCCTTTGAGGTATACACTGCTTTACAAAGGTTCTGCATCACTGCAGGCATCAGAATATACGTAACAAAAATTTTGTGTAGAATTATTTTGTGGAATTTTCAGCAAAGCCATCATTACAGTCTTTTTTTTTTCCATATTCCAACAGACAGAGACAAGGCCCTCAAATGTTGTCTTCAGCATTTTTACGAGATCTATAGCCAGATCTCTGGTGCCCAGATTATACATTCAGTGACATTTCACATCACTATATCTGGCGATGGTGAATACCAAGTATTTCGTGCATAAAATGTGCTTGAGAACTCACCAGGGTCCAAAACAATTAGTTGGACAGCAGTCTGTATGTTGCCAGCAGGGTTGGAGCCAAAGCACTGGTAGATGCCTTTGTCAGCATCAACCAATCCCAATATCCTGAGGCTGTTGCCATTGACAATTTGGAAGTACTCGCTCTGAATGATTGCCTCGCCATTGTGGTACCATTGCACTACTGGATCTGGCTTTCCGTACACCTCACATTCGAACTCTATGTCCTCTTTTCCATAGGCGACTTTATTCTTCGGCTTTTTGGTGAACCTCGGAGGAACTGAAAGATTGCATATGACACAAATTCGTGTGGTTTTTACGTAACAGCCATACAAACGCCCAAACTGCCCGGCACCCATAGGGTCAAGCCCAAAACTGCCCCCTCAGTAATTGTTTATAAAAACATGGGACCGTCTCACAGAGGAAACTCGCCAATGGTAGAGCTAGCAGCACCTAAAGGTATCCAACAAAGTGTACTGTTGACATGCCTGTCTAATAATATGGGCCTCACTATATATAATCATTGCCTGGGCTCATCTTTTTGCAGTATTTTAACAGACTATGCTGCAACTATATAGTATTGAAAATGTACTGCTGCAGGTCAAGAGAAAAAGACAGGATAAACCAAATGGTATTCATTAATACTGCTGACAATTCCGATATAAAAAAATTGCATTGGGGCATAAAATATTTCGAAGCTGCACAGTGGGCTATAAGGGATCCACACGTGAAGTTCTGTGGATTCATTTTTGACCACCTGGAACGGTTTAACATGCACCCAAAACATATGGTGCATGGGGGTCTTTGAATCCTGCCACTACCGAAATGTGGTTGCAGTTGCCAAGTATCGAACCCATGACCTCACGCTTAGCAGCAGGCTACCATAGCCACTGAGACAACACGGTGGAGACACTCAAGTAGGGACAGATGATGACTACACTGTCTACGCTCTCTGTTCCAAAAAAGTGTAGCAGCCATGTCACCATGGAGGCACTAGCCGTAAAGTATGGTGCTGCTGCAGTTGCCAATGCTGGCCTGTTTGCAAAATATGGATGCCCTCACAGTCGCTAGAGTATGAAAAGTATTAGAAAAGGCCAACACTGGTGACCAGGCAGATTCTCACAAAGCTTCACGCACACCTTTGCAGTGATCATGGTGGGATGCGTTTTATTTTTGTACTGACTACATAAGAAGGGACAGTGCCTTTAAAACCAAGCTGGAAGAAGCCCTTTTGAAACTTGTACATGTAACTGTTAGCTTAAGAACTGCTATCAAGTATAATAATACCCACATTAAACAAGGCACAGGAGGGTTTCTTTAAGCATTAGCAGTGCAATTTGTAACAGTAGTGCAGGAAAAAAATATTGAAAGGAAATGCACTGTACCTTGAACTTCCACGGCGGCACTAGCGTCAACTGAATCCTCGTGGTTCTCAGCCCGGCACATGTATGTGCCTTCATCGGCTTCCTGGATGCTCTCAATCTGTAAGCTTCCCACGCCTACTTTTCTGAACCTACTGTCCAGAAGTCTGCAATTCAAGAGAACCAACAATGTCAAAATCAAGATAGCCACTCCAATCCATAGAAAGTTATGCACTTAACATCAACAACTCCAGTAGAAAACTGTATGATAAGCACAAATATGACAGCTAAAGTAACAGCTTAGGAAAAAAAAAAAAAGAAGCTTTGCCACCATTTTGAAGTTAAAGAGCTTTGCCTCACCCTATTCAAGTTTTTGGATCGCACAACATATGGTACATAATATTGACATAAGTGCTGCCATATTGTACATACTGCTGGCTGTGTTTCAAAGTAAATTGGCCTGAAATATAAGAAAGCAGGGGCAGAGAGAGACAAAGAAGTCCTTACGACATGTCAATGGTGACACCATCTTTCAACCAGGTCAGATTTGGTCGTGGGTTTCCATTAGCTGCACAGTCAAGGGTGACGTTTGACCCCTTCACAGCAACAGTACTCTTTGGTGCCGCCACAAAGGTCGGTGCTGATATCTTGTTTGCATCGTCTGTGCATGAACAAAGAGCAAATGCCAAGTCAACTTCAACTGTTGCACTGGTATAAGCAAGCTAAAACCTACAGCACAGTGCCAAGAGTAGCGCAGCCTTACAGTGCTATCTCTGTTTGATAGTTTGCTTGATTGTATTTGATTAAGAAGTTTGTGTGACAGCTTAAGCCAGGGGTTACATGTTACGGTTGAATATACCCATAGAGCCTTTGTAAAATGTACTTCCCACTCTGCTCTGCATATGTTCAGAGCCCCCATTAAGCCATCCATTGATCTCCTAACACACCCAAAAGCCCTTGAGACTAAGGACAAGGCTTTTCACACCCATGAGTGTTGCAACACTGAAGGCTTAAGAGGAGACTACACAGCTTCGAGTTGACAGTCATCCACACAAGCACATTGTATGTTATTGACAGAGGCCATACATTTGGTTTGTGCTGTGCAAGCCCAGCAGGCAGTGGCAAAAAGAACAAGCAAATTTTCCAGCATGAGAAAAAGATTGTGTTGCACAGATCGATGCCTTCTTATTTCTCTACAATCTCTATTTTACACATATTTAGGAAGAACTGTGGCCACTGAAAGAAACTGGTCTTGAACACTGTATGTCACACCCCATAATTAACAAAATATTTCGCAAAGTTTTGTAAGTCAACTGCTCAGCAAAGCTAGATTGAGACCAAAAGGTCTCGAAAAGAATTGCTTTGCTGCCCTTTTTGTGCAAGAAGAAAGTTCTAGCGAAAGATCAGTGGTAGCTTTGTTTGCTATTTTCTATGTATGCAGAAAGAAGGCACGGCCATAGCATCACTGCTGTGAATATTCTTTTTTTTAGAGAAGCTAGGCTGCAAAATAAAAACTCTTTCAACTGTCTGATGAGATGCCCTAGATATCAGCCATCAACAGAACCAGCAGTGACAGGGAGCGTACACATTAATGCAGGGGTCATCGGTCTATAGGTTTATGTATGTGCCATGATAAATTTCACCTATCCTTGTTCAATATAAATGTGAGAGTGGCATCTGATGAGAACACCTTCTAGTTGGAGATGAGCTTTGCTACGCAGCCAACTTACAATATATACCCGTCTCCAAATGTGTGAGTGGAACTTTGCCTCATTTCACATTCCCAGCTACTGGCAAAACCAATTTTCATTCAACTGAATCAAATGCAAACTGGGCAAGCTAGCACTTGGCTTAGGCATGTGGTTTCATCAAAGGGATTGCATCATCTTCCATCTCATAAAACACAGAAACGGTATTCATGTACACTGATTGAATAACCGATGGCGCTACCACTAGCCTGGCAAGCTGTCTTGCAGAAAAGACAGCTTTAGAATAAGGGTTAGGATAAACAGTATCTGTAGTTATACCATAGGAGAGGCTGACAAAGAGGTTTCCAGCAGAGGAGACACGGTTGCGGTCAGCGTTGTGGGCACTGCACTGGTACGCTCCTTCATCGGTTGTCTGCACAGCGTCAAGCTCCAGGGCACCGCTGGGCAGCACCAGCATGCGTGCAGGGTCCAGCTGTAGTGCCTGCTGGTCCTTCAACCAGATCACATCTGCTGGGGGCAGGGCGAATGCTGAACATGGAAAGTATGCTGTCTGGCCTGGGAACAGCCGGAGGTCTCGTGGCTGCTCATCAAACCGCGGCAAAGCTGCAACAGATGTGCAGAGTGAGTGAATGTGAAAGATGTTTTGAATACGCTACATATACACTCTTTGTGACAATTTCTCAGGCCACGGCATGTAAGGTCAAAGCTGCTGCAGAGCCGTTTGGTGAAGTTCTTGTGACAACCCTGGCACTCTAAAGCTGTGAATTGTCAGGATTAATGCATTCTCTCTAAAGCATGCAAGCACTGCAAATACAACTCTAACTCACCTCGTGTCCTGCTGCCATTTCCTCTCACATGCAAAATGGCTTGGGAACTTTGACAAGAAATTCATGTCACATGGCACACAGAAGAGTTTTTAGGTGACGAAGCAAATGAAATTGAAATATATATATATATTCTGGCAGAAGCCACTAAAGATGACCATCACAGTCAGCAATAACGTTCCCGTTACCCTGCTGCATTTTTCATGCTATATTACCCATGTGGACAGGCCGCAGCCTAGTGCTCACCCTCTTAACCTCTCTCCTCTTCATATGTGTGTGACATCATTGCCTGTGCCAATGAATCACATGCCTCCCTTTGCCATCCTCCTCTCTGCATGTGCTTCCTTCTTCACTCTTTACTCTCCTTCTCTTCGCTCTCATTACCCTCTGCCACCTTAGATCGCGACACACCAACCACGAAAACCTGAAGAAGTACCTAAGAAAGCTGTCACATTAAAATGCACCATGCTGCACTGAGACAGAGGAAAAGCTTGTTGACAGCATGCTATTTTTTCACAATGAACAAATACATACTTGCCTAAGCTTCTGTTTTTTAACTGTGTCCTACAACAAGGACAGGCATAGCTGAAGTAAGACTGATAGTGGGCATCTCTCAGGATGTGGCTTTGTTGCCAACAGAGTGCAACAAAGGTAGAGGAAGTTTCATGAAGTGGAAAATGGATGACCAATTTTTACCACAACAGAGGCAATAAGTCTGTTCACTTACTAGCAGATGATAGCCAGGCACACACTTTTCAACCAAGCAAAGAATTGCGGCTCAATATTTTTAAATGAGAACCCATTGGTCACGTGGATCCTATCCTATAGCCAGCTCAATATATTTAAATGAGAATCCGTTGGTCATGTGGATCCTATCTTATCCCGCCTGCCACTACTTAATGCTTGAGGCAACTAGCAGAAAGCAGGTGCTTCCTGCTGCTTTCAACATGATTCTCCACAGCACTGCAGCAACATCTGCAAGACAGTGGAGCTCAGAGCTGACAGAGGAAGCAAGCTGGGGCTAATGCAATAACAGCACGACTAGGGAGTAGCAAATACCAATAATCCTGTTGCCTTGTACCTAATTTTTTGTAAGCGTCATTGCTTCAGTAGTTTCAATAGTGGTGGTACATAAATGGAGAGTTATTTTCAGAATTGATGCAAAGGCCATGTAACATGCAGAATTTCAAGACTGGAAGTTACCATGAGGCTCTGAGCAATGCTACAATGTCTGACTTCACTCTGGTGAGCTGTCACTGCTAAAGTATAAATTTAAAAAAACGCCAAGTCTTGGGCATTTCTTCTCATGTTGAGGGAAAATGTTGAGAGACAACATATGCTGCATGTTCAAAATTTCTTTTAAATAAAACTATAAATGGTTACAGGTGCCAATCACACTGCATCAGTACATATATGACAAGGGATAGAATTGCAAGGCAGGTTTCTAACTCCTGTGCCAGTGCACACATATACATTACTTAAGTCATAAGAACTGATCCCGAGAAAATTCACATGCCAAGGATGTTTGTTTCTGCTGCATAGGAGTTCGAAAACTGAATGCTCAAAGATGAGTAGTCTTACCAGCCACTTGGAGCTTGGCTGACCTGCTGAGCATGGTGCCAACATCAGCTATGGTAGCGACACACTGGTAGACTCCTTCGTCAGGACGTTCAGCTCTCGTGTGGTGAACACTCCTAAAGTGCAGGGAGCCATTGGACAGAATGGACCTGCAGCAACAAGAGGGAAGAAGGTTGCAAGGCTATGTGAGTGTGTGGGAGAACATGGAGTTCAGGACAGCTTACTAAAGTGTTTTGATATGTGCATTTCTTGTCAATTAAATGAGTTGCTTTCTGCACTTTCCATTCTTTTTATCTCGTCTGGATTTGCTCCCCCCCCTTTTCTGGTATTCTCTTTATTTATTTACTTTTTTCTACCATGTATGTCACATAGAATAGCGACCATTGGTGAAGTTCGTTTGGTTGTAACACTTCAGTGATTCAATTTGTAACATAATAAAATTTACTTTTAAGACAACAAGATTAGCTCATTCTTGTGTACACATCGCTGAGAGTGGCAAATGAAACAAAGGTTGGCGACATGTGATAACTCGGTAATCTGAAGGAAGTGAAAATTTGCAGTCTTGTACCTACTCTACTTACAGTCCAGCCCCTTTAATATTACCTTTAAAATATTTTCTCATTCTCTACACTTATTTTCTGTGAACTAGCTTCATGCAGGCATTTGTGCTCGTGCATTATACTTTTTTTCAATGGCAGAGAAAGTCAACACTGCTTTTCAGAGAGAACACAAGCATTTTTACGAGAACACACCTTCTAGGGTCGTTGATGAGGTGTAGCAGCGTGCCCTCACGTTTCCAGGAAACTGAGGGCTTTGGGTCACCTGCCGCGGAACAGTTGAGCAGTGCAGGGCCATCCTTGGAGACGACGGTGTCCGAGGGCTCCTCCAGGAATCGAAATTCAGCAAAGCTTACTCCCACACCTGTAAGCAACAACACAATTTCGTTGTACCACAGGCTACTACTTCACACCACTGCTCCCACATGATAAGGAAATTCAAAGTTAAATTTAAACACCCCATGGAATTGAAATTTCATACTCGTATAGTGCACAGAATACAGCCAGGAAAATATAGCATGTGTGTGACATACACAGTCATAGCATTAATTTTAATTGACAGAACCCCAGAGTAGTAGTAGTAGTAGTAGTAGTAGTAGTAGTAGTAGTAGTAGTAGTAGTAGTAGTAGTAGTAGTAGTAATGAACAATCATTGTAGCAGACAACAAGTTCATGTATATCACATTTTTATTGTTCACGCTATCACCTCCTTTCTTTTTCTTTTTTTACACTGCATAGCAAATATTCAATGGAAGAGCTGAAGTAGTGGTTATTATAACCACCTTCGCGAGTGCAGACACAAAAGAGGCGGCCCGTCAGGTCCGGCCACGTGGGGCCCTCTGCGTATTAAATTGACGCCCTGCGAAGCGACAGTGTGAGCGCGTGTGCTTCATGAATGTGCGCGATACGCTGCGGAGAGCCCCACACGCACTGACGCGCCAGTGGTGTAATGGGCGCAGCGACGATTGCACTGCACGCCCGCTTGCCAGCGAGGCGAGAAAATCGGACAAGGCCGTGACTAACGGATGGTGCACGGTACAAGCGCGCCCCGCGTGCAAGTAGGGCAAAGCGCGTGCACTGCTTCGAAAAACACGCGCTGCGCAGACGGCATCCACGCACCAATCGGCGGCAGGGAGCAGGTGTGTCCAACACAAGCGGCGCGTGACCCCGGCGCGTCATTCGCGTCAAGAGGCGCGCGTGTGCCCGCGATGGGCTACGTATGACAGCGCTATGCTCCATCACGTGTTCACCCGAGAAAGGCGCGAAGCTGCTGTGCACGGTTCCAAGTTTCCGGCTAGTCACAGACAAAGCCACCTCGGTGCAAAGGCTGTCAAAACCCTGGCTAGCGCCCCACACGCGGACTTTGAGGCCTTTCACGCCGCAGTGCACACTCTCACGTGACCAGCGCTTAGCGCAGATGCTACATCGTATACGCCACGTGACGCGTACATCCGGCTGCGTTGCGCCGCGCAGCACGAAGCGTCAAGACCGCCGTGAGCGAATATCCTGCCTTCGGTGCGCGAGTCCTCCTCCTGGCCGTCTCTCGGCACGCTGCCGTAGGCCACGTACGCGCCATAACGTCTGCGATGACGTTTAACTTTCAATCTAGGCAGCTCGCGAGAGTGAGATCGGGAGATTGGCGTGAAGCTTGGCCGGCGTGGAGCCGAACCAGGTGAGGCGGTAGATGCACCTGGGTGCACTGCACGCGGAGTGCGGGCAAGGCGGCGGCGCGCCTTGATGAGGTGGGCGTGGCCCCGTAAAGGCGCGCGCGTCGTGCGGATGAAATGCGCGCCGCACGCACGCGCTGGCCTCGACGGCGTCGTTCGTGGCGAGCGCTGTGATGCGCGCAACGGCCGGGCGGGTGGTGATTAAATCCCACCGGCACGTGAAAGGGCAATGAAAAGTGTTCACGGTGTCCTCGCGAGTCGTGAAGGCAACCTACGCTCTGTGAACACAGCGATACATTATACCATGTGCTTGGCCACTGGAAAGCCTGCGACTCAATCTCCGTGCAACCCTGTTCTTCCCTTCCCCTCTCTCATTAAAATTCTCAACGACGACAACAACAAAATTGTTTATTCCGTATCTGTCGCACCTCATCACCTCAAGTAATCTATTCGGTACCAATATGATGAAGCCTCGCTATTGACAATGAGCGCACCGCAACTAGAAATAACACACACACACACACACACACACACACACACACACACACACACACACATATATATATATATATATATATATATATATATATATATATATATATATATATATATACATACATACATATGAGAGAGAGAGAGAAATAGAGATAGATAGATAGATAGATAGATAGATAGATAGATAGATAGATAGATAGATAGATAGATAGATAGATAGAGAACCTACGCAGTTACTAATCTGCAACACGACGACGAAAACTTAAAGAGGGCTTCTCCACACGTTTACTGTTATTGTGGCGAAGCCAGCTTCGACGAAGCTTGCACACGTGTTTTTTGCTTTGAAACCGCGTCACGTTGAAAGAAAGAGATATTGACCTGGTGTAATGAAAATTTGTGCCGCAACATTCAGTAAGCACGCAATTCGCATTAAATGACAGCTTACTCAACGCCACAGAACAGGCAGCACGGCGCGGGTATCAACAGCAAGCGTTGTTTCGTGCTATCCGGAGCAGCGTTTCTTCACACGAGAAACGCTTGGCCCGGCTACGGACACAGCACACCTCCTGCGGGATCAATACGCAGTGTACTCGTTCGATCGAGCGTTTGAAACAGCGCCATCGACAAGCGCAATGGCTCCGCCGTGGCGTACGTGGCAGGCAAGCGTGCCGGCAAGCGCGGATTCGGGTCAGAGCCATGCGTCTTCTTTAAGGACGACGGAGACGGGCCCGCTCTCGACCCGATGCCGAAAAGAAAACGCTACGGGATACGAAGACGTACGGCCGGGCATCGCCAAGGCCTTCCCCATCGAGACCTTTTTCCGCGGCGGCGGTACGAGACCACGAAGGATGCGCGCGCGGAGTTCATCGACCAGCGAAGGACGCGAAATGCGACTCGCGCGCGCGCGCGGTGGGGTCAACAAATCAATCCTGTTGTCGTTGTCACCAACTCCCGAGGCCTGTTGTCGTTTCTCGGAACACTAGGGCAACGTGAGACAACGCTCATCTCGCTACCATTTCTTGCAGGATGCGCCGATACGGAAGATCACGCGCTTATACGCCACGCCTTGCCCAAATAAAAGTTCATCACCGGACAAACTACACTAGTACGAGCGCGCGTACTGCTGTCTTACTGTAAAGCTGCTACGTGCGCTTAGTAAAGGGCTGTTGGATTCTCAGCCTATCGTAGAGAGCGAAATTTCGGAGACTACAGTATCAGCAGGAATGTCTAAACATATTGTAGCGGCCATGCAGCGTGGAATTGAAACGTACATTGTACTGGTCGAACACGGTGTGTTACACGACTTGATTTCCGGCTGCATGGGCTGAGGAGCAGGAATAAACTTTATTTGTAAAAATGAGCTGACGGTGGAGTCGCCCGAGGTGGGCGGCGTCCTTGGTTCAGGACGCCGTGGGCCTGAGATATTTTCTTTTTTCGCAACACCCACGGATTTCAAACTTTTGGTCGTGACTGTATACGTCACAACTGTGGCACGCCACAGCAGTTACGATGCATACACCATGTACGTGTTTCAGAAATTAACAGCGCAAAACAGACGAGGACGAAGGAAAAGAAGAACACGACACTGGCGCTGATCACAACTGAAGATTTATGTTGAGGAAAATCACATTTGTATGCACCGGCCAACACAGGCCAGCATGTCAACAACCAAGCGACTGTGCATGCGCATTGGTCGCTTAGTTTACGCAGTGCGAACTTCGCCTCCCTCGAGTGGAAACAGGGTGACAGGTCCTGACATGTACACACGCGACGCCATGCGGAAGCGGAGAGATCGGCTTACAGGGGGGCTGCTATTTCAGAGCAACTCTGGGAAATTAAGGCACGCTATTTCGCAACCTATGCGCTCGTTCCTGTATACTTTTGTCGCGAGTGATCTTCCATAGCTCTTCCCTCCCTTCATTTTTTTCCATGCCATCGTGTGATCATACAGGCCTTGCGCAGCACGCGAAACACTTAAGGACACAAGCGCGTTAAACTTCTCATTGAAGAATGGTAAAATATACAACGGGGAAATAGGCAGATGTATGAATCTCTAAACTGTGTTCTACGTGCTAGAGTGTTGAGCTTTAAATTCCACATGTCTTGCGAGCCTGGTCGCTGCGGTTCACACATTACAGTTTTCTGTATGCCACGTAACTCATTCGTCATTCTGTGTATAGCCATTCTTGCTCCGTACGTGTGGCGTTAAATGGAAGACCTCACTCATGACATCCCGCACAACGATCCAAGTCGCAGTTTCTTCATGTCTTTTAACTACACCGTACGTAACGATACAAGCCTTCATCGTGCCCCACATAGTTCAGTAACCTTGCAGGAACCAGCAATATGTTCCAAGTCTAAAGAACCATTTTGTAGAAAAAATACCTCTTCGTCGTTCCTAGTAGAGAACTCAGTTTATTCCGCTGTCACAGGACGATCACATCAAGCGGTTTTCTTTTGATCGTGGGACATAGTGACATGATGTATGCGCCACTGTAGCGCGGTATAGGTGATAACAACCTATTGCAACTTATTGCCTGTCCACCTCCTCTGCTTACTGGAAGCACGATTGGCGGGCTAGTTGTGTTATATTTGGTTTACGAGTGTGATGACCTAAGCACGGTTATATGTGGACATCCTTTAGTCTCTTTCTGAGTTATTCGACTGGACCACTCTAGCTAATTGCCACATGTGCGCGCCTGTGTATGTCGTGTTCGAGTGTCCCGTGTACTCATGTAGTACGCATGGAGTAACATGCAATGGGAATATGGTCCTCCAGTTCTACACAGTTTTGAATACCGGCTAAGATTTGATTTCCCGGCAAAACGGTTCTCAACGGGCCATGTCTTTTTTCCGGCTTTCTTCCCATCTACAGATGAGCAGGAGACCCGCCTAGTTAACAAAGAAGTGTAATCGTGAGCCAATAGTCCCGAATTCGTTCGTAATCCACAGGAACAATTCGCACGATCCAGCGCGTTTAAACGTGACTGAACGACAATTCTTACGAACGAACAACGAGTTCGACCTGTGCCGTTTCCGTGATAACAATTTCTGTCAGTTTCCGTGACAATTTCTAACATCTGTCATTTAGCACTGGGTATGTTGCGCGTGGTAGGAGTAAACAAATTCTAACAGCCATTCGAATAAATTGTTACTTATGACTTCTGGACACACATTTGTTTGCGAGTCCTTATATGACAGATGCCTAACTGAACCTGGCAACCTGACATATCCAGTACCGAGGCGGTATATGGCACTGACCGGATACAGGTTTATTGGGAAAGGATGAGGCAGTACCGAAAATACAAGGCGAACTGAGAACGCCAATGAAAATTTTATGCCTGCATCTATCGCGTTCGACACACTTGGAGGGGCCTTTTGCTGACAGGGGCGCATGCGTGAGATCACGGGCTTGAATCCTGGCCTCTGCGCGCCCGTATTCCAACGGCACCGAAAATTTCGAAAATGATAGGAATATAAAAATAGAAAATAAAGGTCATCGCGTAATCATACGCATCAAGGAACCCCAGGTGGTCGGATTTAATCCGAAGTCCTCCACAACGGAGCCCGTCATAATTCAGAGTTCAGCTTTCACACGTCCAAACCCGACGGTTAACTCGAACACGTCTATGTATACGGGGTCACAAAGAATGCGGCTAATATAGCTTAACTCTACTCTGAGACGAATAAAATGCTTCCTGCGATTGGTTTCAATTGTCGAAAGAGATCACGTACACGCAGGGACCAGCGGCTGAATCGGTCTCCAGCCCCGCACACAACAGGCGAGTCGAAACAGGATAACAGCCGCACTCTAGCGCACGCTGTGAGCCCGGGGGGCACCGGTTGGCTTCGTCAAAAGCCGCCCGCCGGCGCCAATAAAATTTCGAGCACGACTCGACGGGCCTTCACAATGGACCCAGTCCGCAGCAAAGAACAACAAGTGCGCAACCACTGGCATGGCCACCCAAGAAGTCGATAACTGCACCACAAAAGAGGACGGCCCCCGGAAGAGCACACTACAATGCACGGCGAATGAATCGTTTCACGGCCATTGCGGGAGAAGGCGCCTTACAGACGAACCCGGCGGCGGCACGCTTCACTCTATGGCACGGGGCCTCCCGGTACGTATAAAGACCGCGAAGATAATAGGCCGCGACCTTCGGTGACGGATCGGGGAGTTATCCGTTTACACGCGTTGTCTTCTTTGTCGTCTCAGCGGGACAACTCGTCAACGCCACTGTCCACCACCGCTCGATGACTGTTTAGGGGACGAGAGAGCAATAACACGGACACACACATCAGTGACCGACAGCGGCGGCGAACAAAAGGACGCGGCATCGCCCGCCTAATCCCCGCGGATGGCTAACCTTCAATCACACTTGGAGGAACCGGGGACCCAGCGCTCGTCGAGGGGGACGGAAGGACCAAGAACGGCGGGATGCAATGAGAGCTCGATCCCGGACACGGCGGGGAGGCATTCGAAGCCGGGTCGCCCCTTTCTTGCGAGCAAGGGGAAGTGCGCGCACAGCCAGCCGCGGCGGCGGAGTATCCTCCGAGTGTGATATAGGGGCTCCTAATAAAGGGAAGCGCGGTGGTACTGGTAGCAGTAGTAACAACAACGGCAGCAGCCCTTTTCTCTCGGCGCTTATATTTCTCCGGCAGCGCGCGGGCGACAGTGGAGTTCCCGCCCCCTTACGACTGGTGCCACGCACGCAAGGAAGTCCCAGCATTCGGTTGCGGCGAGTCGGCGGCGGCGCGGCCGCAAGACGCCGCGAGTAAACAAGCGTACACAAACAACAATGAGGCGGCGACTGCTTCTGAGCAGCGAGACAGCGCCGAAGCGCACGAGAGGCAGGAAGAGACAACAGCGAAGACGCGGACGTCCACAGAGTGAAACCGAAGCCGCTTCCTCTTTACGAGCTCTTCCCGTTCCCCGTATAGCAGTGATCTGCCGAGCGAGTGTTTCCAGGAAAGAAGAGTCCCAAGCAGAGAGAGATAGATAGATAGATAGATGAGGGAGAGGGGGGAAGGCTGGAAAGGAGCGTTATATTTCTCCTTGGCAGGGATGAGAGGATGTACACGACGATGTTACGCGGTGTGGCCGGACAGCCTGATCCTACACCGTATGGTGCACAGAATCATGCAGTCCACGGTGGTCCTCCTCCCGCGGTTTTCCCTCCTCTTTTAATTTCTCCCGGGGCCAGAGCGCGGCTTTCTCGATGCACGCGAGTCGTGGGGCTCGAAGAAGACAAACACTGCCGCGGCCGCGCGGCCGTCGCTGAACAAGGACGCACCTGCTTCGCAAGAAGAGGGAGAACAAAGAAACTCCCCGACGGCAAACTAGCTCTGGCGTTGAGAATGCAGGCGGGGCGTGGAACAGCAAGGAAAGATGGGACCCCCTAAGCTGAGCATTTCGGATGCGCCGCACAACGTTTGGCTTTCTCGGCGGACTCTGCGAGCAGAGGGGAGCGGGGGCCACGAGCAGCGGCTTTCCAGCTGCCGCCCCGGATTGGCCCTGCAGCACTGCGGTGCTCTCCTGTAGCTCGTAGTTGTATGCAGCGACAGACACTCAGCGGGAACTCCTCTATCCGTGAGCGAATTCGATTCCGACCCAGTCACCGAGGTGCCTTGCGTGTTTCGACGCATGCTGGCGTGGAAACTATAGTTGCGCGAGGGTTTAAAGAGAAAAAAAAAATGAAAGTGTGTTCGGGAAGAAGGGAAAGGGGTGTGTGCACTAGCTTGCGCCCGCTCGTAACATATGGAGGCGGGCAGGCACCGTTACACTGTCACGTGCCCGCCCCAACATGTGTGGCAAGCTCTAGCGTAGACGGCTTCTATTCTGGGGTGAGCAAATCCCGCCTGGTACAACACAAACATAACAAGGAGGTAGTGAAAAGCCAAAAAAGAAAAAAATGTATATAATCAAACAGGAAGTTTGTTTGGATAAATGAATGCAAAAATGAAAGGGGGAGGGAAAGAAGAAAGTCTGGGGATATAAAATAACTAAAACGTGCTGCTGGGCTAGTCGCTACATGATTCGAGCTTAAGACTGGCGCACAAAACAACACGAGCAAGAACGACAGGAAATGCGTCAAATTTAGAGCCTGTCTTGTCCTCCTTGTCCGTGTTATTTCTTTTAAGTTCAAATTACAAAATGACACTTGCGAAATGAAAGCGCTTTAGTGATAGTAGTAGAGGAGAACGAAAAGGATCACTTAATCATGGAGTTCCACGATAGTTGAAATAAAAGAAAGCTTCGGGATTTTTTTTTTTTTTCTAATAACCGAAGTCACACGAAGGAAATAAAGTTGTAACACGTAGTATCACGCACGCAATATACCAGCATGAGATCACTGCGGGGCGTGACGTTGCAAAAACCGACTAACTGATTATTATGTCGCTAAATTTGAGCAAACAACCTCAAGTTATCAGCGGATATGTACGAAGCGAAATACGCGTGTCTTGAATGCAGATACTCGGATAACTATAGAGACTCGCGGCTGATTAAAAAAAAGCCAGGTTTGAGATCGTCATAGGTTTACGGCGAAAAAAAAAAACGAATAGGTCGAACGGGCAGGAAGCAGAACGATAGTTAACTTCAAATAATTGGTTTATTGAAGAAAAGGTTGCTGTGGATGAATAAGAAATCGTTGTATAGCAGACGAGAAAGAGGACGAGCCGTACCCGGCACCTTCATCGAAGATGTTACGGGGAGATGTCAAGAAGGCTTTATAGACAATATTTATTGCGCCACAACAACAAAGATTATGGTCCGAGGGGGCACAGCTCGTCCTCTTTCTCGTCTGCTATAAAACAATTTCGTAAGCAGGGAAGGTGACTCATAACAATATATTGAACGGCGCACAGTTCCCACCATAACTATCATACGGGGAGATAGCTCCGGACTGAAACATGCGTTCACTCCAGAAAACATACACGCTAGGCGCACAAGGACGCATATATAAATGGCGATTCCTTTGCTGACCGGGGGAAGGACGGAGCGCTTACGCCCTCAGAATCAAACCTTGAAATCATTGCTCACTGAATTAATAACGTTGTAAATTCGTCCTTGTGTCTCGATGCAACAAACGACCTTTCAAAAGAACGGTTCGCATCTACACGTGCTACGATTAATCTAGCGCTCCAGCCAACCATCACGGCGTTTCTTGACACTACTGTAGTGTTCCCTTCCTTAATCTTTCAGTCAGACAGTGTCCCGTGTGTTCCTCATAATAGGGGGTTTAATATTACGGTACCCAAGCACTGGGGTGGACAAATTAAAGCAGACCCTTTGCGCTATTTTGCACGCCCGGCGGTTTGCCTCCCCCGACACTTGGGCATCCAATTGTAAACTCTCTATTAGTTATACAAACGTCACAGAAACAATAAGGTCAAATGTCAGACCTCGTCAGGGCTTCAGGTCCATTATGCACTGCACGCAACTGTCCACATGCCTGTTCGACGATCCTCAACGACGCTCTCTGACGCGCCACAGCTCTTCCGAGTCTTCTCCAAAGACAGAGAGGATGGGCCACGCACGCTTCGACGCGGAGGGTCCCGCCATTCCAACGCGGGTCTGAGCGCAAACACGCGGTGAGCAGGTAGGCGACGCGGCCTAGAGTTTCGTGCAGGGCAACGCTGAGCAGATACACGAGCCCCGGCCTCCTTTTCATCGCAAGGCAAACGAAAGCGAAGCGCCAGCAAACATCGATTCAAGCCGCAGTCTTATAGCTCGCCCTCGCTGTTATTTACGTTAAAAAAAAAGAAGAAGAAGAAGGAGAAGGTAGGGGGAGGAAAGCATGAATCTTACCGGCAGAATGGGATTAAGGATTTTGCTCCGGGGGGCGCAATGTTTGCGCGAGAACAGCCCGGCCGTTGAATGACATCTCGCTCAATATGAGCGCTTGTCGGATGCAATTCTGAAGAGTTGCACAGCGCACACCAATTTCCGTGACAGTGGATGCCATCTGCCCCTATTCTAATTATGATGGATAGATGCAGGGAAGAGAGGGTGAAAAAAAGTCACAATTACAGGTAACCGCGGGCTATATATACCTGCAATGTGCACCCCGCTCGTGAGAATGATACTTATTAATTAACAACCAGCTTCATTCGCATGGAGCCACAACTTACTCAAGCACTCGAGGATATGCTAATTGCGTTGTTATATCTTCACGAGACAGAAGATGCGAAAGTATGGGGTAACCTCAAGAGATAAGTAGATTGGCAGCAGACACAGTGCTGAAGGAAAATGGTTTGAATGTCAGTCACCATAGAGCGTTGGCAAGGGAATGAATTCTGTACACGAGCAAACGGCACCTACATTGGCGGTGAGCTGGAAGTAAGCGCTGCCCGAAGTGTACCTGCTTAGGGAATAACTGTAATCACACAAGCCAAGAACTGAAATTGCCGCGCATGAAAAATAGATTGTAGGCGTCTAGTCCGTGCGCCGTGGCCAAGCCGCACACATGTGCACGCATGCGGCGGTGCCGCTTTTCGAGACATAATTTCGAATTCAAAGTCGCGGGACAAAGACTGGATTATACGTATATGGGCGGTACCATACATGGAAATCAAATTTTGCGCATAAATGAACGACTTTCGTAGAAGGTACCCCACAAAGTAGAATTTCTAAGTATCCACTCAACAGTGCAATGCACTTCGTTTCATTTCTTTCTTAAAGGCGCGTCTCTCAAGTGCCATTATACAACACCTCCTGAAACGCACTTTTCCGAGCTTAGTCGTATCACGCGGCAGAATACAAATCTGTCTTCGCCAACCCGAACGGGCGGCGACCGAATACCGCAATAGTTTTCCGATAAAGGGAAATGCGAGTTCGCTGCATACAGTCTTGAGTCGCTGATTAAATTCATAGGTAGTTCAACCACAGTTGGCCCACCTCACTGTGTATTTTTTTTTTTTTTTTTTCAATTTACGAGTCTTCGCGTATAGCGGGGGCGCAACCGAGATCGCTGTGGCGCCTCGCGTTGGGCAAACCTCCACGTGCTGGATTAGAAGAGCGCCGAGACATACGAGACGTTTGTCGTGCGTGTCTCGTCTCAAGCTTGCCGACGCTGCACGCATTTGTAGCGACGGGAAAGACTCAGCATTCTTCGCAGCGATGGAAGCGGGGCGCGTTAATGAGACCAAACACAGTGGAGGGGTTGGAGGGAAGAAGTGTTTGCGGAGACGGACAGCGCTCCCCACGAAGCCGTTCAGGAACCGCATCAGCACATGCGGTGCTCGACGGCCCCCCACAGGTCGGCCCTCTTTTTTATTATTGTTATTTTTCAATACTCATATATTTTTTCCCCTCCCGAATCGAGTGTGCGTCTTATCAATACAAACGGAGTGCGAACGCGCCGCACACGGGTCGAGTGTGAATAGGACTCGGTACATTCGAGAGTGAAGCTCCAACACGACGAACGATGCGGGGTCATCTGCGCTTACGCAGAAACGTCCTCGCCGTTCGGACGAGGGCGCGACCCCGGCCATCGTTACGGCCGTCATCTACAGCTGGGTCGGAAGGAGATGACGTCGCGGGATGTCGACGTGTGCACTCGGTTGTTATAGGAATGATGGATGACGTCCTCGTTGCGCGAGCGCGGTTTCCACGTCACCGCGTGCGTAGTCTAGCTCAACAAAGTTGACGACTGTTGAACGGAGGCGGCCGACAGAGCGCGAACCACGGATGCCGCGCCACAGCGCGCGTCATACACGGTGATATAAGAGACGAGACATCCAAGGAGCATATTTCAGCTGTGGCCACAAGATTTTCGGAGCCTTCGTGGACCGCTCCTAGAAGCTAACGGTATGGCATATGGAAACAAAGGAACAAGAAAAAAAAAGAAAGAAAAGCGGCTGACATTATATGTCTGGTGTTTGTCGCAGCTTCGATTCTCTAGATGCATTTATTTCACCAAATGCTCACATGTATATATATAAAGAAAGAAAGCGACTACGAAGAAAAGGGAACGGTGATTGCGTGAGCATTTTCTTTCCTTATTCCGTTCTCCTCTATACGCACACGCACCATGACAACAAGGCTCCGGCCCATCGGCCGCGCGGTAATCGGAAGCGGAAAGAAGCCGGCCAGTGTCTCGTAAGGGCGGATGGCGATAATGTTTCCTTCCGCCGCGCAGCTCCAATCTGTGCGCGGACGGGATCAAACAGACTCCCTGAGAAAAGAAAAAGGCACGACCGAGAGACAAACGAGTGTTACATTGTGTCTCCCGTGATGTCGCGTGCCATTCCGCCCACACTCCTAGCTTACGGCACTGCTCTTCCGTCTTCGCTTGATATTATCATTACCTTTATGTCGCTACCTTGTGCCTCAGCGCACACACTCTGCTCACATAGATCGGTGCAGTACAGTCCAAATTGCTGGCGCAACCAGTCAGAGCAAACGATTATGCAAGCAATATTTCATCAGAGCCAATGGGGCCCTGAACTAAGGGCTCCACCCTACGAGGAAGTCACCCCATCTCATTACAAATAAATGTTCTCTCTCTCTCTCTTTCTCTCTCTCCAGAGTCCTCCAGCAAGGTATCACTCGCGCCTTCAGGAGCTACGCTAACGTGAACACGACGAAAGTTCATGTAACGAAGGCTCAGGTCACCGGGTTCACCTAACCGCCTGCGAGTCGGGACAAGCGCGAGCGCTGAGTCGAGTTCAGTGGACCCGCCTTCAAGGGCGTGGGTTGACTCGCTCAACACGTTTGGCAAGATGCGTCTAAAAGCTGTCGAGTCGGGGGGTCGACTTGCGACTTGACCCGTTCGTATCGACTTCGTGTAAACGAAGCTATATACGTATATAGGGTCTCCCAAGCTGGCAGCGACGACAAAAAGCAGCGTGTACTCGCTTGGGCGACAGGCAAACGCTATGATCGGATACGCGCTACACCTTTTTTTCTCCTGGCATGCGTTCAGTCACCGCTGCACCGAATCCCATAGCCGCTGGGCGCGTGACTGCAACGGCACGCAGAAGAAAGTTCACGGAAGAGGCCGAGAGTGCAGGCTGCGGCCTCCCCGTATATACGGCGTTAATCTCGCGCGGCAGCAGGGAATTGCTCATTTCCTGCGCAGTACGACACACGCGAAAGTCCCGCGGGCCAGGCCAACGCCACGTCGCCACTTGGCCGCGTGGTCACGTGGGAAAACAGTCATAAGGGGGAAAGCGCACGACTCGGCTCGTCACCGCAGTGAGGTTTTCTTGTTTTGTTTTTCTTTTTTTCTTGCCTCCGAGAACGGGAGAGGCAGCGAGATGTCCGCGAGAATTGCAGAGAGCGGTGGGTATACACACAAACGCACACGCACACATCTTCAAAGACAAGCGCCCATATGGAGTTGTGAACCTGACTGAGGTCAGGAAACGGCGCGCCGCAACTGAGTGGATAAAGCCATGTGTCTTGCCGTGTTTGCCCAACATGCTCCCAGCCCACGCGGCATCTATTTTTTATTTCTTTTTATTTAAATGCTCGCAAATAGAGTCTTCTTTCTAGCTACTCTCTCCTCTGGCAGAGATATCGTGTGTCTGGGGACTCTGTAGACATATACTCGGGCGGAGTGCTGGCCATGAGTTGGAACTTTACTCTTCCTCCAATTCTCTCTTGTCTCTACTCTCCCTTTTTCCTGCCTCCTTTCCCGCACACCGTGGCTGATGTGTCCACCATCGCTTGAGAAAACAAACGCGGTGATCCTCTTCCAATATTCCCTTCCTCCTTCTCCTCAAGTAGCCATACACAGAGAAAGTTAGTGACTTGAGAATGGATTTGCAACGGAGGCGATTTGTTTAACTTGTTATACTGGTTTACTGCACGGCGTCTAGGGTCAATACACAGTTTGGAACACAAATTTATGTTTTCTTTATTCCAACATAACATCTTTCACGATAGGATGCCACATAGTTATTTCCTATTAAAGAAAAAAAAAAAGAGCGCAAATCAGACACCCATGAAGCAGTACAGAAAAATGTATGCGGGTCCCGCGCACTGTAGGAATTGATGTAGGCGAAGCTTCGTATGGTGTTTGCTTTGATTGACGATAATTAGCGTTGATGTTGGCGGAGAATGTGTGATTGATTCTGCGTTTAGTCCAATACGAGAGTGGTGAGTTGATGTTAAACGTTACCTTGCGTGCACCACTGCTGTTTGTTTGCGTAGTACACAAAACAGAAAGTCGTGTTTGCTTAAGGCGTTGTTGTGCGTCATTGTTCATAATCTCTGAGAGGGTTGAGCATTATCACTGCCTCACACGGCACATCTCATCGTAGCAGAAGCGCCGGCCGGGATGCGCGGAGGCGAGCGCCATCTCGTGGTGTTGCAAGAAACCCAGCTGCACGCGCGGCAAGGCCATCACCGCAGCGCCGGGAAAGTCGGGAGAAGAAGCAAAGAAAGCTTTGGTTAAATAAAAAAGAAAAAAAATCGGATCCCCTTGCGAATGGTGCAAAGCAAGTTTCCCCTCGCGGAACAATTTCACCGTCAATAACGCAAACACTTCCACCCGCCGTGGTTGCTCAGTGGCTATGGTGTTGGGCTGCTGAGCACGAGGTCGCCGGATCGAATCCCGGCCACGGCGGCCGCATTTCGATGGGGGCGAAATGCCAAAACACCCGTGTACTTAGATTTAGGTGGACGTTAAAGAACCCCAGGCGGTCGAAATTTCCGGAGTCCTCCACTACGGCGTGCCTCATAATCAGAAAGTGGTTTTGGCACGTAAAACCCCATAATTTAACGCAAACACTTCCAGTGCCCTTATTTCGTTTGACTTGCAGCTGTTAAGGCTGCCACCAATTGTTGCGGGGACGGTGTTTAGCAGCCTTCAAAAGCGTTTGCTAGGAGTTTATTAGAGGGAACTTATTAGAGGCCGTAGGAAGTGCGAATGAAAATTCTGGCAATTTAGCATCGAAATAAAGCTCAGCGATCTTGGGAATATGCAGTACAGTGCATGCTTAAAAGCCTGGGGAAAAAAATAAGTAACAATATCTTCGCAAATTTACGTCACGATCCGATGGCGTTAGTTGCTTTGCAAACAATTTATTGCTGCTGGGGGCGTTGACGCGATCGGAGCGTCGATCCCGTCTTCGGCGGCGGCGATGGCATCACCCCCGCCGCTCTTCTCTATACACCATCCATCTTCCTGCACCCCAGCATAGGCCACAGAGCCATTCCGTTTTGAATAAAATATATTCATGCATTTAGGGCTCACAAGTGTTTTATCGGTGGTCTCGGCGAGCGCATCAGAGCGCCGGCAAAGTTCATTTCTATAGCTCGGAACCCAGAGACAACAAGCCCACAAAGCGCAACACATGGCAACGCATTACGCGAACGGGGCTAAACTAATTTAAAGTGTCTTTGCGGAAAGGAAGAACATAAAGAAGGGCAGTAAACGAGAGTTTCATCGCTTCGTTAAGCAGCAGTGGCTCATTACAAACGGTGAAGCAATGCTGGCTAATTGATTCCCCCCAACTCCGGGACAACGAGGGCAGCATCAATCTTGATTACCGCCTTAACGAATTTAAACAGCCGCCGCGGATCTTTATACCGTCTTGCACTGCGTACTCTGAATTTTTAAGAGGGCTTATACATGCGGCAACAACGAACTCTGATGAAATCTGACCTTGTTTCTTCGCGGGAGATACTTTGTCGCTCTCAATTTACGCGGCAACGCATGCATAAACAAAACGCAGGGCCTTAATGCATGTACACAGCTGGAGATACGTCTGACAGAACGGGCAGGCGAAAAGAGAGAGAGAGAGTGTTGAGGATTAAAATAGAGAAAGAGATAGAAAGAGAAACAAATAAGGAATGCCTCGACCTGGACTACCTTATAAGCACAACAGACCCGAAAAAAAGATACAGAAAAAGGAAGGGTTGGAACAGCCCTTACAGGAGGCCAAAATGAAGGGCTATAATGCTATTCTCATTGTATTGCGTGGAATTAAAAAAAACGCCGAGTCGCGCTAAAAGCGAAATGTTTAATTGATCTCCATACGGCCACGTCTAGGCACTGCTCATTTCTTGGCCCGCTAAATAAACGCGAACACAAGCTATACGTGCTTTGGAAGCAATCAGGCGAGCTTACCACACGAGAGAAGAAGAATAGGCTACTACTGTATCACGATAACAATTAAAACCAGGAAAAAGAGAGAGTCTGAGTGAAGAAGCGAAAGAAAGAACGAACGCGACTGAAGTAAGCGGGCTCGTCTTTCAGGGGCTCTAATTCACGCCTTTCACCTGTGCACCCAGCATATAAGACGCAGCAAGTGGACCAAAGATGTCGGTTAGGCTACAAACGAGATGGATGATGATGATGGTAATTGTGACAATGATGGTAGTGAAGAAGCAAGGGTTCACATAATCTACGTGCACTAGGCGAGACATAGCTCGCGTATCTTTCCACGGCGATGATGGTGTGGCCAATCTCCCAGGAGTCCCGGAAAAAAAGCTCAGTCGTCCGGCTTGGAAAACACTGCGTAATCCTCGCGTTGCGCGCGTGGCAGCGGCGGAATCAGCAGTGAAGGTACTCTGCAGCCCCCGAACTTCGTTTAGAAGTAGCCTAGGCATGCATTAAAATAACGTATACGGCGATAAACGCAGAAACTGCTGGTCGTGGGGGAAAAGCGCACGGCAAAATTGTTTCCACTTTCGTATACCTTTTATTTCTCCGTCCTTCGAAAAAACGCTGAGCCGTCAGCAGTGTGTGGCAATCTCGGTGTATCATTTCCAAATGCATTCTGCGCGCCTTAGTTTCTCTTCAACGGGGCTCGTAAATTTGGGGAAAAACTAAGTCCTCGTTAGCGTGGCCGAACTAATTACCGAGCGAGTAATTGGTATCGGCTTGTTCTCTTGTTTTTTTTCTTCCCGGAACGCGCAGTAAAAGCCAGAGAGGAGCGCGGAACGACCGTTTCGGGTGTGTACGCAAGAAGGCGGGTCACTGAGCTGCCGGGCTAGCTGCTCCAAAGTCTTCGCGTGCAGATGTATACAGTTACGCTGACGAATGAGAGCGCCAGGAGAACGCGCCAGCGCAACGCGCACGCACGGCAAGTGGCGGATGCTCGCTGCAAAGAAACACGGCGCGAGGATGGAGAGAAGCGAGAGACTCGAGGGCTTGGCGCTCGTTAGCGCAATGGCGCGTCGCTCCGAGCCGGCGAAACCAAGACGGGGGCGAAAACTAAACGAACGACGGAAGGCCACAGAGCTGACTAACCGAAGGAAGCCACCGGCGGGCAGGCTGCGAAGCGAGCCACGAGAGCGGGCCCTCTGCATTTGTAATGATGCGGCGCTGCAAACACCAGACAACGAGTCACGGTGCTACACGCGTGTTCAAAAACGCGCACCCGCGTCTTCGTGCAAGTTGGCTTCGCCGTACATCAGGAAAGTCTCGCGGTGCAGCCGCTCTCCAAAGAGCGGGCTCTAACTTTGAAGGGAGTTCTTCACATTATTTGTGGAAGTACATTTCCGGTTGGCTCACGCGGTCGCTGCTGAAAAATTTGACGCCCGCTTGAAGTCACACTGCGCGTTCTTTTCTTTTTTTTTTCCTTCCCGAGCACGAATACTCGCATACGGAGAAATTGTTTAACAGCCCATGGATTCACTCGGGTCGACAACAGTTCCATGCTTCGCAAAGAACGCAAACACAAATTCCTCCTTTCTCAGCTAGTTCGAGATACAATTTAACTTCGGCCAACGGGGCTGACAGGACTACAAACAGCGTAGGAAAGTGGTGTGTCTACCTTGTCCAGTCTATCGCGCTACTAGAATGCACGAAAGTGCGTTTTTCTCGCCAGAGTCTACTAACAATGACAAAAAAAAAAAAAACACGTAATTAACTGACATCGTTTCACATTTTCCACGTGACAACCTGGTAAGCAGAGAGACACTGTTTACGTTCCGCGAACTGCGATGCTGAAAATTCAACAATTTCTTCTCGCTCTACCGACGTATAATGGCAGCATTGAAGATGGCACATTTTGCGAAACCAGTTTTCTTTTTTTTTTCTGTACCGTCAGTCTACTGTTTCCTCTGTTGTACCCCCCCCTCCCCCCCCCCCCCCCCCCGTTGCATTCACCGGGAAGCTGACAGTCCACCCGTGCATTCGCTTCGCCTGCCAGCAATTCCGAGGGCGCATTCCCAATCTCGATGCCTTATTCCCTATTGTTCAAAATCTATTCAATCGCTACAGGCTCCCCTTTCTCCTATTTTTTGTTTACTTTTTTTTCGTTCAGCGCTTAGTGCTCTAGTTTTGTGCTCATTCACAATGCATTCGCCGTGTTCCATCCCCTTCTTCGCCGTATCAGGACGAACTCATCTTTCACTTTCGTTTCTTTTTCTACTCCCCCCCCCCCCCCCCCCCCCTATTTTCGTCGGCAAAAAAGAAGAAAGCACAATAATATGCAACACTCCTTATCTTCAACAGCGAGGCTGAAGTCGATTCACGCATTTCGCAGACGTGCTTCATTATTTCTTTCTTTCTTTCTTTTTTTTGCTCAGCCTGTGTACAGCAAATAAAATGTTACAGCACATTTCTACGCCGGTTGCCTCTATAAGCGAGTCATTTCGGTTTTTCTACTTCGGGCGACGCACGCCGAAAAGCCTCCCCCCCCCCCCGAAAAAAAAAAGAACAAACAACAAATAAGGCTTGACAGACATCGCCAAGTCCCCTCCCCACATCCACCCCACCCTTAACGCTACCACCCGTCTTGGAATAGACTTCATATTCATCACCTCTGATTTAGTCGTGATATGACGGCAGCCCACATATCGCCCGCGCCGTCGAGCGCGTTCTGTACGACACGCAGAGGAATAACTCACGCAGAATCCCTGCACATCGGCCACAGTTATCTCAATCCAGCTTCTCCAGACACTTCGTTGCCGTCACCGCGGGAAGCCGGAGACTGGCGGCTACGTGGCGCCGTCACCGTGTTATACCGCGCCACCGAGACGTGTGTGTGTGTGTGTGTGTGTGTGTGTGTGTGTGTGTGTGTGTGTGTGTGCGTGCGTGCGTGCGTGCGTGCGTGCGTGCGTGCGTGTGTGCGTGCGTGCGTGTGTGCGTGCGTGCGTGTGTGTGTGTGTGTGTGTGTGTGTGTGTGTTTTGGTCACGAAAACAAACGAAATCTTAGTTGAAAGAATGTAGGCAAGTTATATATGTTAATTAAAATTAAATTACACGGTTTCACGTGCCAAACCCACTTTCTGATTATGAGGCACGCCGTAGTGGGGGACGCCGGAAATTTGGACCACCTGGGGTTCTTTAACGTGCACCTAAATATAAGTACACCGTTGTTTTCGCATTTCGGTCCCATCGAAATGCGGCCGCCGTGGCCGGGATTCGATCCCGCGACCTCGTGCTTAGCAGCCCAGCGCCATAGTCACTAAGAAACCACGGCGGGTATATGTTGATTCAAGGCATGCTGATTCACGGAATAAACGCCCACACGCAACACTGATAGAAAGCAACATGTCGGGTTTCCTGGGATCCACGGTGTAGGGCCTCTAATATACTGTTCCGTGAACTGACGTGACATATGTCACCGGTTTTCGTGAGCAACGGGTGTCACGTGTCATCACGCTCTATTACCTGCACTTTTTTCTTCCCATTATGCGTCATTAAAATGGGAGGAAGAGTACACTTACGAAATTTTTATGATAGTGGCTAATCATGCCTGCATTCGTTGCCGATACGCAGGCTGCTGACTTTCGTACTCCCGAGCAAGAAAAAAAAAATGACATAGAGGAAGTGGCGTAGCATTAGTGCACGTTCATTTCTTTTTCTCGCGTATAGAGAGATGGTAAATATTAGCGTCCCGCCTTTCAATGGCAATTTGTATTTCGTTTCCCTCTTACCGATAGCTCATTTTTACGTTTACCGCTCGCTTTATTACACAACAGAGAGTTAGCGCTCTCCCTCCCGTTCTCTCCTTTCAACGCTTTTGATTTAGGGCGGAAGCCCGGCATCGCGATTTCAGAGATAAACGGGATAAAAGGAAGGGAGCGATAACAAAGGAGAGCCCAACGCGCCAGACAGGGCGGAAGAGGGGAACGAAGCACGAACCACTGCAGCGAGAACTTTTTTTTTAACTCCCAGCGGCGACGTGCAGGGGAATAGCAGTGCCGGAGCGGCGTAACTATTGTGCCTAACTAAACGCGCTTTAAAAGCATATAGAAAAGATGGGAACAACTATAAGATAGAAAGGAAGCGGAGAAAGGGATGATTCACGTGCTTCTGTGTGCATGCATCCTTGGAAGTGGATGGAAAGGACTGTTGTCGCGCTTGTTTGTACGCGCAGGTCCCCGTGTTCAAGCGCGGAAACTGGTCATATCTCGTAGCAGTTTATTTTTCCCCGCTCGCTTCCAATATGTCCGCGCGTGCACACGCATTGTCGTATATAACTGCAGAGCAGCAGCACCCAGCCGGGAAACGAATCTACATCGAAAGGATCGGCGGGATGCGAGGAGGAGGCGAACTCCCACGAGCCGCGAGAATTGGATTACGCACAAGCCGATGGGTCCCCAATGACGGACACGTAATGCATTTTTTTTCCAGTTCCCGCGCACTTTGCTTTAACTGACGGCTGCCCGAAAGAGACGCGATGGGAACATAATGTCGCTCCGAGTGCGTCGAGATAAGCGTATTTTACAGTTCACTGGCGCGCTGACTCATTCATTAGACCCACTTGCTGTAGCCAATTCGCGAATGCATAGTAAAGAAACAGAGCGTAGTTGAAAGAACAGCTTCATTTCCGATTTCCAGTTGGCCTCGAACCAGTTTCAGCCCCGTCACTATACAAAATAATGCTGCCGTCGGCATAGCCAGCTGTCACCGCGTGGCCCAAATGTTGCCCTTGTTTTCATCTATAAGAAAGTTTGAGCACAGTTTAATCCCGGCTAACGTTACCCTCGCCGACCGGTACTATCTGCACGCACAGATAATCGGCATTGCATACGCGCCATCAAGCAGTCACGATAACTGTAAGGGTGTACGCTGCTCTATATCTTCATTAGCCGCTACTGCAACATCTGTTTTCACAACAGAGCTCCAACAATGTTTTTGAAGACGTAAACAGCAGGGCGGGCGGTCAAAGAAGGAGGCTCGTGCATGAAACCTTGTGGAGCACAGTGGCTATGAGGCTTTTCCTGTAGTTCCTTCTCTTTATATCTTTTTATTGATATGTAATTGAAGGTGAGGTTGGCGCCTTCAACGGCGCCGGCTACTCCTGTTCGCAAGCCAAGAAAAGCTAAAAGCACGAAAACATCGAGACAGTCAAGTGTGACAAATATCTGCGAAGTTCTGCACAAAAGTAAAGACAGCCACAGAAAAAAAGATCCGCCTCCATTCCACACTGTGAAAGTGGATGTATATAGCGAAGCTGGTGCGGACGTTAAACGACGTTACGTGAGCACCACCACCACCTCAAGCGACGTACGTCACGCACGCCTGTGTGCAAAAGTGCAGCGTGCATCCTCATTCTTTTAGGCCGTCCGTCAAGCGCAAGTGCCCTATTGAAGTATATCAATGTGTAAAAGTAAATTGCGCAAGAAAATGCGTAAGTACGGCTTACACACAAGCTGCAGACATGATGTTGGATCTGGAGGACAATCCCAATTGCTGTCCCCCAGATTTTTGGACCTCGCCGTTGAGTGCGGGAGCTGGCCGAAGTTGAGGAGGACTTTGAGTTGAAAACTGGAGGTTTATTTACATTATTTACAGTGAGAGTACAAAGAAATTAACAGTCATAAAGTCATTACGGGCCGGCAGCAACTCGGACGCTGCGGCCCGTGGCAAGAAGCTCGAAAGAGATGAATGAAGGAATGCTCTCTTGCTGCTCCCGGTCTCTGGCTTTTAACCCTTTTGGTGTCTCGAAGTCACGTCACGTTCGGCCAATCGGCGAGCCCGCTCAGATGGCGTCATTTTCGGCCAATGGTAGGCGCTCGTGCGATTGTGTCACACCCGGCGCCCCAATCGTCCTTGGGCCCCAATCGTCCGAGGGCTTACTTCTCTCTGCGGTATTGCCTTCCTGGCTTGCAACTGCGTTCACAAAGGCGGATGGGGGGATTGCTGCAAGGGCTTCACGGTGCATTACAGCCGTCTTGCCTTGGGACCCACGTTACCTGGAACCGTGCCAGGCTCCCGCTACACTTTTGGGAAGTGTCAAGCAGTGAATAGCTCCACCTGCGGCGCACGAAGTGGGGGACGCCAACTTGTGTGGACGTGAGGCGCCTCGGGAACGTGGTAGATGTGCTTCTGCGCTCCTTACTTAGGTGTGGCGCGATTCGATGTGGTCTGGTGAACTCGAAGGAGGCTCAGGAAAAGGTCCCGTATCTAACAATGATAGCTTGGGAATGTTATTCGAATATACGAGAAAACACTAATCTCTCCCGCTAAAACTGAAAGACAAAGCCCTTCTCCAGCTGCCGTTTGAGGTCTGTCTGAGTGGTAGCGACCGCTACGTGGCGGTCTGTTAGCACAGCATATATATCTTCATTATTTAAGCCCTCCGCCTAGCGCAAGTGCGTTATTGAAGAAGTTGGATTCCTCAAAGTAAAATGCGTCGGAAAGTTCGTAAGGCACGACTTACACACAATCTGCACACATGATAGCATCGGATTGTAATTCGAATATACAAGAAAACATAATTCTGTTACGCGGAAACTCAAACACAAAGCCTTCCAGCTGCTATTTGTTTCTTTCTTTCTTTTGGGGGGGGGGGGGGGGGAGGGTGAGCTCGCCACAATATACCCCGACCATCTAGAAGTTAGCAGCTTCACTGTAAAAAGTAAAAGAACACCAAGAGACACACAGTTCCGTAAACACAAGAAAGTTCGAAAATACGTGCATAAGTTGACATTCTTGCAGATGAGGCGGCTGACGAAGCTACACTCTCTACGTAAAAAAAAAAAAAAAAAAAAAAAAAAAAAAAACAGAAACAACGCGTGAAAAATCAGATGGGCGCTATAAATATACAGACGTTACCTATTCATATACGATTTATGGTATTCAAAAAAGTTATAGTGGCCGTCATTCCCGAACATTTAGTATTAGCCTGATTTTTTTTTATTTCAACCGAAGCTATCAAAAAACACAAGTGCTCTTTTTTGTTCCTCCACTGTTTTTCTTAACTAAGTTGCGTCGATTCCAGTCCTGGCAACGACTACTGCCACTCGGCTGTCACGCGTGCAGTTTGCGACCAGCTGGAACTGACGTGTCTCCATTTGTCACGTGAGTGTTCGGCCAAGACTCGGGATACTCGCAGACGCGTTGTATACGACAACCGCGGGTTTCTACGGCGGGGTATCCACATTCGCGGCGTTCAAAAGCTGGCGGCCGCAAGTCTCCCGTCTTGTCACATAACGACTGGGAAAAGCCGAGGCGGCGCAACGCGGGAAGCGCCACAATCCCCCCTGACGCAGCTCTCTTCTCCCGTCCGTCGACCTGAGAGGGAGGCTTCCCGGCATCTCTCGCGGATACCGCGTGCGTGCTGCTTCTCTTCTCAGCTCCTCTCTTTCGCCACCTCACTCTCCTCTTTCCCAACTTTCGACGTTTACTACCTCCTTTCTTCGAGACGTCTTAATTTTTCGTTCTTTCTCCCGTATACGCTCTGCCTTGTGCCGCACGCCTCCATCGAGCCGCGCGCCATTTATTTCCGAACGAGCGTACAGATAGCCACCGTGGCGTGGAGCTCTTCCTCGCGCGGACAAAATGCTACCGAAATAAATAACGAAGAAATAAAAAAAGGGAAATGAGTGAGAAAACAAGGGGAGGCGATAGAAGGCCCGCCAGGAGCAGAACCAGCCTCGCGTATATCGAAGTTATTTCTCATTTCTCCTCCCTTGCCCTCCCCCCCCCCCCCTTCCATATGATTTATGAAGGTGACGAAAAGCGGCAGCGGCGGGCGTTTCTCACGCTCTTGCACAACAGCACTGTCGCCAACACCTGCGTTTCCGGCAGTTCTTCGACGCCTCCTCGCCCGCTATTCGCGGTCAGCGGGTTCAAAGTCTTACTCGGGCTTTCGCAGAATGCACTCAACGCACCGCAAGTGCGAGCACATATATATTTCGAGAAAGTGCACGTCTTAAGCTCCGAATACTATGCCCTATAGGGAGCCTTCACACACACACACACGCGCGCGCTTAAGAGCCGAGAGCGTGTGTGTGAGCACTCCTTATACCAAGCACGGCCTCTCGGCCCCTGCCTTCAGCACCAAGGAGTTGCCGCAGAATGTTGAACTATGACGCTATGGGGTGCCTCACACGACTGGTTTCGTATTAGGGCCAATTCAGAGTCCCTTAAAAATGGGTACTTACACGGCTTACAACGAAGCTGTTAAGGGCAGCTCCTCAACGGTTCTCGTGCGGTGGTGAAAGCCGTCGCTGAGGGTGGCGTGGATCGGTGTCAATCAAAGAACAGTCATAGACGCAACCTGCGTCGCAGCCCCGAATTTGCTTTGAAAAGCGTCGTAATTACCAACCGTTATAAAATAAAAGCTACAAAGCTACCCTACGTACATATATCGTTCGAGCAGACAACTTCTACGCGCGGTTCAATTTTAGCCAATAATTCGCAATTTTTGTTTCTCACGTCGCGTTTTGCCGTCTCCACGTTGGATAGGCCAGGTAGGACTTCGTACAGCTGCGGCGATGAAAGCTGACGGCGTTGTCGGCCTCGCATATCAATCGAAGAATGTTTGTATAACATTCATGAAACGCCCGAAATAATCGAGAATATGTATATAGGTTGTAAACACGATACGAGATGCAATAAACTTCCCCTCTGATGCAGTCAGAGAGAGAGAGAGAATGATGAAAAGGAAAAGCGAGAAGGTTAATAAGGCTGCACCCGGTTCGCTACCCTACACTGGGGAGAAGTGGGAGCGGGAAAAAAATTAAAGGGAGAACGAAGCAGTAGTATTGTGCCGTCACAGCGAATCGCAATGTACGCATCGCCACTTGTCTGAATAAATTAATTCTAAACAGCAACTCATCCTGCGAGGGAGCCCCGTGAAGCGGAAGGCGTGCAGGTGACGAATCACCACCGTCAGCCAGCAACGTAGCCCTAGAGCATCGTATCCCTAGCCAGCAACGCAGCCCTACAAGGCCGTTGGAAAACGCAACCAGACGCCGGCGTCGGTATAGAGCCAGCGCAGCATGGAGGGACATGCGTCGGATATAAGGTAGACTGTATACATACAGAAGCACTAAACTCTGATATAGTGAAGCATCTTAAAAGGATCGGGTACAGCGACGGAATAACGGCGGATACAGCGAAGCGTTTAGAAAGCCTTAGGTAGTTCCGAAGCCTTGGGTAGAAACCTTGGGTAGTGGCAAAACAGACCCCTATAGTACTTCTGAAGGATTTACAAACTCGATTAAGCAGCGTCGCTGTCTTTGAAGTATGAGTCGCTCAGGGTGGCATAAGTATGCGAAGGTTTCTTTTATTTATTATTATTGTTTTGCGATAGAAATCATATGGACACTCAAGGCAAATTTGCGCTGTCGTCACCGACATTGCCGTGAGGTTCCGTTTGAATTTTCGTCAGGAATGACCTTTTCTCACAAATTGAAAGAAAATAGTATTGTAAAAACAATTATGCCAGTTTAGGCTGGTTTAGAGTCCAACTTTAGTGTTCCAATTAACGAAATTTACAGCTGCTCTGCAGATGGTTGGACAAACGCAGACAAAAGGACGCGCTTGAAAAGAAGGCTCATGTTGAAACCGCCTGCCGTCTAGAAAGATCGCAAGCTTTCTAAATTGAATAATAATAATAATAATAATAATAATAATAATAATAATAATAATAATAATAATAATAATAATAATAATATAATAATAATAATAATAAGAAGAAGAAGAAGAAGATCAGCCTGCCTCTGCGACGATCCAGGCGCGCTTATTGAGCGCCTTAATGAAGTTGACCCGGAACACCCCGAATGTGGAATGCGCTCAATTGCTCCTCCCAAACCTAAAAGCGGCACTCTTTTCGTTGCCATTTCGGGACTAAATTGCGCCGATATGGATAGCGGGAAAAGAAGGGGGGGGGGTGCATACTGGCAATGGAGGGTCGCAACGAAAGGCCGTGGATCGGACGCCGCCCGCGCGTTTGGGGAGCAAACACATGCGCGGGGCTATTCTCGGTACAGCTATAGCAGCAGGCTCCACATCGTGCAGCCGTTATGCGTGCCGTCTACGTCGCAATCGGGGTCGAACCGGCGAGCGGCGACCCGGCAAGGCGAGCGGCGGAGAAACTGCGCCAGCCGCAGCGACGCCGGAGCCATTAACCTGCATATGTAGACGCCCGCAACGACCTTTTCCCCGAAGGTGGCCGCCTTCGCGTGAGTTTAAAAGTGAAGGCTCGTTCGAGAACGACGTGCCGACAGAGCGGCAGGCAGCGTCAAGAGAACATGGCCTCGAGTAACATCACGTCGTCCGTAATCGTTAAGTGGCTCGAATTAATAACAGAGGGAACGCACGCACGCACGCACGCACGCACGCACGCACACACACACACACACACACACACACACACACACACACACACACACACACACACACACACACACACACACACACACACGCGCACACACACACACACACACACACACACACACACACACACACACACACACACACACACATTATAATTTCAAATGGAATGTTCTGTAGGCCCCGTATGCACGTATTTTAGAAAGAAGGAGCACACATACGAAAAATGCATGTTGCTAACGTTTCGGCTGAGGCACGGCCTTCGTCAGAGTTCGGCTACAAATCCTAAACTGCAATTGGTTTTCCAGTTATTCTCGTGCTAGCACAATTAATTGAAATGCAAATTAAACAATTATCGGGATTTGGCTAATTAAGTGTTTACCTTAGACTTTGTTAATGCTTTGTCTAAGGTAAACACCTAATTAGCCAAATCCCGATAATTGTTTAATTTGCATTTCAACTAATTGTGCTTGCACGAGAATAACTGGAAAACAGGATGGCGTAGACTGCAAACGGGCTCCTTCCCAAACTTACACATACTAAGTAGGATGTTCCCCACGCAGTATAGCGCAACCTGTCCGTGGTGTGGAGCTAAACCAACATTATACCACATTACATGGGAGTGTACAAGAAACCAGGCATTCCACAAACACAAAACACCAAGTGCGGAGCAATGGGAGAGCTGGCTCACCAGCCGCGAGCTAGAGGCTCAAAGAGCTCTAACAGCGCACGCGTGCGAGGCGGCCCGGATCAGTGGAGCCCTGGACTAGGGGCCCATCCATGGCTGAAGAGGACCCAAGCTTCAAGAATGAAGACTTCGGCCTCGACCCGCTAAAACCTTAAAAGAGTCAATAAAGTTTTCCATTCCATTCCATTCAATTACCTTAGACTTCCGGCACATAGTGCAACTTGGGAGCTGTGCAGCCGGTTAGTCCGCAAGTCATATCGACTTAGAACGAATTCCAAGGATGACACTAGTTTCGATAGATTCATTCTCAAATTGTGGGACGAAATACATCGGCGTCCATGTAATTATCGTGCTTCAACGCATAAAACAGCACTCTGTTAAAAAATAAGTGGAACGACGGCGTGCGCACGTGCGTGTTTGCAAGTACGTTTTGCAGGCGAGTACATATGATGAAAACGGGCGAGACGCCGACCCAACGTTTTAAAAGTTATCAAGAACTTGACGTTCCGGTCTCCACATGGTAGCCGCGTTAACGTCAAGGTATGAATACATTCCTCGACCATAATTGGCTGGCGTCTGTCCCGTTTCATGAAGAATTTACCCAACGAGCCGAGAGAGATATCTTAGAACTTCGATCCTTTTTTTTTTTTTTTTTTCGTGGACGAGTACGACGCACATAAAAGAAAAGGAAATGTTCTCGTTCCAGTGACGCGCTTCGTGCCGGTGTAGCAGCGCGGTTTCCACGCTACGATCAGTGGATGCGCGTCTGCACCGACGCGTACACGTACGAACTGGTTACAGGTATATTACAATATCGGCGTTTAAGAAAGAAAAAAAAATGAATGGCGTTAAATCCGCTTAGCAGCGTGCGCAGGGAAGGGCGTGGCTTGGACTCGCCGACAAACTCCGCAGCGCAGGTAAGCCAGCTGCCGGAGAACGGTGGTACAGTGTTCTGAGAAAAGTCTGTGCATAATTACTGATGCTCGGTCACAGCTGCCGGCAAGTTCGACATGTCTACCTTCAGCACGCTATATATAAGCGCATGCTCAGCGTTTTCAAAACACCAGGTGCCCGTAATACCGACCGAAACAGGGCATGCAAAAAACAATCCAAACCAAATAAACGCGCACGGGATCGAAACCGATACAAGGAGACCGCAAAACAAAGTGCACAGAAACGACGAGCAGAAAGCGCGCCGGTGAATATGCGATGGGACCGTGAGAAAACTCGCAGTATGAACGCGCCAACGGCGCACACGTAAGAACAGAAGCGAGGGGCTCGCCAGGGACTAGCGTCGCTGGCTGAAATGACGTGTGCTTAAGCCAGAATCCGGATCGAGCAAACGTATTGGAACAGGAAGGGCACGGGCACGTTGATCTATTTTGCAGGCGGCTCCGACCTGCCGCGCACTCGACTATATTCAGTGAAATGCGCTGCTCCAACGACCCGCGCATGCCCCCCTTAACTGGCATTAATACCTCGTAAGGGTTCCGTGCTCGCTTGTATAAGCAGAGAGAGAGAGGAAACGTACTTCAGGATGAGAGCGAGAACGCGGCACCGTACAAACACTCCTATAAATATCCGTCCACACGCCAAAGTTCTGTGCACCGCCGAATAGCTCGGCCCTCGCCGGATCACGTCTGTAGGCCGTAGTATACACTGTGCATGTAAGAGCGTGAAGGAACGTTCTTGCGCAATCTTTCCACCGCGAGATACGTCAAGCCCGCGCATCGTCTACGATGCAGGCGCGCCCATTCCGCACAGACGTGCGCCGTTATCTCACACGAGATCTCACGGCTTCATTATAAGGCCCTCATTACGAGTCAAGGCACGTGTTCTTCCGCACCACTGCGCAGCACGGTACGGTGACGCCATTAAACACACTTCCAAACTTAGCTGAGGTTTCTATACATTAAAGCAACCAGACAGCCCACCTCAAGTGTGTACGTTACTTTAAGGTGCAACAAACTGGTGATGATGTAGTTTTACTCCTACTTGTGTTAAACCAAATTAATGAAGACGGATTAAACTGGAGTAAAGGGCAACCCGACGCTGGCGAGAATCCCAAAGCCCGTATGCTTGCCTGTGACTGTAGGGTTCTCTGTGTAGTTAACATCGAGCCCCCGGGTTGCACTGATTCTTCACGCAGACTACTCATTAGTGGCCAGAAAAACAGCACCTCCCTCTCAAGCACTCTGACAGAGACGCACGCCTGTCGCTACTCATCGCCGACGGTACGCGCGTGCGAGACCTGCACGCAACTCTTGCGAGAAAGGGAAATGGGCCTGCGCGCAAGTCGGCGGCTTCCTTTATAGGCAGGAAGAGGGGGAGGGGAAGAGCGTAAGAGGGAGAGTGACGGTGCGCCGGCTCCCTTTGAGGCCGCCGCCACGAGACCCACGCGCGACGTCGTCTACTCAGCATGTAAATGAATTCCCGGAGCGCGCCGTGAAAGCGATCTGGCCTGCCCCGACGGAGCAGGCGGCGGCACCGGGCTGCTCGGGGAGCAGTGCTTGCGCACGTTTCCGCGCACCGTTCACAGCGACAGGGGCGGAAGCGCGAGAGCTGCCGTGCTTACGCGATTACCGCCCGCCCTCTCGTTCGCTCCCTTCATCTGGATTCAGACGCTAGAGCGGGAACCGGTGAACAAGGATGAAGACACCAGATAGCAGACGTGCATTCGTTAAAGATACCCAAGATCTTACGCAAAAGTGGGGGCGTTTAGGAGCCCCTCCCCACTCCCCTCGTTTCTCTTTAAGAATGCCAGCGTTGTTAGCCATCACTGTTGTTTACACTTTCCCGCTACGTGTGTCCCCGTAGTAGCCATATATGCCGTTATGCTTTTGAGATGCCACCGAATGCGATCGCTGCATATAGCAGGTCAAACAGCATGCGGCAGTCACAACTGTTGCGCGCAGTATCATTAAGGTATAGCTGAGGATGCGGGCCTGTGTACACAAAACTTCTGTTGCGTATAAGTGCCCTCCTCGACTGGCCATCGTGTTGACGGTCATGTCGCTATCTCTCCTATCGCGATCATGAGTGGCAGGCACCCGAACAACGGCTGATGAGGAAACGCTCTAAAGCAAGAGTAACCTTGCGGATATGGGACAGCCGGCGATAAAAAGGTGTGGTTGATGAAGTCAGTGGGGTGTTCCGAATCTCCCGTCCGGTCTGCAGCGCATCAATTCCTGGCGTTGAACGTAGGTAAGTTCCGGCAGTTCAGCTTTGCCCTCGACACATAGCTTTTGTGGGATACATACCCGCACTTTATCAACCATGGTTTGTCTTTAGACGCATTAAACAAGTAGAAGAAAACTTGGAACAGCAAAGTCTGACGAGCAAGAGACTGTTTTCAGATCGCGATGACTTTTTCGCTGACTTTGTTGTTGCCGATTTCGCCAGCATGCTTCACGAACTTGTCTGTATAAGCTTGCTCAAAGCGAATACTCAACCGGCGTTCTTTCACTATCGGAAGCCTATCAACGGCAGTTTGAGACCAACGAGCAAAACAATACGTAAAGATACATTATCTTTAGTGAAACCTGACGCAACTTTCGTAAAATCGCAAAACGAACCAAAATTATTCGCAATATTTACAGAAAATTCGTGACAGTTGGCAGGTATGCTCACTGCAAACACGCAAACACGCGAATACGGGCTCTGAAGAAACACTTCCTCTAACTTCCAGTGGAGCTCATATAGGACGACAGGCGAGCTGACAAGACGCAGGCGCGCGTTGCAGACAATGTAAAAGTAGCGCGTCGAGCGCACTACGTAGATACAGTATTCGTGAACAACGGCGTCCCAATCTCAGCCGCCGCTCCTTAATAAGAACATGTATTATACAAACTCGGCGCTACTTCGCGTTTTCTCCGTGCCCCGGGGTCGTGCGTTCCTCCTCGCGTTGCTCACTCGCCGCCTGCCATCTACAGCGACCCGGGGCGGGACATTAAATCTTCGTTCCGCTTACGAGCTATAAGACGACGCGGGCCAAGAAAAGAGCGGAGCGAGCGCCAGCCGGCAGGAGCGGCGGAAGGTACGCGTATACGGGGCATTAGCCTAAATAAATAAGGGCAGCCGGTCACCCTGTATCTGTTATTTATGCTAGCTCGACTCAAACGAAACCGCCATAGGGGTGCGGCCTAGCTGTTCCGCTCCGCACCTGAGAGAAAATAGAACCGCTGGTCCGAGAGGCACCCCACAGAAAAGGAGAATAAACGAGTTCTCGGAAATTAAATATTCCATGTCATTGGACTCGTCCTCTTTGGCAATGCTAGCAGACACCCATGCAAAGTGAATACACTGACTGGCACGAGACAATGTCCTGCAGACTCGCCTAGTACGGTAAATTCACGTTATACTGAATTCACCGGGAAATACGGAAAATCGTTATAAACGGTATTTCGATAGAAGCGGAGAGGCTCTCAAGTAGTCACAGTGGTGCGGTACAAGCACAACGACAGCGTGGATGCTTTCAAATCGTGCACTGAAACAAAGTCGCACTCAATATCTGCGACACGAACAATACCATAAATCATTCTGACGCTCGTCAGCCCCTGCCTCATCTGTCAGTATTAACGCGATATCGTTAAGGGCTCCGTGTCGCAGAAAAATCCGGCATCGGCGCCGGCGGCGATGTCCGTATGAGAAGATTATGCCGAACCATGCATCCTGATCCACGCTGGCCTTCCGCGTGGCGCATGGGCGCTACTGAACTAACTGAATTTCTCAAAGTAAAATACTCGCAAAGTACGAGTTGCGCACAACCTACAGACATGATAGCATCGGATTGTAATTTGAATGTACAAGAAACCATAATTCTGTTAGGCAAAAACTCACAAATCCCTTTTCCAGCTGCCGTTTCAGGTCTGTCTTAGTAGGAGCGACGCACTCCACTCGGTTCATTGCGACACCATCCAGATGGCGCTCGCCTCCGCGCATCCGCTGCAGCGGCGGCGCTCGCCGTGGGGGAGGAGGAACAAAAAAAGAACGAGAAAGCTCGCCTTCGTGCATAGCGTTTGCCGTCAGCGTTTTCAGAAAAACATTACGGTTACACAAGCTTCAGTTGCCGGGAAGCGTGAGAAGCAGTCAGGGATCTTTGAATGCTATCGCGTTCCACTCTAAAGGGCGAAGCTTAAGCGTCCTCCAACTTTTCATTACCTGATATCGTAAGTTTCAAGGACTGGCCACCAAGTGGCAAAGTGGCCTTCACAGCACTATTTGTTTCTCCATGTTTGCATTAAGAAATGGGCAAAAAGTTACAGTGTATGCTACATACCGAGCGATCCCATGCGAATTTCTAGCTTCGCGATTCGTACTAAGTGGAGTTAAATTAAATTATGGGGTTTTGCGTGCCAGAACCACGATCTGATTATGAGGCAAGCCGTTATGGGTCACTGCGGAATAATTTGGACCACGTTGGGTTCTTTAACGTGCACCTAAATCTAAGTACAGGGGTGTTTTCGCATTTCGCCCCCATCGAAATACGGCCGCCTTGGCCGGGATTTGTTCCCACAACCTCATGCTTAGCAGCCCAACACAATAGCCACTAAGCAACCACAGCGGGTACTAAGTGGAGTCTGACGCCACTGCATGTCGAATAATCATGATCCTGCGACCAGGATCATGTAGAACTTCGAATAAAGCGATAGTTCGAATAAAACGATTTCGTTATGGCGAGGGGTTACTTTATATGCTCAAACGTGTGCCTAAGGTGGGCCACAAAGATGGGCCCCTAACGTTTGTGGTGAAGTTTACTCATGAATCATGAATGTTTGGTCAACCTGATTGCGTCAGTTTCGAGAAAATAACCACGCACGAAAAAAATTTAGTGGTACATCAAAATTCCATCAGATGAAAAGAATAGAGAAAAAAAGATTATGCGCACACGGGATTAAAACGAAATCGCAAGAATAGGAAAGTATAGATGAGCCGTCCCAATGCTGAAAGCAAGGTCTGAAGATAGACCAAGACACTGTTCCATTCATTCCAGCTAAGTTTCGAACAGTGTTCACAGCTCCCGTGAAAAATGGCCAAACCACATTGCTACGCAACAAACACGTGCTCATACTGTTTTCTACTGCTTTTTTGTTTCACAAAGGCTCTCCATCATCCCTTTGAACTTGTTCCCTGGATCTGAGAAAGAGCTTCCGACATGTTTTCAGAGCCACGTCTAAAAAAATAAAAATAGAAACACTTATGAACGTGGTACAAACAGCACAACATAGAGAAGAATCCGTTGATCGCGTAGGTAAGGACACAAGACAGAAATCTACGGAAATAGCTCGGCCGAGAAATTTTAAGTCGACGTGCCAGAGAAGGTAGATGGAAAAAATCCTATTTCACAAACAGTGAAGCTAGTGCGCTGCGCGGTTAGGTTATAGCCAGCACAGAAGAAGCCGAGTTTCGTACCATTTTTAATATCAGCAAGTTAGCTTTATTTTGTGACAGCCGACGAGTCGGCCATTCGGTGGCCAATCTTTGCCCCATCCGCAAGCGACAGCAACCATTCATTTTACAAGCTTCCTCGTTCCAGGTACCAAAGAGAGCTTGTGTCTTTTTACTTACGATAAAGAAAAAAGTCTACTGATTCTTTGTTTTCACTCAAACTTCCCAACATGATTGCATATTTTGGTTCGCATCGTTCAATAATGCACTCAATATTGCTTGCGAGGTTTCCTCTTTCTTCCTTTATTTTTTGGTGGAGCAGCAATTTATTTGCCGAAAGGCAGCAACACCAGCCCACGTCTCTGCAGCACCTGGCTTATTCGTCAGGAGGCATGCATAGAACGGAGGTGTTCCAGTTGTTGTTGTTGTTGTTGTTGTTGTTGTTGGAATGAACCTCGCAAGCATAAAGGCTAGTCATGTTCTTTGCTGAACGATGGCGGACCAAATAATTCAATCTTGCGTCTAACAAGATGAAAGTGGTAAGCGCAGAACGTTCTTTTAAAGCTTCTAGAGTAACAAAAGACGGGCAGCATGAAATCGGGCGGCATGATATCGACTCGATTCGTGATGAAATAAACACTCCATTGTTATGTTTGTTAATTCTGCGATAACAGATTGGTTACTCAAAGAGAAAATGACATTCAATGCTAATCTTTCTTTTTTCTCAATTTATCGCCAAAAGCATAGCTGAGGACGTCAGTGTGACGTCATGGATACCAAAGTATTTTTTATTTTTTGGAGTGTGTGTGTTTTGTATTCGGAGTCGTCGCAGATCAGCAAAAGTTTTCTAAAACTGTCAAGTTCAACCTTTGGCTCCTTTAGAATGCAATGTAGCGCGCCTTCACCGAGCAGAATGTAACCACGCACGAGCAGACGCAAGTCCAAATCCGTGACGTCACGAGGAGCTTTTAGTACGAAAACTGCAACGCGGCGTCGCCACCAGCCTCCGCCGCTTCTGGCTGACCAAGTCTCTCCTCTCGGTAAGAGTAGTTTTTACGGCATTGTAGAATGGCAATTTACTTGCGCAGCTCAACTTATTTTTCTCTTTAGCGTCCCTTCGAAACGTGCCTACAAAGTTCGACGCACAAAGGTACAGAGATACCCTGGCGGCCGACGACGAAGCCGTGTCAACCACGCTGGTCCGATTCCCCAGCTTCAAAAGGAGGCGGCCTTCCGCGCCGACGGGTCGTTGCGCGCGCCAGAGCCGTCGGTCAACGCCTCCGCTTTTCGAGCCGATCCATGCACAGCCGGCCTCGCTCGCTCGCCCGTCAGCACCGAAGAAGGGGAAGCCGCGGCGCGAGTGTACGCGTCTTTTTAATCTCGCCGGGGCCTCGGCGATGGCCCATCCATTTCCGCAGTGCACGCTGTTCTTCATGAAGACCGATCGGCAGCCTGCCGGGATGCCGCGGGCAGCCTTCGTAGGGGGGCGCTGCAGCAGCAGCAGCAGCGAGTAAAACGACCCTTTACGCCCCTCCCCCCTCACCACCCCCCACAGCTGATTATGACAGCGCAATAGCACGAAACAGTAACAATGATGACGACAATGATTGTGATAATAAAAACGACTGGAGAGAGAGAGAGATTTAAAATCAAGGATGTAATCGGTGGTGATTCTCACTCCAGGGCCTCGCTGGTACAGGTATTCAACACAGCATTGACAAACTGCACCAGGTACCGACAAGGAGATGGCCCGTGTTAGCCACGCGGCCGATACGGTGGATGAATACGGAAGGTCAACGAAAGCGCAAGGAAGGTGGAGGGCGGGTCGGGGAAAGTTTATTCAGCATACCGTGGTAGAACCCCGCATGCACGCGGAAGAGCTGGCTGAAACGGAGAGAAACACGCGCCTATACATAGAGGGTCCTGGGCGTAGTAGCGTGCGTGTAGTATGGAGGCTGTGGAGTGTCGATGCGTGTGACACAGCGCGCTGGAGTAAGCTAGACGAGAATACCAGTCTGAAAACAGCGCACAAGGGACAGGGCGAGAAGCAAACATGGGAGAGCGCTGTCGTGTGTCGCGCCGTTTAAGACAGTTATAACGTACCAGCTAGCCCGAGCAACAAGCAACAACCTTAGTTTTAGACGAGGACCCGGCCTCCACGTGGGAAGACTGAGACTGGCGGCAAAGACGTCAGAGTGCTCTATAGGAACGCCTGCGCGTATACCGGCGGGCTTGGAATCTCGAACTCGTCGAGTAAGCAACGTACAAGGCGAAATCGACTTGATAACAGTCAGGTTGGAAGCGGCGACCAAAGTTAAAAGAAAGAAAGAAAGAAAGAAAGAAAGAAAGAAAGAAAGAAAGAAAGAAAGAAAGGAATATGAGCATTCGCAAGTGTTATAAACGAAAGCATTTGAAATGGAGCAGCTTTTCCGAAGAAACCTAGCAGATGCTGGGGCTCTGCAGGCAATGCCCAATTCCGAAGCAATTTCGATGCGACGGAAATGATATCGCCTATTGGAAACGTCACACACAAAGACCAAGGACATTCTTCCACCACTTGTTCTTCCTGCACAAACAAAACGAAAAAGACAAGAAAAAAAAAACAAGGTATAGATTGAGGGGCGGCGCCATAGCGGCCACACTCAGAGGGGCGTCCCTTTGCGAAATTAAGCAGCCCATGCATGCGTTGCGAGCTCACATGTAACTGCGATGTCATGGGCGTGTGAATCCAAAGTTATAACACCGTAGTATACGAGTGGATAAAGTCTTCAGACGGCGCAGTGTTAAAATATATGCTTGCGTGAAACTTAATTGTTTACATAGTCGGATAACTTCGCACTTCGTACCCCATTAAAGTGAGGCTTCCGCTGCCAGCGGCACTCGAGACAGCGCTTAGATATGCAAGCGGTAACACAGCCAGGCCGTACAATGATGCAGGCACGGCGGCGAACCATCGCTGCGGACACTTGTTTCGACATTATATATACAACATGCTGCAGAGGAAACCACGCGAAGAGCGTCGACCGGCCGCGAGACATAGCGTTTTCTTCTTACACTTCCAGCGCATAACAACGCGCGTACGTGGCGCTCACAAAAGTGGCACCAAGGGACCGGACGCGGTCACCAAGCAGGAAACAAAAAAACAAGGATGAAACCTATGAATAATAATAACGGCGCGAGCGGCGGTGCCTGGCTCGTGGCGGGCTCAATATTTCACGCCACACAATGGCGCGCCTTATCGTTCCGGCCGGCGGGAAGCGAGCCATTAGCATATGCGCGCGCCATGTGAACACCGTGTTCAACGCCGCGGAATGAAACAACAAACCAACGCACCTCCGCCGCGTTCGCTCCAAGTGGCGCAGAAAGGCACCAGGCAGTGGTGAAGTGCACGCTACCGCATGCGCGGCGAGGCCGTGGAACTAGAGCGCGCGCTGCTGCGTTGCTCGGAAGTCTTTTGTGCACCGGCATGCGGTCGGGTCCCTCGGACGAAAATCTCAATATCCGCGCGGACTGTAAATCATCGTGTGCCGCCGTGCGGTATATTAACGTAGCACTGACGCAGGGAAACCATTACCGGCGTCCATTACGGCCACAGCGTACCTGTGCACGTGATTCAAATGGCAACAAGCGGTGGCAACGTGTGGAGGAGAACTTCGGCATGCCCTGCATTGCACTGGCCGCTTTCGCAAAGCGACCGCGTATCGTGCGCGGGATAGGGAGCCTCGCGGTCAGCAACTATGTACTCGGGTCGCGAGAAGTCGTTAAATGACTCGGGACAAGGACGCATGCGTGATAACTTTCCGTGTAGCGAATATCGTAAGCTTCTCGTATGAGTACACATATATAGGGCACTGCCGGGCGCATCCACTCAATGCGGCTCACGCAGAACAGTTCGCAAAACGTTCTTGTTTAGCGCGCGCGCCTCTCAATTTCGTCGATATGACCCGCTGGCTATATAGTGCAGTGTGCTATACAACGGAGGGATGTATGCGCTCTCTTAATGGGCAACAGAAAGGGTGAGCAAAAATTAATGAGCTAGAAGCCGCACAGGAATGAGCCGAGGGCAGTATTCTGAAAGTATTACGGCATCGTGCGCGCGGGATGGCTCACAGGTTGCAGGCTTGTGTCTTGTCCCGCCTCGCAGTGCGTTTCGTCTTGTTCACCCAATTTACACTGGTCCTCTGACTGACGACGAGATGAACGAACGACGTAACTACATCTTTTGAATTTCTTCAATCTTTCCTGAAAGGCGGTGTTCCGGTGAGCAGTCGCTGGCACGTCTTGCAAGTCACGCCGATTCATCTACAGCCAGAATACTCATCCTCATCCTACTCTTACATTTTGTCGATACTTTCGCTTTCAGGTGAAGTGTTTCATTGAATTGAATTCTGGGGTATTACATGCCAAAACCACGATTTGATTATGAGACAAGGAGGTGACGCATAAGCCAAGCGCGAGGACATCCTGCAGCGAAGGGCATTTAGTTTTGTTAGTACGCGAAAACAAAGCGGCAAAGAGGCCTGGTGCATTTGGCAAGGGGCCTCTGGTTCCCCCCCCCCCCCTCTTTTTCTTCTTTTTTTGCTTAGTCAACGTTTGAAACAACAATAAAGCGGCAACCACGTACCGTCTTTTCTCGCGTATTTTCCGGCGCGGCGCCACACAGCGTCGGCGCGTTCATTTCTCGCTGTGCAATGGCCCCGCTACAATCTATGCCCAAGATGTGTTCCATAAGGTTAATCGATTCAAGTGAACGATACTCCGAAGCAGCTTTTGGGCCGTTGTGACAGCGTAGTCGTCCCACGGCGTAAAATGGACGAGGTGGCGGCGGGCGGGCAACGCAGCGCCGCCAGTTAACTACAGGTGAAAACATTGCCAGCCAATCTATTATTCCTACAGTACATGCTATGTCGCGCGTCAAGCAGTACGTTTCAATCGTGCATTTGTTGCGATTCGCGCAGACACCCATAGACCCCCAGTCGAGATGGTTATAAAACGCAACAGTATGTGAGAGTAAATTTAATTGGGGGGGGGGGGATGGGGGAGAAAAATAAAGCTGGAGAGACCGGTCTGAGTGACGCGCCTCTAGTCTTCGACTCCACAGTTAGGTATAAACAGTAGCACACATTACACCTCTATTAAACCTGGATAATGTCTGGGAAATATCTGGATGATAATGACGAGAACAAAAGCTGGAAATTTCTTCTTCTTCTTTTAAAAGAAACACCAAAGTCAAAGCTCTTTCAAAAACAAAAAGCTTCAAGAACAGCCGTGCCTTCCACGGCTTCAGCGAGCGTTGACTTCTTCGGTCGTTATTTCACTAAGCCGAGCCTCCCCATTTCTCTCGGTTCTTCTCGCGAATTACTTCCACATCAATAATATTCATAAGAACCAATTTGCTTTACAAAATTTCTCGGAAGCAGCAGAATTTGAAGGCATCCCCCGCGAAGGAAGACGTTGCGCTCACTTGACTGCTTCAAGTACACCTTAGCACAAAGAAAGACCGACACAAGTAACTTGATCACACCTGCAAATGAAAAACGCCGCTCTAGTATAGTGTGCCGTCTGCAAGAACCGGCGAGGCGTTCCTGCAGCGAGAGAATGAGACACGAGAAAGAAAGAAAGAAAGAAAGAAAGAAAGAAAGAAAGAAAGAAAGAAAGAAAGAAAGAAAGAAAATGTGAAAGTGAGCGTGTAGTTGGGAAGCGAATATTAATCGCCAAACTTGTAGAGTACGACAGGCTAATTTCATGGACCGCGCTGCTTTCCCCTCTCATTTCTTTCTCTCTTTCTCGGTACGCACACTGCAAGTTCACCAATAAGCTACGCTACCTCGCTACCCACTTCAAGTATAACACAAGACACGCAAGTTCTTTTTTTTCCCTGCGCGTGCCTTTTTACACGCTGCAACGTTTAAAGAATAAACGAAACTCCAAGTTATAAAGCGGCGGAATGGGCGTAACGGCAGCGAAAGAGAAAAGTGCGCTGCCCGCAACGCACTGGCGCTTAGCGGGGGTGCACCCGTGACGGCAGGAGTGCAAAGGATGGGGGAGGAACCGAGCGAAACAACTTCACGAGGCGCCTACACGCCGGAAGTTAGCGCAGGGGCTACGCGCCAGAGAGGCCGTCGTGGCTCAGGAATGCGTTTTCTCCCTCTCCTCCCAACTTCACTCGGAAGACAGGCAGCGGAAGAGCTCGCCGTGCAGGAGCCTCCGTGTTTCTCCTGTTGGCTACGAACGAAAAGGGCCCTGAGAGTGTTCGAAAAGCACGTGTACGACTGGATGTGCGTAGAAAACGTAAGAAAACGGAAAGAAAGCTAAGAAAACGAGGAAGTAAAAAAAGAAGGAGCAGGCTTTCTTTCTTTTTCTCTTTCTTTCTTTCTTTCTTGCTTGCTTGCTTTGACAGCTGTTGTTACTGGCCGCACATTTGCCAAAGGCAGCGCGTTGCGAATGAGAAAAGCAGCCGTACGGAACAACCTCCGGAATTGCCAGTCGCCTGTCTGGAACCGTTGCGAACACCACGGAGATTTGTTGTTGGTGTTTGTTGGTTCTGGCAAACAGACGCTAATGAGGAAGTCGTTCCAGCGCGTGAGTCCGCGAATAAATTGTGGGCGCATACATGTGATCGCATAATACAAACTCTGAAACCGTAGAGCAAAAAAAAAAAAGCAAAAAAGGAACACGTTAATACCCTACGCTGGAACGCCGAGCCAGTATACGCAGCCGGGACGATTAATTCCTGGCCCATTCAACTGCCTGGTTCTCCGCGCGCATATAGCCGCTCAGAGCGCTGCGCAATAAAACAAGGCAGCGGAAATGGGCACACACGTTACATCGGAGAGAAGCGCGCATTTACGAAATACGCGAAACTCACTTACACATCGGAAAAGAAGCGTTCCTGAGAGACTCGGCAGCACCGAAACTGAACGAGTGCGAAGCACTATAAATTCAGAGTTATGCTTCCTACGCCACTAAACTGAAAGCGCGGGCAAGATCATTCTTCTGTTAACAAATTACGCGCGTACACCGCGTTTCAGCGAAGACATTAAGTGATTATAAATCGTTGAGTGACTGAGATTGCACGAATTATCTTTTTCTTTATAAACACGTCATTCGGAGTGGCGGGCTTAAGAATAGGTATGTTAAGCGCCAATTTGTTAGCTAATTTATTGTAGATCCATAATCAACTCTTTAAAGCGGGTTGCGATTTGGAAGCAAAACTTGGAAAACAAGCGGGCTAGAAAAAAAAAAAGAGGAAAGACCGGTTTAGGGGTAGAATAATATGGCGGATGATATCTGCCTTCCTGAAGCAATTTCCGACTAATATTTCAAGCTACTTAGGTACGCTATACTATATAAATTAGCAACTTGACTGGACAATTGTAAATGCAGAATTGAAGCTATAGCCTTACTGCTGATAAAAGCTGACCCAACTGCTAACCATCTTGCACTTAGCATTTTATAATTGTTCAAAAGTCTTCGCTGAAACACAGGGCATATTTCTGCGTTTCAACTTGAGTTAATACGACTTGCCTGCTCACGAGTTCTGGAGGAAAACAGCAGTGCTGGCTTTCCGTTTAAGGCAGTAGGAAAATATTTTTCGAGCAAGGAACTGCATAAAGAGTGATTCATCAGGGCTGAACTTCTAATTAATTATCTAATGCTTAGCGAACTGAGCCCGAACCGAACGAAATACATCGCAAGACAGTCGGACGTCCGAGCGGAAAGCGTTTGATCCTAGACATACTCTGCGTAAGTTGCGCCTGAACTCACAGCAAGATAATATTTAGCTAATTCGTGGATTCATTACTTCACTTTTGTTCCCTTGGCAGCGAAAAAAGAGTGAAATAAAAGGAAGTGGACGAACGCGTGCAAGTCAGCGCTACTACATACGGGTGTCGAGCTGTGGGTAATTATATCGCAGCAATAACCCGGCCAGTATATTGCGTTCATTTCCTTATGTACTTTGCACGTCGTCCTTTCAGCGGGAACAGACAGGGGAAATAGAAAGAAAAAGGAACGCGGCGAATCCGTCCCGCTCGGACCGCGTGCGTGACGCTATAGCTGCTCGCGCACCGGGCGTGGTTCTGCCTCGCAATGTCCGAGCGATCGCTCATCTCGCACCCAACCGTCCCCCGCCGCCCACGACAAATCGCCGCCTCCGGCGACGCCCATGCGGACAGGAGGCAAAGCAGGCCCATCTGCCCGTGGGATGATGCATAACGCTGGACGCGTGACTGGCGCTAAGCTTGAAGAGGCGCGAAATCGAATGTCGCTTTCACAGCAAGTGCGCTTCGTCACACGTGTGTGTGCGTGTGGGCGTTTGTGTGAAGCCAGCTTTCAAGGAGACTGAATTCACGTACAGACACATTGTAAGCGGCGCCGCCGTTCGATTATTCAGGATTTTTCACGTTATAACAGAGATACAGGGGAAAGAAACTGCATTCCGCTTACCACTTGTTCATTTTTTTTCTCTTTTCATTAGAGATGAGGCCTGATTACCAACATAAAAAAATATATTGTCTAACACCAGTGCCAGCTCCCCTCCACACGTAAGGACAACGCATCACACTACCGGACGAGATGCTACGGGCTGCTTAATGCAGGGCGCCTCCATATTGTATCTATCATTAAATCATGGACGGCTCTTTCGTCGCGAGAACCTATATACATGTTCGCATTTGTCTCGCAATCATCGAAGCCTCAACTTCTACAGCGTTGTAGGTCCCAGAAAGCAGGTGTCTCTAGAGACCCTGACGGAGTGGCTCGAACGCTGCGAGTCGCGCCCGGGTACTAGCAATTGCCGATATACGAATGAACGCATTTTCGCAAATAAAGAGAGCCAAAGAGAAGACGCGGAAATAATAACGGGTGACTAATCACGGAACACGGCAACGCGCAGTCCTGTAGACTCGTACTCCCCCCCCCCCTCCCCCCCCCCCCCCCCGCGCGCCCAGTGCTTGTAAAATACCGAAACTATTGTCTACTGCATTCTATTCTTTTAACTTTACGACCATGCACGTTTTTTTCCCCCAAAATCCATTAGCCTCTCTAACCTTTATACCCCTTCAACCGAGCGTAGCACAGGCGTCAGCGCAGAGCTACAGTTACAGTGTGCGGTCGGCAGAACCTTTCCTTCGTGTTGTTCCGTTCTTCCTCCTCTTGCATCCGCGTCTGCACGCCTAACATTTTCCAACACGGATCTTTCTTTCCCCCCTTGTATTACTTAGACAACTTTAAAACGGACAGCCATTATTCATGCACCCGGAAAACGGCGCCGACAACGAACAACGTTGCCCGTAGCACTTTGAAAAGCGTGCTACGAAAGTGAAGCACGGGACGTGCTCTTGTGCGACCGATAGAATCTAACGTGCGGAATAAGAATGTCTGGAAGTCATTACGACCGAATAAAAGGCGCCCGACGGAAATGACTTCTCGAAATCCAATCTACGATGTTTGCGATAGGGCGAAAGGACAAGCCCGACGTGGCCTTTTCGAAACTCCCAACTTTCACCGCCTGTCACTCGCTGTAAGGCCGAAAGAGAACATAGATTTATTAATCTTCCTTTCCGCTTTGCAGTCACCGATATGAAAAAAAAGAAAGAAAAGTTGCACATCAAAAGGAGCGGCAATTCTCTTTCTCTCGCGAGCACTGTCGAGAAATTTCAACCACGATTTCACTGTTCGCTGAACTTGATCTTTTTTTTTTTTTGTGTTCACCCTTCAAACTCGCCCCACGACAGTTTTTCGGGAGAAACTATAAGCGTCTATTGAAGACTGCCGGGGCACCGAACGTACAGTGCACTCAAGGAGGTAGTGAGGCCGACGGCAGACGCACAATATCTCAAGCAACGAATAAGGAGAAATAATGCCTCCACCGCGCCCGCACACCGACAGGTCCGAGCAAGCGGGCGAGCAGTGCGGCGACAAGGGTTGTGTGCCGGTGGCAGAACCTGTAATTTTCTTCCGCTCAACGGGTGCCAGCTCGAGTGGGAAATTACCGCTGAGCACTGCGCAAATACCGCTGGAAGCAGCAAGCACACACTTACACTCGAAAAAAAATAACGAGTCGCGAACGCTTCGCGGCGGTGACGGTCCCGACAGTTTTAGGAGAACAATCAAAGAAGCCGGGGAAAAAAAAAGAGAGGGAGAAAGTGAGTTGAGGGCGACGTATTGGCAGCGCGAAGGTCTCTGCAGCAAAAAGGGAAGCGAACGTAAGAAATGCTACAGCTCTGCTAATGACAGCACCGAGAGCAGGAGTCAAAGGCAGCTAGGGCACATTTTTTTTTGTTGCCGTCGCTATTTTCACCCCTTTACCTTTTCGTTCTTCACCGAATCTCTCAGGCGCGAATCTCAGGAAGAAAATGGGATAAAAAGCGTGTGTGCTGGGGTTGGGGGGAGTGAGAAAGAAAAACAGGAAAGATATTGAAAAGGTACAAAGACAAGCATTTTGATTGCGCGAACTCAGCTTCTCCGCCGGCTTCTTTCAGACAAAATGAGACAGAGGGGGGGGGGGGGGGGGGGGTGGTGCGTGGAGCAGAGCAGAAGGCATGACTCGGAACCGCAGCGCCTTCGTGCGGCCAAACCGCCGCCACTGCTGCCGTATCCACACCGGAGCGGCAGACGAAATAAATATTCTGGGGAGGGAGGCGACGGGCCACCTGCAGCAGTCTAAGAGGAGGCACGACACGCAATCCCCGGATCGGTGTCAGAGGAGAGGTTAGAGAGGAAGGAGGTGGGGCGTTAGGGAGGGAGGGGGAGTGCAGGTGGTGCACACTGTGGGGGAGATGAGGGTCAAGGACGCTCGCTCTTATGCCCTGTATTTTCACCCGCGTCTGCAGTCTGCTCGTATAATTTATCGCCCGCCATCCAGAGCGCCACGCACGCCCGCGCCCTGATCCGCTCGATGTGATGGCGGCGCCGTTCCGAACGCTCGCACCGGACGGCCCGTTAGTATCGCGTCCGCGGAGAGGAATTGGGCAACAAAGCGACGACTCCGCGGACCTTCGTAATGTTGGCGAAGCTGAGCGGTAGAGAGCCAGTTCGCAATAGAGCTTTCCCTCCGGTCTTTAATGGAGTGTCGATCGCAAAAGACACATTCGGCGCCATCTTATTGCGGCGATACGTTGGGACTTCCTTTCCGAAACGGCGACGATTTGGTAGCTCGAGAAAAGCTCGTCCCAAATGGGGGCAATGTAGTGTTGCGATGAAACTGTTGTTTCGGTCGACGAAGGCTCAGGAATTCGTAGGCGGTTCACTCTGCACTGCTGACATGGTCGGCACAGAAGCAAGACAAAAATGGGACGAGAGAGTGGAGATAGCGGCATTAAAAGCGCTGTAGGTTCCCATAGTTATATGGATGAGCGGCTGGGATAAACGTGATAATATTCGAAAAACATCCGCGTGTGAAATTTAGTATTATTTGCACTTATCCGAAAAATCTACGAACTCCGCTCAGGCTCTTTCCACACAGCTGGTTGCGATACGCATATAAGGAATCCCGAAGTTCTTGTTCAACACTTCATGCTTCTTGGCACTGCATAGAATTACCGGGAGTGTTCGCCTTCAGCTTATTGGAGAGGATGAGTTTAATGTTATAGCTCCATGCTCGTCTTATCAGGTGCTGCGCAAGTCGGAACGGTTTGCCACGGCCACAGGGCGTCATCCAAAAATTAGCCAAATACAGCCAAAGGGATACTATACAATAAGGCCTCACTGTAGCTTTCTTGTTTTTCTCAAACATGTACAGAATCGTTTATTAAACCTTGAACACAACGAAGGCAACGATCCGAAAGAAACAAAGCGTTTTTCTTTTCCGGAAATGAACAAAAAAGAACAAGTGAGAACAACGCCCGATAGATTATATAGTTTAGCACATACAGCTAATTTTGCAAAGAAGGTTGGCGACTGAAGAGGGTATGCCAAGCTAAAGAGTTCTCGACTATATGGCCAAGCACGGCAAGCCTTAAACTCTGGAAGTCTCGACGTCGCATTCGGGGGTCACTGTAAAGTGATCACAATCCGTATTTAGGTCACCTCTGCCGAAGAGAGTCTGCGGAAGTCTGCCTCCGTATCTGCAACAAACACTGCGATTTGTCTGCACCAATTTTTTTTTCTAAGAAATTACAACGCTACTTGAACAATAAGCAACTGCGCGCTCTGCTGTACGTGACATTCCCACATCCGCGATGGCGCGTGCAGCGCACGTGATGGCGCAGCAGTATAGATCCCATTCGCCGCTCCACAAATTCTCGCTTATCGGCGTTACCCATCGACCAACAAAAGAAAAAAAAAACGCAGTGCATGCGTGAAGGAAACTGCTGGGAGGAAACACGGTGGCCTTTACAATCAGCGCCATTCATTCTAACCGCGGTGACGTTGCTTCCGTCTGACCCGACGCGCCGCAGAGTTCCTTATCGCACCTCCAGATCGCAGATAGCCGCTTCCGGCTCGCGCCCCGTGCTCGCCGCATATTTGTAAAAGTCGGACGCGGAACCCAGGGTCGCGCCACGGACCGGTCGAAGCTCGCGCCGCCGGGAGAACGGCCCAGCTGAATCAGCTGAAGGGAACACCCAGTTCCCACGCCCCCCACGACATCGTACCCCCCTCCCCCGCTCCATCACCCGCCACCACAACTTGCCCCTTCCCCACCGTCCTCACCGACCGCCAATCCAAAATTTTTAAAAAACCATTTCGCTTTCGGGGCCAACGCAGCGCACCGCCCCACGTCTTGCGGGATCGCCGCGAGACACGACTTCCTGCGATCGTTGGGGGAGATAAGCGGCACCGTGCGAGGGCCAGTCCGCGCTGTCACTGCTGCACATTTATGACGCGCCTTTGTCCTGCGACAGGAAGCGCTCGTAGACGCACAATGGAAGGACGGTGAAGTGAGATAGCACTGAGGGAACAAGGGCCGCACATTGTACCACGCGGTATACACGCGCTGTTTATCTGAAAGCAGTGGTCTCGCGGGAAAACAAAACGGCGGCTTCAACAATAAGAACACAAACGAATGAAGTATGGACATTTGCGGAGAATGGCATGTAGTAAGGAGAGGAAAGAAGCATCACTCCATCAGCCAAGATGTTTTCGGCTGGAACGATGTGCAGACTAAAATGATATCGCCCTCGGTTTTGTAGTGAACACAAGTGTCTCCTCATGGCTACAGAAGCGGCTGAGAGGCAAGTGGCAATCACTATTAGCGAACGTTCGCATGGCAGGTGACGACGACGACGACGATGATGATGATAACAACGACTTCAGTGGAGAAATGCGCCCACGTGCGCTACCACACCATAAGTCAGCATACAAAATACACAAGGTTGACATGACGACATTTTGTGGACACTTTATGACAATGGCTGGGATGAAAAAACGGAAAATGAAGGCACAACTGTCGTAAAGGCAACGCGAAACAAGCACATGCAGAATGCAAGAGCAAACTAACCACGGTTCGCAAAAGCGCGACGAAAACATATGTAGGGTAAATAAAGAATAAGGACGTGGCGCGCATGCATGCGGTTCGTTATTTGCTCAGGTGTAACGAAGCTTTCAACCCTTTTCGTTTTGGCGTTTACTCTGTTTTGTTTGTCGCGGCTTCTATTTGCTTTGTTGCTTCGAAATTTCGCGGACGCCCCGCGGAGAAAGATTCCTGCAAGAGCAGCACCACTCAAAGTGACAGCGGGAAGTATTGATTGTACTATATACAGCACCTTTTTCTGCACAAGCGACGATCTATGCGCGACCTTTACTTGGACAGATTGGCGTCGCGCAGTAAGTCCTTCTTTCACGCGCAAATGTATGCGCGAGCTTTATACGCATCATGCACAGAACGCGTCCCGGTTCGCCGCTGCAGTACCGCGCACAAACCAAGCAGCGGGCGAAAAAGGAAAAGAAGAAAATGCCATCGAGACAGATGAAAACTGTTCGCGGTTCATGATCAGCTGAAAGCTGAAACGCGTTCCGTTCCACCTTGCGCGGACAGCTGCAACTTTCAGGTGTTTCTGAATCGGTGGCTTCAGAATGCGAACAAACCCGCGCTTTGATTTTATCACTGAATGAAGTCAAGCGAAGCCCCGGAGAGATGCAAGAATCAGCTTAAAATAGCGTAGCAGCAATCATCGACTGATAACAGAGGCGCATATAAAAACATCCGTGTCAGCAAAGGGCTGCAAAAAAGTTCGCATCTTGCATGCTGACACAAACTTAAGTGGGATCAGCGATAGCTCTTTCGATGCGCGCGCGCGCGTGTGTAGATATATATATATATATATATATATATATATATATATATATGTTGTGTGGCTCGCAGAAGACAACGACGAAGGTGCCAGGACAGTGATTTATAAAAGGTCTATAGCGTCGACCGAAGTCTTTTGTGGCGTTGTGTGTGACAATATATATATATATATATATATATATATATATATATATATATATATATATATATATATATATATACCCATTTCTAATGAAGATATCGTCACCGAGACTCTTCTATATATGTTTCAGTTTCATTCCGATACTCCTCATAGGTCACAAAAAGTTAATCCGCTTGTGCAAGTCGTCACTAACAGTGTCAAGGCTAGGTTCAAAAAAAAAAAAAAAAAAAGAAGAAGAACGTCTAAAAATATTTCTACAGCAAGGACAACGAAATGAGGAGCAAAAAGACTCGAAGCGCAAGAAACGCCAACCATCTGCGAGTCGCGCGCGGCCGAGCAAACGACGCCGAACTGGGGTCAGCGAGGCGTGTACACCCGCACCCAGACGCACAAACTTTGCCGGGAAGGCGCGAAAGTCACCGTCGCGGCGTACCCAAGCCGCCCTCAATCTTTGGACCCGAGGGCGCAGTGCGGGAAAGAAACCGCGCCGTCATTAGCGCGTAATCCATTAGTCGCGGCGGCCGTGCTCACCTCGCCGCGGACAACCAACGAAAGCACTACTACTACACGCTCTTTCCCTTCCCCCATTCTCCTTGAGCACACACGAGCGCTGAACATCACGCACAGGACCCCTCGGGGGCGGCAAGGTCGCCACGGCACGCACATGCCCGTAACGATGCCGCTGTTGGCCGCACCACCAGCGGCGCTGCATGTTTATAGACGCGACCATGTATTACACTACACGCACACGCACACACGCTCCGCACGCGTGCGGAGCATCCGCAAACACCCCTCCTCCTCCTCTGCTCCAACCTCCTGCGCCACCGTCTCTCACCGCATCCCAACCCTTTCGCGACCCGGCCAGCTGCGATGCAGACGGGCAGGACACGAAAATCGTGTCTGTGCGTGCGTTTACGTTCATATGCAGTGTGCTGCGAGGAAGCCTGTCGGATTTTTTTTTTTTTCTTTTCTCGTGCCCCGATGTTCTTACGCCCAGCTGCTCATGCTTTCTACTCGAACTTAGGTCTCCTAGTCTTCTCTGCGCGGGGTGCTCGCTGCATGCACGAACGAATGACGGTGGCTGCGGCGATAATGGCGACGGCGATATATGCGCGCCGAACGGTGCGCAGACGACGAGGATGTGAGCCGAGCGACAGGAAATCGCCGACGATTTTTCGGCAGAGGCCAATGTCGACGTTCACGGGATGATCGGGGTGTGGAGCTATACAGGTAATGGGAAACAGATGCAGTACGCAGTGAGAAGTTCTGTTAGTACAATATATATATATATATATATATATATATATATATATATATATATATATATATATATATATCCAGACAAAAAGAAAAGGTATACACTATCGCAACGCATTCCAAAGCGTTACTAAACATTTCACATTAACAGCACCATAATACGGTACTAAGCGTCTTAATTAGGACATGAAAATCACAGCGGATCGACCAGGTTTCACATTCACTTCGGGGATTGGTCCATACATCTTGAAGCGGCGTCTGACAGCTGCTGCTGCGGGTGGCGGTTGTTGTGTTCAAGAGGTGTTAGGTGCCTGCAGCACGTATTGCGTTCATGCGGGTAGAGGGCGCGGAAGAGGCAGCATAAGCAAGAACATGTTTGTCTAGGAACTTTATGCATAAGAGGAAGGGAAAGGCGGGACAGGTGCTTAACGAAACAGTGCTTGACAAAGCGACCAACCTATTATTGTCCCGCGCTGGTTGAAACAACATTAGGCAATACCTGTTTTATAAAAAATGGCCCGTTTCTTTCCTGCCAGCATCGTCCACGTATAGACTGGTCGAACGAAAACGTAAAGGGTTAGCCATATGACCTGGCTTTCTTGCGTAAATGTAGAGACAGTAATTTCACTTAGTCCATCTTATGACACGCTGAAGCACACCCCATCCCATCAGGATGTTTCATAGCAGAATAACGTCCAGAGCGTCTTCACAGACCAATAAGACAAAAATGGACATTACGCACATTGAAAGGAAAATCAGCAAAGAAATGCCCACGCCGCGTTCTTAGAGTGTCACAAATGAAAAAAAAAAAAAGAAAAAATGAAGGTGAGCTTGAATAAGGGAACGAATACACCATCTAATACACCAACCGGCCCGCTTGCAATCTCAAAATGAACGTCGGTTCATCATTCTGCATGCATCATCCCTATACGGCACAGATACAGCATACGGCACAAATGTGAATGGTTCGCGCACGTTATGTCCGTTTTCGCAGGGAAATCAAGAAACACGAATGTACCCAATGCACCAACGGGCAAACGAAGCGCACTGGAACAAGTATTAAGGAAATGGGGACGGTCGATGCAGAGGAGCACTCAAGGTATTGCCCTCTTGCGCTCCGAAGTCGCATCTCCCGCGAGACAACCCTCTTGTACATGCGAGCGCGCGCGCTCGCGTAACACGTCCCACTGGCACCTCGCAGCCCCAGCCAGGGCCCGCAAATGAGTGCGAGCGAGAAGCAGAGGCAAGAAAAAGATTGAGAACAATGAACAGAGTTCCCGTCTCCTTCCTCGGACTGGCTGACATGGGTGTTGTTAGCTGGCGGCCCGGCTCCGAGCTGTACGCGAAACTTGTACGCGAAACGGCTAACTTGTTCGGCGCTCGGCATTCCTTATATGTAAGGCCCAGCCGCCCCGCCCGGCTCCTGCATAAAATCAACTCCCGCGGGGCCGGTTTCACCGCGGTGCTTATGCAGCGTACAAGGCGCGCCGGAAACGCAATTTGCGAGACAAACGATCGAATTTCCCTCCCGCGAGCATCGTTCGTACGCCACGCGCCCCGATGGAAGGCGTGCGGACCAATCGATCCCTTAAGAGATTGCATCTGACCGCACAGGCAGCGCAGGCGAGCACACTCACGAGACGACGCGCGTTTCCGCGGGGCTGTCTGGGCCTCCATCATCCCGCGCGCCCCATTCATGCCTTTCCTCGCCCTTATCTCTCGTTTTCTTCTGTTTTTTTCGGCTCGAAGCGGCGCCGTTCCGAACGAGGTCCGCAGCCGACGAATGGAGGGAGGCCCTTGCGAGCGCGCCTATGTATGGGCACCATCATTATCCTGCATTGTGCGGGCACTCCGGCGGCCACAGCTTCTCGTCCACGGAAGGAGGCGTGTGCAGAGACTGCGACCGAGCGCAAGCGAAGGCTGGTGCGCGAGAAGGCGCGAGGAGCGACGTGTACACCCGCCGCAGCTCTTCCTGCAGCGAAGCCCGTCTGGGTAATCGGCTGGGATTTGATGCTTCCATGTTTGTCATTGATTGCTATGAAGCATAGCAGGTCAGAGGTACGCTCCACCTGACAACCTCATCGTTTTAGAGTGCAGCTCTTACGCGCCCGTTCCTGCGTTTCGCGTCGACATAGGCGTAACCGAGCGAACTAACACAGCGAAAGATGAAAGAGCGAACGCGGAGCGCAGCGGGTTATGAAAGACGGCGATAGCGAAGACAGCGCGAGGAGGAAAGCGGAGGAGGAGGGTATGGCGAAAACGTGACAAGAAAAGCGTAGTGCCACGCAAGAAGGGCTCTGCGGCGACGGTCGCTACGAGATCGCATGCGGCGAGCGCGTCCACCGATACCATATATGGAAACAAAGCAGAGCATGAGCGGAGGTCTGTCTGCGGCGGCTGCTCCAAATCGCGCCCAAGCTTCACCCACGCGCTGCAACTCGCGATCTCCCGATTAGCGAGGCAGTCTCGCCACACTTTCATTCGTTTTCAGTGTGCCGCACAGGACAGTTTGTCCGCGCCAGCTAATACATCGCGAAATGAAAACACGTATAGAGCTGCGCTCAAATTTATCATTGGGGAGTATTGCAATCGTCGGTGAATTTTTCATCTCATTAAACCTTCTTTGTCCGCCATAAACTTTAATTAGTACGCGCTCCCGCAACTTTAAAACTTCTCAGGCATCGACTTCGTGGTTTTGCATTCCACTATCAGCACAACACAATGGTTGTAGCGAACTCGCGTTTAATGCACTACAGGACAAGGGTTTCTCCCAGAAATGGCTAAATTACCCCCCCCCCACCCATTTTACATCACAGAACGTCATGTGTTGATGCCCAGCTTAGAGATAGCGGAAATGAAGTAGTCGTGCAAATATATACCGAACAGTGTGCGAACGGATGATTCACAGCGCTGTAACACGGCCGACGGGCGCCCGAGAGCGGTCCGATCGTCTTCGCACACGCCATCGCAATCGGATAGAAAACAGACTTCCACGCTCGATGAAACCGGTTCGTTCATCCTCTGGCCGCAGTACTTACTTTACACAACCGTCTTGGACGGGCTTCGAACGTTTCTCTCTGGGTAAGTGCAGGTACTATTGCCAACGTTGCGTATACATACCCGTGGGTACAGCATCCGCAGAAGGATCGCCGGAAAAGGTGGGCGTGGGGGCTGTATTCGGCTCGGCGTCCTTAATGGAGCTCCCGTTCGCGTCTGGCGAAGTAATGTGATTGCTGCGGGGCCCGCAGCGAGGATGCGCGCACACACGGCTGCCTGAAGCAGCGTCGATGTGGTTAACGGGAGTAAGCGCAATCGTACAGATGATGCCTAGATAAATCGCGGCCCCCTGAAAGTCAGTCCGATGCAGTCACAGGGGTAACTGGAGTGGGCGTTGCGCGTCGCAACGTTGTCTATCCGTATAAGTATGTGCCCTCTGAGATAGGTGCTTTCCGCCAATCAGAGTACGAAAGAATGACTAGCTCTCTAAAGGAGACAATCCTATAGAATATAATTTTGCCGCCACAGGAATAACAGACGGAAGCGTCAAGAAGACACAGATATTTGTGAGGCGTGCGATGACTAATGATTATCCTTCGTCTTAACGAGCAATACTTTGGCTATGAGAGACGCGCGTCTCTCATAGCCAAAGTATTGCTATGAGAGACGGCGCCGTATAGTGGAGTGCTCCGCATTGATTTTAGTCCACCGACTTGGGGCAGCATTCACAAAGCTTTTTGTTCGCAAGTGCTCCTTGTAACTATAACTATTCCTTGTTAACAGTATGTCCAGCATCAGGATTCGATGGAATTTGTTCTTACGAACTGTTCTAGCGTAAAAAGTGTTTGTTGCAATTAGCATTCTTAGGGTACTTCACCCAATTTTCAGGGGCTATCTATCTATCTATCTATCTATCTATCTATCTATCTATCTATCTATCTATCTATCTATCTATCTATCTATCTATCTATCTATCTATCTATCTATCTATCTATCAAACTAACTAACTAACTAACTAACTAACTAACTAACTAACTAACTAACTAACTAACTAACTAACTAACTAACTAACTAACTAACTAACTAACTAACTAACCGTTTTATCGACAACTTAGGTCACTGGAAAGTGTGTTTGAATGGGTATACCTGTAAGCATCGGTCTGTCGTGCTCAAGGAACGAGGTTCGAAACCAACCGCCAGACCATTTTGGGTCACTGGCTATGTGACGTTGGATATGTGCCACTCATCAGTTGGCCAGTTTCACGCCAACTTGAGCTACTGGGTACGTGCCACTGGGTATGCGCCGCTCTTGAATGAACCTCTTTGTCGCCAAGTAATGTCACGGTGTATGTGCCACCAGGTATGCGCATGCCCGGAAAACCGACTATGGGCAGTCCGGTTGCCCGACGACGTCGCCAAGTCTCGAGGTCTGGCCGCCGCCTGAGGCAGAGGAACTCCGGTGGGGCTAGTCTCCCAGCCCACGCCAGTCCTCCCCCCCCCCCCCCCCGCCCCGTGGACCCCAGCAAGGACATTTAATAAAGTGTTCTCCCTCTCTTGATAAGCGCCTATATTCAATGACCCCACATCTGATGCCAACTTGGTATGTGCCATTGGATATCTGTCACTCTTCGAAGAACCTCTCTGACACCCATTTGGGTAACTATATTTGCCACTTACTATGTGCCGCTATTCAATGGCAAAAACAACATAATTTAAAATTTTTCCGGTGCTTGGGCGGAATCGTACCCGCGTCATATGTATTCAGACAAACTTATCTCAATGCATATTCTCACAATATCCAGGCGCGGGCTTCGCGGCGGCGCCCGGTTGCATACACGCCTCATGCGTGGTATGCGTCTCAGTCGCGGCAACACCACGAGTCGCTACTTCGTTGCTAATCGCACTACCGTCGACACTCATCGAGAGATAGGTTCTGTCACAATTTTTGTGAATACGGACCCGGGAATTCCTTAACGCGCACCTAGATCAAAATATATAAGCGTTATGCAATGTGGCCGCCAATGCCGGGTATCGACCGGCCGCGACCCTGCGCTCAGCAACAGAACGTCATAGACGGTAAGCCACCGTGGCGGGTGCGTGGCGCGCGATCTCTGGCTATTTCTGCACGGCAAAGCAAGCTGCAGTTACGTCAAGAATCGCAGCGCCGGGTCGTATTCGGAGGGTTGAGAGACATTCACGGTCACACGGGCTTTGCTGGCGCGGCAATCCCCGGTGCGCAGTAGCTGCGAAGACTTCGAGCAGCTACTGCGCACCTATACAGTGTAAGTATATAGGTGAGAGAAGAAGTGGCCAAAGAATAAGGCTGCTGAAATGAAACTGTCTACGTGCGTGGCGCGTAGGGGGTCATGTTGCAAGGACCGCGTACAGAGGCGCCGAGCCACCCGCGTCCGCTGCCACCGTGAAGAATGTGCTCCCATCAGAGGCGCGAACCTCCTAGAACTACGCTGGCGCAATAGAAACCGGGCTGACAGCATCGTTCGCAATATCCCCGCCGGCAGACGGCGCAAAAGGGGAACTGCCGAGGTGACGTGACACATGGCCCCGTTGTTTGCAGTGCAGCTCCACCCTTGTATCCCCAGCACCACCGAGAGAAGGTGGGGGGCTATCTATTGCGCCAGTGCCACGCTACCTAAGTGCGCGAAAACGCCTGCGGCGCTGGCACTGCGGGCGATAACAACAAGTGCACTGCAAGGTTATATATAGATAGCGCCAACGGTGCCCCAAGACGCCTCTTTCCGCTGTCCGCGCTCACTGCTCGAAGGGACAGCAGGGAAAAAAAAAGAAAACGTATAAGGAAGGAACGGGATGTATTGGGCCCTCCAGTTGAGAGAGCTAGAGGATGTAATGGAGCTAGGGGCACCGTCTTCACTCTCTCCTCGATGTTTTATTAGCCCTTGCGCTGGAGCCCGAGGGCCCCTTCGAGCTCGCCCTACTCTTTACTTTGTCGCCTGCTTGTTTACACGGCGAAACTGACACGAGCGGTTCCGATCGTCGGCGGCCGCAGGAACGCGCGCATGCCAACGCGTACTCTGCGAAGCGATATAAAAAAAATTATAGGCAGATAATCAAACGATCTTCTTGACAAGGCGTACGCAAGCGGCCAAGCCAAGTTCAGGGACCTCGAAACGAAAGGTTGAGAGCTCTGAGGTCAGCTAGTCGCAGAGCGCCATCTTCTTCTTCATCAGAAAAAAGAAAGTAATAAACGAAGAAAGAAAGGCATGCGAAGTGAAATTCGGCTTAATAGCAGGCCAGAGCGGATCTCCGGGACCACCTTGAAGCAGCGCGACCCTGTATGCGAAGACTCGCATGTTTACAATAGCGCCGTCTAGAGGAACGCGGTTTCGCCGCACTCAAGCAAGCACTATGAAGCGCAATAATTGCTACATTTGAACGTTCTCAGAGAAAGAAAGAAAGAAAGAAAGAAAGAAAGAAAGAAAGAAAGAAAGAAAGAAAGAAAGAAAAAGCCCACGAATTGCTAGCCGAATGGATGAAGAATACATCAGGGGAGGTATTCTGTAAGAATGCACCTAGTGGACATCCCATGACTAATGGAGTCCACACCGTGCACTGTTCCCCACGCTATCCACAGACCAACTAGCTGAGTCCCGAAGGTCACGTGGATTATATATTGTAGCCGCAGTGGCAAAATAACCCTCTGGTACGTTGCCTTCCACTGACATCGATTTAGTGGTAGCGAAGAACACATGTCAATGATCGAGTTTCGTAACTCGTGCACCTTCACAGATCCGCGACCCTTGAGAGCTGCTTGGCGGACTCCTAACCCTACCCCATGCGGGCCCTTTCGGGCTCACATTCACTTCGTGGGTATATGGATAAGAAATAGACCGCTACGCTTCCTTCTCCCCCTACCTGCCGACCCGGACTTGGATCTTTAAGGCTAATAGAGCTTACCTGTCTTGTCATTTTTAGTATGAGCTTTGTTTACTCTTAATTGACGTTACATAACGCGAAAGCAAGGCCGCGGGTGCATATATATAGCTTCCTATGTAATCGACAGGAAACAGCCGATCCCATCCGTCACCAGGCGCGAGCGGAATTCGTCAACGAATTAGTTGACTTCGTTTCTTGAATTTGGTTTCTCGTCTTTCCATCCCTTTATCTCATTTCACTAGTGCAAACCGTACGCAATAAACCGAACGTGTGTATGATTGGCCCACCCAGGGGCCGCATAACTTAAAACTATTCCGTCCTTACTTTATCCAAGATTCCTGAAGTAAAATTTACGTAACCGCCGATGCAAACATCGGGCGGTTACCCGCAGCGTTCTTTGAATCGCACAATCAAACGATATCCTAGTTTATAGGAGGTCCCTTTCGTTTGCTTTTAAAGGAAATAGCATTGCCTACTTGACAGGTTTTATTTCTCTTATCTGATTGCCTGACAAGAGGTGAGGAGCAGGCGCAAGTGGAGAGGGTTTTGATGGGTTCGAACTAGCGCAGCGAAAGTAGACAACCGGATGAGGAGCGCGGCGCCGGCGTCCGCGATTGGTCCGCTTCTCCTTGCTTAGCTTGCGGAGGCTGATCGAAAATGGCGGCTGCGTGAAACGGAAGGTTAAAAATACCGCCTAAAACGGATTTCCCGCGAGGGAAAGTTGGCAGAGCAATGTCGTGTTCGTACAGATAAAGCTCGGCTACGTTATACTGCCACCCCAAAATTGTTGGGATAAGCAGACAAATCCATTCTCATCTCTTTCCTCCCCTCCTTCCTATCTTCCATTTCTGTGTTGCTGTCACCTCCCTTCAGAGGAGTAGGCAGGCGTTGTGCCCCTTCCGGTGGCAGTTGCCAGCCTGCTCCTCGCTTTCCCTTTCCTGATACCTGTGTATATGTGTATATGTGTTCAAAACAAATAATTCTCACAGGCAGCTCCGAGAAGCCAGTGCCAGAGCGATGGGTAGGCAGCCGTCTTTTGTTTCTTTGCGAACGGGGCAGTCTCCGGCTATACCGAAAAAATAAATAAACAAATCAGTTTCTTTCAGCATTTCAATGCATCCTTAGCGCGTACACGTAACTTTGTCGTGACGAGTTCTCGCCATTTCTCATCTTTTATTTATTTATTTTTTATTTTTTGCAACGCGTGGCAGATTAGGGAAGTGGGCGCAGGCGGAATATTTTGACCAATAGTGCAGGGCTCATAAGGAAAGAGGCGTAGGAAATATGATGCATTTTTTCGTGTTGTTGTTGTACGGCCTAATCATGCATAACATGTGTGCCACGTCACATCATACGGGGGGAGGGGGGGGTGCTCTCAGCTTTTGTGACCTCGCGTGACAGACACGCGAAGTGGCGGTGGCCCGAAAATTTTCTGCCAGTCGTTGAGGACTATAGTGGAAGAAATGTAATAGAAACAGATCAGAATAGCTTCACGTATAGTAGCGCCCCAGCTCTTCTGTAATCTTTCTCTCTCGCTTTCCGTGGCTGCAACATACCAACTCTCCCATCACACAACGCCGCGTTCGTCGTGTACGTCGCACCCGAACGTTCTCGCCTATACCGTTTCCGTTGTTCCCTCCGAGCTGCAGGAACGTTGCGAAGCCAACGCAGCTCGCGATACCCCCGGCGGAACGCATGCCTCGCTCTCGCTTCCCCGTACAGCCGCGCGCGACACACGGAGGGGTCACATGAATTCTTAAGTCGGGCGTGAAAAATGACGGGCCGGCTCGAGCGCATAAATATTTCGCGAAATAATTATGCGTCAGCGAAAAACGCGCGCGTGCGCAAAGTGAAAAAGCGCCGCCGCTATCGTACACAGGGTCCCCGGTGAATCGTCCCCGGCGTTCCGTTTCCGCCTGCGAGGCTGTCTTCTCTCGGAGCGGCTCTTCTTATGATTTATGACACGCGATCCCCTCTCTCTGTGTGCATGCGTAGAGGCAGTTACACGCACATGCAACAAAGGAGTACGTTCTTTATCTCAAATTGTCTCTTTGCTCGAAATACAATTTACCGATGACCGAGGGTATAGTGAAAACTATGGAAGCTGTCCTATGGTGACGGTGTCATTTAATTATTTCTTTATTACCTAATTGTTACCGTTCCAAAGCAATTAAATGAGCTAGTGAGTGCGCTGTTAATATTTGCAGCGAAACTGTCGCAAGTTAACGTACAGCCGGCACGGGAGCACACGACGACAAGTGTACTAACCGCGGTCGGTGCGGCTTTCCATGCTGTTGCTGCAGCACGTGCTGAGGACGATGTCATAGGTTCGACTCCTGGCCGCGGCATTCGCATGTAGGAGAGACATGCGGAGACGTTCCTGTACTTGGATACGGAAGGCCATTGAAGTGTCCCATGTGGCCAAAATTAATTCCAAGCTTTCTGCTTTCACAGCACCCCTCTCTCACAGAGCCCTGACCTGAAATTTAAAACTGATGAATAGTTCAATCAACATCGATAAGATCACACACACATACAAAAAAAAAAAAAGATCGTCCTTTCGCACCCATCTCTGATTCCAAGTACAAAACCTGTGGGGGGAAAAAGGCGCGCTTAGTAGACGGCGGACACCGCCAATCTTCGGCAACTTCGTCGAACAGACCGATGCTCCTCGAAAAAAAATCGCAGTTGGATGGATGCAAAACTTTAATAAGGTCCTGAGGTACGCGACTCAGCGCGCTGCGGGCCGCTCCCACGTTGGGACAGTCAGGCCTTGCCCGACCGCCGCATCGTGGGCCCTCTGGACAGCCCATAGTTGCGCCCCGGCATCGGGGCTCTTGATAACGGAGAGCCACTTGTCTTCATTGATTTGTTCTGTGCCTCGTAACGAGGGGCAACGCCAGAGCATATGGTCTAGGCTAGCGATGTCATTGCAGTGCCTGCAAGAACTAGTAGCATAGGTGTCGGGATAAATTTTGTGGAATAAAGCCGGGTTGGGATATGAGCCTGTTCGCAATAATCTGAGGGTCAATGCCTGCGCTCTGTTTAACTTCTTGTGTGGAAGGGGAAAGTCTCTCCTGCCGAGATAGAAGTGCTGCGCAATTTCGTTGTATGTGGTCGGTTGATCTCTGTTCTCCACCACTGCGGGCCGGCGTTGGAGTTTTTTTTTTTTTATAGATTCAGCGCTTTCTGCGAGCAATACATAGCGTAGGCTAACGTTGTTTATTTTGCGATGATTAAGTATATCCGTCATTGCAATTGCCTGTACCTCAACATGTGCACGACACAGTCGCACGACTGCGCCGGAGTAGCGGCCAACAATCTGAACTGGGATGTGTCGCCAAGCCGTGTTTTTTACATCACATAATGATCTCACGTCATAATAAGACCCCCAATATGGGGGTATTACATAAGGGGTGCGTACAGGTATGAGTTATCGCATATACAAAAAAATTATTGGTTAAATCAGGCAGTTATACAATCAGAAAATGTAGATAGTCAAGTGATTGCAGTGACGTCGTGTGGAAAGCCATTCCAGTCTATGGCTCAGCGAGGAAATAATGATGCAACAAACATTGTAGTATGAGCACGTGGACGGGCAACTTTCAGGGGATGACCAGTGCGGAGTGAAATGCGTGTCGGAGGGCCGGCGTATGGCGGAATACGAAGTGAGCTGAAAAAAGACTTATGGAACAAATACATACTGGCGATTCGGCGACGACAAGCAAGGAACAATTGCCAAAAACGCCTCTTGAGCTTCGCATCTGCTGAACTGCAACGAGCAGGCTAAACTTCATACGCAATGCGGATCGTTATTTACTCATGTGATGGTGACCACATTTCACGTTTGATATATCTTTTGTCGAGTTTGACGAATCTTTTGGCGAGTTTGACGCTAAACAATTAAGCGTAATGTAATTACAGGGAGGCTGAAGAGAAACACTAAATTAACTTACAGTAATACATTATTCTATCAGAGCCCTGTTTTCGATAATTTCCAAGTGATATGTTAATTTCTAGATGAATAAACGAAGGTCAATCTTCCATTCCTTCAATCTCGCACCGAAGCCACAGCGTCGATATGTCGGTGTGACGTCACGGATTTCAAAGTATTTTCTCGAATTCGGGCCGTTCGGGCACAGTAAAGATGCGCGGAACTCGCCGAGTGCAGTCTCTAGTCTTTTCTAGAAATATATTTTATTTTATTTTATTTAATAATACCTTACAGGCCTCAAAGTGAGGCATTGAGTAAGGGGGGCAGTACAAAGAAAATACATAGAATACAAGACATCTATAAACCGTATCTGTTTATAACCTATAACCGCAAGTGTAACCAAGATGAAAAAAGGATTATTTAGTGCACGATTCACTAGGGAAAAGAAGGAAACATCATATAATAACATGGAATAAATCACACAGATTGTTTTCAGTGAAGTCGTGTAATTAACATGAAAGTGTTAAGCAGTAATAATGAAAAGAAATGACAGGAAAGTTACGGACGCGACATTCCAACGGAACGGTAAACATAGCGACATAACGGTAATAATGCGACAATAAGCTTTAAAAGATAGTGCAAGTATAGAAAGCATTGTGCGACAAACGTAAAACTTCACATTTCTTTAGTCATACATTCAGTCAAGGCATCACGGAATGAGTCGTGGTTGGACTGGCATGCAATGCTGTCCAGGAGCGAATTCCATATTCTGATAGCACGAGGAAGGGCAGAGTAATTGAATGCTTTTGTAGAACCGTAAAGGCAGGCATAGCTGAAATGATTATGAAGCCTATGTGACGTGGAGTAGGGTCGTTTCAAGCATGCGGGTGATCGAGAGTGAAGGAATTTGTGGAACAGTGATAAAAGGGCAATGTCTCGACGAGTGTTCAACGATTCTAATGAAAGCTTAAGTTTTATTTGTGTTACACTAGACTGGTAGCTGTAATCGTTTATGATGTAATCACTAGACTGGTAGCTGTAACTAGACACTAGACTGGTAGCTGTAATCGTTTATATATCTCTAATAAACTGCTAGAAAAAAAATTACCTTTGCTCCAGCAGGCGCCGTCGAAATGCACGAAGTCACATAAAGCCGATTCGTGTCGCCAACTGCATATGTCGTTATAGTGAGTCTCATTATTATTTTTTTTTTTTGCACCATTAGGCCTCCTCTCATTGTAAGAGCGACCTTCTGTGGTATTGTAGAAAGTTAAACTACCTAGTACGGCTCGGCTTATATCCTCTCTTCAGGGTCCCTTTTAACCCTTCGCTTACGTAAAGGCGACTAGGAGGCATACCAACGCAAGTTAACTGCAAGGTTACGCAAGGAAACGCCCTTCTCGATACCTGCAGACGGACGCGCGGGAAAGCATACAAAACGAGGTCGTTACGCGCGTTCGCAGCGATTCCTCTGGTTCTTTCTTCCTGCAGACGCAATCCCCTCGAGATATAACAGGTCGGTCACTCTGTGTACAAAGTTCAACGTACTTGTCGGGAGAAACTGCAACACCAGCGAAAATCAGCGGGCAAGCAAGCAAAGACCAGCAAGAACAACCCGGAGAAACAAGAACACACGCGTTCCAGGAGGGCACTCGCCGCACGCTGTGCGTCTGGAGGGCATCGGCCAAGACGCTGTACAGCGCGCGATCCGAGATGCTTTATCCCGCACTCGTGCGGTCAGCGAAGACAGCGCGCAAACGCTGCTCTTAGCGCAGGCATGCAGTGCACGTGCGTGTTCCCCGAGGCCACTCGACGCACGCGGGCCGCATCGAGTTCGTTGAATCAAGAGAGTGAAGAGTAAAACGTGTTTGGCTTGAAAGCTGTCGGCGCGCATCCGGAGGTCCTATACATACATGCACGCAGGCGGCACGTAACCTATAGGACAAAGTCAGCCATTTTCGGACTACGCGAAGGATACTAGAAAAGTGTAGTACGTTGCTTCTTTATTTCTGTTCGAGCCACCCGGCTATTATAGTACATATCGCCGAAGCACCGAGCGCGAAGCTGCAGCGCTGTATCTATGGCAGCGCCGTATAAAAGAGAAACAGCGTAATCCGATTTACCGTGCCAATGCTTCCCTATCCACCTCCGCGTAGAAGACAATGGTGGGAGGGCTCGAAGAAAGGCGCCTCGGGCTAAATGGTTTTCTTCACTTTATTTCAACCAGACTGCCGGTTTAGGCGCGACTGTTCCAAGACTATCGATCGGCAGAAGCATGCAGTGGACTTGGCACTTCGAGCTACCCGGCTTAAAAAAAAAAAAAACGCGAACACACACACACACAAAAAAAAAAGAAAGGAAATACGTAGGGAAGGGAGAAACGGTGCCCAACCTCGCGGATGCAAGATGAAAACAAAAGCGGTACACTTAGTTCCTTGATACGGCAACCGTCTTCGAGCTCGAGGCCGTTATCGTCGGATCTGCGGCGTTGTTTCTGAAGCTTCCGCGACAGAACGTATGGATGCGATTGAGCCCGTGGACTCTCCGCCGTTTGCCGAAATCACCGTTCCAATTTACCGTAGATTACGCGAGTCCAACGGCTTCTTCATACGGAGGCTTTCGTACCACGACGCCAGCCGTTTCAGAGAAAAGAAAGCCGTAAGTTGGATTTTTCTCGTCACGGCAGTTGCGCGTGATGCGCTTGTTATGCGCCCTGCGGTCCTGACAAGTATGTCCCAAAGCCTCTCTCCTTACCTTCCAACGTCCCGCTATCGACTTATTCCAGTGCTCGTTGCATGGAATAAGAGTACACACGGGCTAACGCATACAAGCAGCGTTCACAGTGTAGCAACCAAAGCAGTTCAGATCACGGGCTTGCGCTCGTCAACGTTCTTCCGCAAGAGAGACGTGCCAAAGCTTCTCCTCGCCGCGAGGAATTCCTTCCTCCCCTCGCTCCCGCCTCCGCCGACAAAAGAAATCGAGGCGAAAGGGCTCCACGCCCGACGACGTCGCAGGCGGGCCGGTTGCCCGCTGGCATCATTAACGCAGCGACGTGACGCCGGGCGACGGAGTCTCCTCGCGTCCTCCCCAATCAAGTCCCCCTCTCTCCCCATACCTCCCGCTCCCCACCCCGTATAGCCTTACTCCTCGTACAACCATTTCAGCTTTCGCTTTCTCCGTCAACTCGGGCTGGCACGGCCGCGATTCCTGTCGTGTCGCGCCCCTCAAATACACGCCGCCCGACGACGCTATCAGTTGCAGCGGCGGTCGCGAGCGGTGGGGGTCCCGCCTTCACCGCTGCATTAAACGCGGTTAAGCACAAAACAAAAAAAAAACGAAAAGAAAATCGTAGGAATGTATACACACACACACGCACACACATACACACACATAGGAGCACACGCACGCAGCAGCCCCGTTAGCGGCACGAAGCAGCACCGCCCGCAGCTAACGACGACGCTGGACGAGGACGGGGGGCTCGCCTGGCAGGGGGGCGGCGGCCCTCGGTTAACCCGACGCGCTATGCAGAACGCGCAAAACACACGCGCGCGTCTCTGTTGGGCGATCGTTTCTTGTCGGCGCGGCAATTTAGAAAACTGCGAGGCCTCTCTCGAATCCTCCTCGCACGCTCTCCGTGTATGTACGCCGGTCGCCATCCCCGCTTCGACGTTTTTTGTCACTGTGTACACGTCTTCCGCTTTGCCACGTTTCGGCGCGCGCTTACACGGCATACCTATGTACGCCATGGCGTACGCCACCTTCTCCATTTTTCTTATTATTTATTGTTATTATTATTGGCATTTTCTTTTTCTTCGTTAGTGTATACGTTGCAGCCGTCGGCTGACCACGCCTGCGACGGAACCAAAAATGTGGCGAACGGCCGGTCACGTTCTCCCGTCGACAAGCTCTTTGTCGCCGAGGCCGCGGCGAGGATTTAGCAGCCGCCACGCTACCCTGCCGCGTCCCGAAATAATATATGTACGCAGGAGAGAATGTCGACTTCTGCGGTGCCCCTGCGTCATACGGGGTCATCATTTTTGAGTGTCACGCAATTTTAATAACAACGTGCCAGTGACAGATGACATAATTATAGCCCTTGAGCTGGATTAATCCAGCTCAAGCACAGAAATCTAAACACATATTAAACTAATCAATAAGAATTCAATAATTAACTTCATGACGAATTACTTTAACGCACATACTGCATTTTACGAATTGTTGCGCAGGGGAGTTCGCAAAACGCATCCACTTGGAATGAATTTCCACAATGACATCAGTTTCGTGATATGCGTCATCAAACTCTCCACAAGGATGCTCTGTTGGCCCCCTTATGTTTTTAACGAAATGCTTTTTTATGCATTGAAGCGCAAAAGTAACTGGAACACCCATGTACTTCGTCTCACACTTTGCAAAATAATATCGTGAAACTAGTGTCCTCCTGGAAATTCATCTCAAGTGGATACGTCTTGCAAACTCACAGGCGCAACAATTCTTAAGATGCAATATGGGCCAATATATAAAGTAATTAAGAAATTGATAAGTGATTATTTGTTGTAATTAGTTGTAAATTTGTTTTGATTCCTCGTGCTAGTAACGTCCGCCTCTCCGGATAAATCAGCTCAAGGACAATAATTATGCTATCTGCCGCAGACGATTTTTAAAGAATTCCGTGAAACTTAAAAATGGTCATCCCGCATAACGCCCGCTTTGGCTCTGAGAGCGAATGAAATTAAGCGGCGGACAAGACGAGCAAGGCGCAGAAAGGAAAGAATACATCCTGCATGACCGCGATTTGTCAACTGCAAACATGTATCCGACTTCTAAGAACTACGTTTGCGATCTCATCGAGCGAAAGACTTCCACCGTTTTAAGGGGCGAAGATCCTTGTGGTTGTCTTCAAGTTGGTCGTCCTGGCAAAATGCCCACCGCTGCCAGTCTGTCCAAAACTAACCCGAACCACATTTGGAGATGTCGCCGACCGTATACACACACTTCTGCGTGTCTTAAACGTGTCTGTAACCTTCGGAAGCAGACTCTTCGGTTACGATCAGGTGTCGTATTGAAAACCGAAAAACTTCTCTAATGCACGGGCGTTATTTCAGTTTATGCAGGCGCCCGTTGGCTGCAGGACAACCTGGCTAACGCCGAAAATTGCGTTGGCCAGTAGAGAGATTGACAAGCGAGAAGGAAGTCCCCAATTGCAGGAGAAGGTTTTCATCAAGAAACGCGTTTTGTTACGGCAGTGCATTTTTTTTTTCGTCGTGTGCGAAGCAAAGACATCGACGTTATCTGCATGTCTGCTACAGCTGACGCGCGAAGTGCACAGCGGAGATACAGCGCGGTATTTACAGACAAGCCTCCCCCTCACGTTCTCGAGGGGAAAAAAAAAACGAAGATATCAGAATAGATCAAAAGCCCTAGTCATTGATAAAATTAGAGATAACCTTCTTTCAAGAATTATTCACTTGCCCCGCTTCGCATTTGTGCGCTCATCGCAAAACAATTCAATCGACAATATACCTCCTCCCTATCTTCCCGCAGGAACACACACGCGGCCCGGTGCATTTTTCGCTTTTGTTTTTTGCTTCTGTCTTTTTATAGTACTTCCAAGCTATTGCTAGAGCACCACAGAAACGGAAGCACGAAATATAGATCTTACGGAAAAGACACGGCGCGCTCCATCGGCGAGACTCGACATAAAAGAAAGTCCAGAGGCTTCATTTCGAAAGAAACGACGCCGGAAAAAATCGTTCTCGGGGCATCAATTACCGAGACGCGATGAGTAATCTGCCCCGGGGTATATACCGCGGCGGGTGAGGACACGTGCGTGTAAGTATGTACACAGAGAGAGATAGGCTCGGGACCACGAAGATGCCGCGCTGTGAACAGAAGAGCCGGCGCGAATCCCTTCCTCTCTCAATTTCGCGGAGACGCGAGGCGGAACGCTCAATCAAACACGAACGCTGGTCTCGATACCAGCGCCCTCACTATACGGGGCTGGGGGGAGGGGGGGAGGGGGTAGGTCGCCCCCAGCGCTAATCTGGGCGATGAACCACTCACCATGACGGCAGACCAAATAACTTTTTAATAAGCAGCACAAACACGCACGCCGGTACTGCAGAACGAGGAGAAAACGATGCCCCGTTTCATTTCCTCCTCTCCACCCAATCTCGCTCTCTCCTCTCTCTCTCGCAATGACAGCCTGCGGCCGCAGAGTTGGGTTCGTCCCGCAGTTCTGTGCACTGGAATGCAGAAAGCTAAGCGGGGATAATTTATTGCCGGGGGGTCTCGACACTGGCCGCCTTTCTTGATGACGAAACTTTGGGAGCTAACACGGAGGGAATGTTAGGGAAGAGCCGAGTCACAGTGGAGCCCTAAGCTAGTTGCAGTAAGATCAGTATGAACTAAGTAGCAGCGCTAACTTTTGAAAAGAGGGTGCTTATCCATCTCTGATTTGAATCGAGCTTTGAAGCAAATTTTTGTACACGTCAGTGATGAGAATGAGTAGCGCCTGTGCTTGTTGGCTCGCTCTAAGGCGCCAACCGTCACCAACAAATATTTTACAATATTTTCATCTCGACGAACGTCGCGCAGCCGTTAGGGCACATTCATATACCGCCTCGTAGATTTTTGTTATTGTGCCATCCGCGACCTAATTGTACTGCGGCTGTAAAGCTGTCACGCCGACCGGTCTACTGCAACAATCGGATGAACTGACACAGGCCGACACAATATACGCGACGAGGTACACGTCACGAGAGCTTACCGGTCTCTATCATACAGTGTCAACCACAAAACGGCATGACGCGACTGAAACCAAAGTACGGTAACCGACGTGCATAGCAGGTCTTAAACACTTTGCCTCTAAAAATAGGAGTAATAACATTTCGCAACTCGGCGATGTAAGAATAAGCACTGAGCACAAGGCAAACTTGCATGCATCGCGGCACAACCTCCTGGCAAGCGCGCACCAATTTGTGGCATTTCCTTCAGCAGCCCCAACGCTCCAGAACACCAATATAAAAAACAGATGTATACTTGTTAACCTATATGTGTTGTGTACTGCGCGGTGCAAACCGACATACACAGCTAGCTCCGTTTGTAGCGCTATTCGAGCGAGCGCTTACTTGAGCTGACACATGTCGGCAGAAACAGCTGTGATATACCGGATGAACTCTGGTCTGATAGCGCTGATGCATTAAATTCACTCTACAGATACATCGCAAGTGTTCTATTCCTTGGGAGCGCGCCGTTCGCGTTCTACAAACAGTGGTTATAGTAAGTTACTAACGGTATAGGTAATATGAAAGCAAACTCGGACAACATGCGAAGCCCTACTCTTGTAGCGCATGCGCCGACAACGCCGGTAGACACCGCGAGACGGAACTGCCAACGGTCGACAGACTCGTACCGGAGTGCCGCGACGCCTGGGCAGCGAGTATACACCGCATATACTAATATGTGCGAAGCTTTTTTGATAACTCCGAGCACTCATCTTGGATATGAAGTATAGCTGGATCGTGGCGTAATAGAGGGTAATTTTCATACGTCGGCGTATGCAGTCCTGTTCCCAAATGTACACACGCTTGTTTCCACGGAGACTTGCTGCATGAAACTCCCCCGAAGCAGTGCCCCCGTGTACAGCGGCTGTCGTCGGGCGCGCGCGCGTAATGACGTCTCCAGCGCAGGCAGTTATATAGCTTATAGCTAACCACCCGCGCGCGCCGCCGGCGATCGCTTTCTCCCCAATCCCGGCTCCGGCGATGGACTCGCACCGCCCCGCTCATTTACTGACAGGCCGCGGCAGAGGCACGGCGGGCGCTCCCACTCTGAATCATCATCTGCCGCAGCGCACGCGAGACGAACACGACGCTCGCTGACGTGTATAGCAGCGCCCGACATCGCGGGATGGAGGGGGATGGGCGACTGAGTCGATCCCGTTTTTTTTTTTAATTTTTATTTCCCTGTTGTGCTTGAGTACGCGTACGTGGCCTGTGTACGTGCTCGCTCATATCCCGCGCGCAAGATGAAAAAAAGCACTAATGCAAACGAGCACGTGCATGGTGTGCATTGCACGCGGGCAAACGAACGGCACGAGGGACTGCATAAACAAAATGCGACGCCGGCAGAAGAGATGTGAGGGCACGACGCATCCGAAGCACGTGATGCAGTGAACGAAGACGTGTATACAACGAAACAAATTCGGGAAACGGCGAGACGGACAGGTCGGAAAGGGCTCCGGGCCAATATACTCGCGTTAAATGCGCGCGCGGTAGGTTACACGCGAAATTCAACTCACGTGAGACGGCAATAAACGAGAGGCGCAGTACAGAGGGAGGAACGATTGAGGTGGGGCTCGCTCACGTGTGCGGCTCCACACACACACAAGGCCTTGCCGACCAGCTGTCGGGAACGGGATGAACGCGACGCGGCGGGGCGCAGACCTGAGCGAGAACGCGTTGGGGCCGATCCAGACAGAAACGGACCGGGCCGAACGTTGGGAACCCGCATTGCGAGATCGTCGGTAAGTGACGTCGCCCCGCGCAACGGCGTATAATCCAGGAAAGAGAAATGAACCATCCCGTGACCGGGCAATTCGAATTAGGGGGCCCTGGGAAGGTACTCGGCGCCAATTAACTGAGCATACAGGTATATCAGAAAGAATGTAGAGGTAAATATTTTTTTTACGAAATTTTTTTTCTCCCCAATTTATTTGTATTTTGCAGCTTGCCGGCCATCCTCTTGGAGAGAGTACACGGTTATAACGACGTTCATGTGGCCGTTTTGCAGAGTCCGTTGCTAACGGCCGCTGGTGTCGAGTGCGTTGTGTTGTATACACGTTCTCAGCAAGAAAAAAAAGATAAGAAAAAGAAGAGCTCGCTTTGTTCTCCATTCATGTACTCTACGCGTATATGAAAGAAAGGCACGATACGCTAATCGACGTTGACGATCAACAGTAGCCGAACAAGATATGTCTCTGGAGCCAACGTTTCGACACGGGAAGCTTGTCTTCGCCAGACGCGCATGCGCGTCTTAGATACAAAAGGCCTCGTTAGCGCATTTTGTGTGTAACATGCGCCCGCGCCCTTGACGAAGGCGAGTCGGTCCCCCGGTTGTCGAAGCGTTGCCTCAAGAGACGTACCTTGTTCGGTCACGCGACTGTTGACCATTTCGGGGGTCCGTCTTCACGTTAATCTGTCTAGTTTTGATTACTCACGCAGACAGCCCATACGCCGACGGTGCAGACCGAAGACATATATTACAAAAGTGAGCGCGTGAGCAGAGTGGAAAAGGACGCATGCTGAAACAGTGCCACGCTATTCCGTGAAATACATGCACGAAGCAACATTGTGCAGGCCACTGCGTGTGCATGCTTCAGTTCTAGTGCACCTCCTGTTCTCGTGTGACTGTCGTCGAGCAACGCAGTTTCTTTAGCAGCGTCTCGGAACTCAATTAAAGGGAAGCTGAAGAGTCTGTCGAATTCAATAAGACGCTCATATACGGATGCGGGAACCTTATAAACCATGTAGGTAAAATTTGGGGTCTTTTTTTTCAATTAGGAGCGACGTAATCGTCGGTTGAAATTGCGCTGTAGCTCCGCCCCCCGTCGAATGCCGCGCGCTGCTGCTGACGCTGACGATGCGAGCGGAGACCGGAAACCGCGGCGTTGTGACGTCAACTCTAGTGTTTCGTTCCTTCGCAACGTCCGCGACCGTGCCTGACCGCGCTTGTTTCTGCGTGCGTGCCATCGTAATCTGCTTCGATCGACCCTGCATTCCTTTGTTGGTGCGTCTGCGTGTATGTAGAGTGGTAGTCAACGTGCGTGGTAGTCAACGTGAGTGGTAATCACCGTGAGTGGTAGTCAACGTGGTAGTCAACAGATGAAGGTCACTACACGTACTGCATGAACCGGGAAGCTTTTCACGCGTTTAAACCGTCTTTGTAGATTGACGACAGCTTTAGACAGCGCACGAATGCCGACGATCGCATCCCCGCTTACGTTCCACGAGGAGGCATGCAGGAACACAACACTACAGTTGTTTGACCGGAAACGAGCTCACTAGATCGGCGAAAGATCGGCGAGATCACTAGATCGCTTTGCAAAAAACATACTCACCAAAGAGCATTTCCAACACGAGGAGATCCTAAGACTTTGCTTTCGTTCGCGTCGAAAGCACTGCTCGCACCAGCATCGTTTGCTTCTTCGAGAGGCCGGCTCTTCGCAATCGGCTCGTACATGTAGGGAGTAACGCCGAACTCCTCAGAAAAACGCAGTCTCTCTAAATTTTCCATTACCGTCTCAGAAAAACAGCACCAAACTACCTGGCACCGCGCTTCATGTGTAGCGGCAGCGGTCGGTTACTAGTGTTGACGTCACGAGGCGCCCGACCAATCACAGACGGAAACGAGACGCGCGAGCTGGGCGTGTCCGCTGCTGCACTTTTCGTCGAAATAAAATATATTTGGGCTTTCTTTCGCTCAATTTCGATACGATATTCGAATTCGGAGGGTTGAAAACCATTATGTACAGATGTTCACTCATTTTTTCTGGAAAACCTTTCAGCTTCCCTTTAACTGAAATGCGCTACATATGACCACAAGCATGCGCGCTACATAACGCGTCTCGACTGTAGTTGCACATAATAATATGTACACGGATGGAAACGCGACGAAACGGCTCACTGCAGAGACCTCCAGAACAATTCACAGATTGAGCGCACTTCTGGTGGAAGAACTGCGCAGGTCCTGCGTGATACGTCAACAGAGCAGCAGTGATATTGTACTCTGGCTATCAACGTGGGCCCGAGAAATATCGTACTAAACATTATGCCGATACAACGCGCACGCTGGGACCTACGTTATCCGAAGCTCTGGTGAAGCGGGTAAATAAATGCTACACAACATACGGCGATGCACACAACTTGCGTCGGCAAGGAAAAAAAAAAATCTACTTTAGAAAAGAAACTGAACACCTTTGTCAGATGATCTTGAACGAGATCTCGTAAGCATATATGCGACGGTTTCTTTTATCCAATTTCCACGTAATTATGCGACCCTGTAGCGCACACCATGCAGGGAAGTCGGCCCAGACGGCCAGACGACGCATTTGCATCGTGCCTGCGGGTATATACGGGAGTGCGCGTGCCGAGGCCGTGCTCACGCATGCATGCGCGACCACGTGCGGCGGCCCGCCATATGCCGAGACCCCCCCCGTACCGCCTATTACCCGACCCCGCCGTACACGAACGTGTTTAGCCGGGGGGCAGTCACGACGCGCGCAGTGATGCGGCTGGCGCCACGCAGGCTCCTGAATCATACGGGGGTCGTTCAACGACCGCCACCAAGCCTTCCCTTCGCCCTCTGGCCAGAGAAGCCCCTGCATACGGGAAGGCAAAAGAATACGAACAAAATGACACGCGCACGGTGATGCGGAATCGGCAACCGGTCGGCAATGAACCGCGCTTGCCCCCTGCGATGAGAAACGAGCTGGTTCCGAATGCGAGGTCCAAGCTTATCCCAAAGCGAATACGGCTTAGCCAGAGGAGGCCCCCGCGCGGAAGCATGCCGGGCTGTGCGAGTCCGATGACCGTAAAGAGCCGAAGTCATTCTGGGACGTGCGCGCTTGGTTTCGAGCCGGTATTTATACATTCGACAGCGGGTACACGCGGTATACGCGAAAGTTGCGAGAGCGCACGCCAGGCGCATAATAACGCGCCGGCGTCGCAATAAACGTGCGCGCGCGCGCCCGTCCGGTCGCAATCGACCACCACAGCCAGCGCCGCCTCGTAAAATGGACCCTCGGAATAAGTTGCACACAGACACACCGTTACGTGCGCAGGAAAAAGCAGCACGAACCAGGTGCGCATTCGCCACCGGGCAGGCGGATGTCGTTCCACTCGGAACGGAGCCAGGTCGGCCGATCGAACCGGTCTCCCGAAACAAAAATGAAAGCTTAGTTAGCGGCCGCGCTTAACAGTCGGGTTAGTGCCTGAATGGTTATAGGACCGAGCATTAACTGTGAGGAAGAACTATACCGTTAACCATGCACTAATCTTGCACGCGATGAAATAATAATAAGAAGAAAGATTTTATAGATACCTAATAGGCGCTTTAGGAATTAGACATCTTTCAATCACGGGAACGTCAACCGCGAAACGCTGGCCGCGGGCAGCATGCGATTCGTTCCCACGCGGACGATCCCACGAACAGCTAGCGTGGCGCGCCGCTTCTCGTCCAATTTGATGGCGCCTTTCGCACGATCACAAAAGCAGGTCGCACATTCCTATATACAGCAGGCAAGCCACGGCAGTCATCCTTCCTGCCTGCAGCCAGCTGCCGCACATATAACACCGCCGATACACTTCCGCGGCATAGATGCCTGTCACGACCCTCACGAGCGCGCATCATCTCGGGCACTGTGGGAAACTCGGCAGATCGACACGGAACGCTGTCTGCTCACTATAGGTGGATAAGCCCTGAGCAAGGCCCCAAGCATACATACAGGGCTGCCGTAGAGATTTGCGCTATCGCCCGCGCACTGCCAGAGCGGCGCGGCTCCGAGGCGCACTAATGGAGCCAACGTGACCGGAGTACCGAGACCGCGCGAGCCTGCCCCGTTCACGCGCCTTCGCTATACCTCTTGACACTGGATTTCGTTACCATGATGAACGGCGTTCGGATGTGCCATAATTGCAGGGCAGCTGGCGGGCGCACGTTACGATCGGTATGTATATATAGGTGCGGAGGCCAGGCACTGATACATTCTACACTGAGCGTCACGTTAACGCAATAAACGAGAGGCGCGGCCAGTTCCGTTCCCGAGGTCGAAAATATTGTAGCTATATATACTCGTTTGGTTATACAGCCGTACACTATTTAACAGAAATGGCCACGGAAACTGAGCGATCCGGAAGTTGAAATGGCGCGGAGTTTAGAAATCGAGCGCACAAAGTTAGCTGACGGGACGCCGAGAAAGTTTTGGATGACACCAAGGCTATTTTTAGGGTGTGCTAAGTTTCGTAGCAAACGCAAATCGCTTGCGGCCGCTAATTCTAAAACCATAGGAGAGCGCGATTGGGTGCAATTAGGAGAGCGAAATGGCCTTGCGCTTATGGGACAAGCATTAGCCAGACTTAATAAGGTGGGACTATTTTAGCTCATTACCTTCCAGCATAGTTCGATTTCAACAAAACAAAGAACGCAAAGAGCACGAGAATTCGTGCCTATCGCGCGATGTGCTAAGTGAGCCATGCGTTCGAATTATTACTAATACCTGCTGAAACTATACATTATTCTCCACACGACCCACATTGCAAACGTCACGAGGATTAGCACTAACGAAAGCGCGTGTACGAGTTAGCCCATCGCGCGTCAGCGCACACAAGTGACCCAGTAGCTGGCTATCTACATTAATAATTGAAAACGTCGCGTGTTCGATTCAAGACGAAACAAAACAAAATAAACAAATAAGCGCCGTTCATTTCACAAGAGAGCTCATGCTGCGGGTAAGCAGCAGAAGTATACTCTGGTTAAAGAGACTATCGATCGAGAGTCGGTCACCCACGAGATGCGCTTCGCCAGGGCCGGAATAATTGTGACCATTCTATTGCAATGCCATTCTTTCTCACGCTTTGTCAGTGGTGAGAGTATCTCACCGCCCACGTTATCACTGAGGTCGACCGGTCCTGAACCGTGGATGATGACAAAGGAATAAAATCGGACGAAAGGAACGTTCACATTATACCAGCCGTATACCGCGTGCATGGTGATGCTTGCGTCTGGCGCTCTTCTTGACAAACATGAGCTAAACGTGGCCACCAACCAACCAATACACTTCAGGAGTTAAAGACGTACGGTACACAGTGTGCCCCGAGTTTTCTACACTAATCTGCGCACCAGCAGACATTAGAGCGACGTATACGGCAGCCGCTTACGCATGCGCCGCACCCCCATAATAACTTCCATGTACTTCGACATCCGTCTTTCTTCGCGTGCTATTTGCGTAACAGCGGCGCGGGAACCGATCGCGACTGCCCCGCCGCGCGAGTCGATGAATCGATGTAACCACGCGCCGGACATGGAGAAGTGCCGGCGGCGTGGCCCAGTTCGACACGACGCGCCGCGGCCCACGCGACAACGAGTAACACACACGCACACACACACACAACGAAGACACGCGAGCTGGCTCTTACACACACACACATACATGCACACACAGCGTGGACCACAGCCTGCTCCCGCGGACAAAGCGACAGAAAGAGAGGCGCGGCGAACGAAACGAATCGGTCTCTCGGCGCGGCGCACACTTCATTATGAATCGGTGCCCCCCAGCGTCAGCCTGGCCGCCAATCGATGCGGGTCGGATGTCGGGCCGAAAAAGGGACCAGCTGCAGAGCTTACACTGCGCTCGGTCTGAACACCCCCGCCACCGCCGCCGGGCGCGCGGGGACGTGAAAAACGCATTTGCGCACCAGTTCTAAAAAACCGCACGAAACATCTTTCCTCTTTGGCAGTCTATAGATCTGCGCTGTTTGTGTCCTTCTTTGCCGAAACCGCGGCGGCACCCGTTTCGGAGCGAATGTCCTTTGCGGTAAAGGTTATTCGATTCCCTATCGACTTCGCCTGTGTTCAGAATTGCGCTCCTCCCGCAGACATCGCGCGCCTCCTGATGTATTTTCTCTAGTTCTCTCTCTTGTCATTTTTTTGGCGCAAGCTCGGTACGGCCGAAGTGAAGGTACGTAGACTGTCATTGTCGCGACGCCTCTGACAAGCGAAACTTGTCACGCCAGATGCACGTCTTAAGCAATACGAAAACAAATGTGCCGATGATGCTGCTTTAAAAGTTTTACGAAAGCACTCGTGAAGTGTCAACGTAGCCCGGATGAAAGTAATTTCGCTGCCAACGTGATTAATTGTCAGTTACATTCGTAACTTTGGCATAGAGATAAAAGCAGGGAGATTAACCAAAGAGTAGTCTACCAGACTATCCTGCCATAAGGAGACGTAAATGATACACATATTGTGGAAAGGAGACGTATGGCAAATGTAAATTGCGCACAGGATCGGGAGGGGGCACGTATCAGGGCAGGTAGGCATCACGTATCGGCCCGTATCAGAGCCCACCTTACATTCCCACAGACTACCGCGAACCAAGTACAGAACTAAAGAAAGTCCTGCTATAGAGCAACTTCTACAAAATTAACAGCTCTTTTCAATGCGTAACGTCGCAAAACGAGATCGGCTTACAGACGCGTAAACGCGGTAGCTTTTGGGTGTAGCGATACAACGAGCCGACTATAAGTTAAGAAAAAAAAGAAAATGACGCCAACAACGCGTCAACAGGTATAATACGCGTACACATCGCGGACACTCGTTTCCAAGCTCGTGCGCGACGATGCCAAAAAGAAAAAAAGACATGCAGGAACAGTTCCCTCGGCACGCGTTGGACATAATCACGCGCACGGAACGTGCACGCACGCGGACAACGCCGCGGAGCACGATAACGGCACCGCGCGACGGCACACGACTTCCTCCCCGACACGCGCAGGGTCGCTCACGCGAGCACGACGCATCTCGCGCGGCGACAGCCAGAGACGGCGATAAGCGCGGGATCGACCCGCGTAAATTGTACACGAACGTGCCTTCGCCACATTAGCGGCGGCGGCGGCCGCAAGAGGGTCACACCACAAAGCGATCCGGGGCTATCTGTGTACAGGCACACGCGACGGTGCTCGCGTGCTTGGCGGGCTTCATTACGAGCTCGTCGTGCTGTTGACGCGGAAGCTTTGCTGTCCGCCCGTTTCCGGTCTGTCGGCAAACAGCCGAGAACGCCGGTGGACACCCGACGAACACCTCGCGCACGCTATCCATTGCGGCTGCTTAAAGGACGGAGCTGGAGCTCGCTGAGGTCAACGTACATAGCTAGCACCACTCACGTAATCCGTAAAGAAATCCTGCGCACCCCTTCTTGCTAGCAAACACGCGGTGACGTCACTATGTATAGCGAGCTGCAACGTCGGCAGGTAAGAAGGCGATAATCCCGGTAGGCGCTGTATCATGGCTTTGATAGCCCCCGAAGCAGCGATATTTATATGTGCGTCAATTGAAAAGGCCAGAACACAGTCGCGCCGACAAAGAGGATCATCAACGGACTCTTGCTATCAGCTATCAGCTTGAGTGGTAAGCGTTGCAACTAGTTTAGTAAATACACCTTGTAAATAGTCTTCTGCGTGTTCATAGCTCCACTGGCGCAACAATATATCCCTAAAGGCTGGTTCAGAAGCTGCGAGGCGGAGTGAAATTGTCCGCTGGGGTCGCATGTATCGAAGCGACTTTCGCTGAAAGACTTTCCCATGCTGGAAAAGATTTCAACTTCACTATAGCTGCGCTGCCAGTGTATTTATACCCGTTTTCTTAAATGAATGATATGCCTGTTGTGCGTCAAGAATGAAAATTCGGCGAATGCGGTGGGGACACGGCGTATTATTACAGCGTACTATCACTAGTGTTGCCATATCAATTGTGAGTCGTTTGTATGTTTCGCATGAATCCTACCACTGCTAACTGGGTCCCGAGTCGGACCGATAGTATGCATAAATAATGACTACTGCATATGAATATTTCCGAGCAAATATCGAGAAAGAAGCCGCTAGTCCTAGCCAAAGAAAACAAATTATAAGATAGCGGCACCCTTGAGACCAACGTCTACTTTCAGAATGTTATGTAGACATTCACTATTTACAAACAAAGCACTCGCTTTTCAACTGGTGAAGAGGACCCACATGAAATTCGCTGTAATGATACAGTACCAGTCTATTTCCCATCACGTGGACGCGTAGTGGCAGTGAAGCATGAGTGAAGTTCCTACGGTAGCCAGTGCTTACCTGCAAGACAACAAAAACAAGAGAAAACATATTCAAAGGGCGTGAAGAACCAACTCATTCACCATGCTTGTGTACAACGACATGGAAACAAGAAACAAGCTTCACGGTTTAAAGCAGAAGGTGCATGAGACGAGAGGCGGCTTTTACTCTAATGGCAATCGGCACGTTGGCTATGAAGTGTGAATAAAGTGTTGTATACCGTGCTGTCTGTGCATAGGAAAGTGCTACATTTGCTTGCAGTGAAAATACATGCGCCCAGCCGTTGAACACGTCAGCAAACACAAGGAAGTGACCTTCATTAGAGAGTTTTAAATTAGGAGATGCAAGCGGTTGCATACGCAAGCAGCTTCCGTCCCCATATATATAACCCCCTAGTAACGAGTTCTCAAAACAGGAGGCCCAAGGTTAGAAGACGCTATGAGGATCTGCGTATAACCGTCCGCTGAATGCGCCACAATACGTGTCGTCTACTGTATTTCTTGGGAAAGCTATAAGCTTCGTTTAGCGAAGGCAATGATCCTGTGCTCCCCATTTCTAACACGATTTAATGATTGTCCGCGACAGGTGCCCGTATCAGTCACCAAAGAAACAGACGTCGTCGTTTCCGCGCAGACGGCGCGTGATGTGTTTGCTTTTCTTTCACTGACGAGACACTTATATATACAATATAGACCCACACGCTTCGCGAACGTCTCGTTATCTTCACTTCCGTGCCTTCCTTAAAAAAAAATAAAAATAAAATGAACAAAGTACTCGTGATAACACCCAGTCCTACGCAAACAGCATGCGCACATCGGCGCTCGCGTCCTTCTGCAGCTGTCCGGACCCATCCGCACGCGGGAAAAACCAGGACCAACAACAGACAGACACCGAGTCGGGGGCCGGAACCCTGCAGGGTACACTTTCGCGTTCCGCAGACTAGACGCGCGAGTCCAAAAATAAGGTTTTTCCTGCCAAAACAAACCGATTTCCCTCAACAACCTCCCCGCGTCCAAAGCCTCGTCTGCTCTCTCGAAAGAGGCCCGCACTGTTTTGCGAACACACGACGCCACACAGACGCCTTGCACTTCCGCCGCCGCCGCCGCTGTCAGACGTGTGGAGGTGGCGCTCGTTTGCGATTTCTTCCCATCTCTCAGGGAGCGAACTCGCCCGCTGCATCAGTTGAGGCTTATCAAGCGCGTCGCCCTGCGGCAGCACGCCAAGCCGCGGCGGGGATCAACGAACCGGCAGCCCCGGAGCAAATGCTCCATATACAAGAGGCGACCACAGACTCTCTATAGGTATATGGTTCAGCTGGGAAAGAGGAAGCAGCAAGAGAGAGAGAGAGAGAGAGAGGAATCCAGGAGTAAACAACACTCAAGAGAGGGCGACTACGAGCGGGGTTTAGACTCCTGTCAGTCCCGGACAGGAAACGGGACGGTATATATAAATGCGGCGCTCCGCGGCGCTAAACACCGCGTCCCCCTTCCACACCTCCTGCAAGCATCACCTCCGAGAGAGAACGCAGGCGCCGAAGCGGAGGCTCTCTCGTACCCGACTGGAACGACGAGCTCGACGCGCGAGATCACGCCAAAGCGTCAGAAAGGTGCCAGAGCGCAGGAGACGCACGAAGAAGAGGGATTTCTGTTTCGAGAAATCTCTTCAGACCCATCGCTCTTTGCCTTTCTTTCTTTTTTTCAATTTTGCTCGGTAGCTCCTGAGAGAAGTGCTCATTCTGCTGCTTGAATTAGGAACCATCACGACCCTATAAGGCAGGAGAGCAAAATGTGCCCGCGGCTCCCTCCGCGTTTCTCTCGGAAATTCTCAGCGACCGCTGCTGCACCTAGCTGAATCCGTCTTTCTGTCGCCTGTGCGCCGCGCTTAATGAAAAGAAAGAGGCGGCTGCGCTGAGGAGGAAATTCCCTAGCTTTCGGCTCAGAGGCGCGGGAGCCCAGCGAAGAGGGAGAGCGTGCGCCCGCATGTACAGACGCACGTGCGCACACATCACTTCACAGTTGTTCTGCGAGGAGGAACAAAGGAAGACCGGGAGACACTGAGAGCCAATTAGGCCAGCCCCTCGGGGAGGGAAACCGGCGCCGATGCCGGGGACGAAGCGATGCGCCTCGAGGCCCGAGAGAGAAAAGTTCCCCTTGTTCTTTTCACACCGGAGAAAGTATATACCGGCAGCGCCACGTAAAGAAAGAATCTCGGCTCTTCAGGAAGGCGTCGCCCCTACAATGGTATGTACTGAAATAAATATAAGTATGACATTAAATAAAGCAAGGGGAGGCACCGGCCGGTACTTATTAAGGGCCTTGGGGACGGCTCGCGCCGGGAAAGGTGCCGGAAAAGCGAACTTCGAAGTGGAAAGAGGAGGCAGGTGCTGACAGAAGAAGCAAAAGAGGCACACACTTTCAAGACAAAGAGAGGCAGCAACGCGGTGACGTGCACTCCGAAACACGAACACACACATACAGAGAGAGAGAGAGAGAGAGAGAGAGAGAGAGAGGGGGGGCTTGCGCGCGCACACGGAGAGAATGAGAACTTGCCCAAATGTTGAAGACTACGGAAGGAGGATGAAAGAGTGACGGAAAAAGAGAGTCTTCGTTACTCTTGACGAACATCGCACCCTATTTGGGACTGGCCGCCAGAGGCTTCGCCCAGATTGATCACCGGGCGTGACAATGAAGTCAACGCCGTGGCCCCGGGCCAGATGGCTGGAGAGAAAAGAACAATGCTTCACAGAAAAGACACTGAGGGAAGTCCGTGACAATGACCGCTTGCCGTCCGGACTGATTGTAGAAATTGGACAGAAATTAGCCTGGAGATCTAAGAAAACGTTCTCTACGAGAGCAAGCTCGCATGGCAGTGGTAAGAAAGAGGGGAAAGCGAGGAAGGGCCTACGTCGATTCTCAATCGAAACCAATCTTGAGGTCCCCTAGGCGCCATCGACGCTACGCAAGAGAAGGTTACAGCCACGGGAAAGGAAACGGTTTTTTCCCCCGAATTACGCGGCCTACTTTTCGACGCCTTTCTATCTACACAGCAAAACGTGGCAAAGAAAGCGGCGGAAGGATGCACGAACAAATAAAGGGTACAAATCTAATAATGGGATGACACACTGCAGGAACGATATAAACGGGTGACGAGTCGCTTTAGGGTAACGGGGGTCCTTCGGTCTTGTTCAATTCGTGCAGGTCTAAGTGGCTTGGAGTGAAGCTTAATGCCTTGTCGTGCGTTAAGGCGAGACTTCATTGTATCCACACAGTAGGAAATGTAGAGAGAGATTCAATAAAGCGTCCGAATACTACGCAGCAAATAATAATTGGGCGGCGAATAGTGTTTTCTTCTTTCCGTGTAAGCAAATTACCATCTAGATTTAACCACCAAGGGGAATGAGTATCAACATCCAACATTATGCTAAGCTGTAAACTATGTTCTACAAGTGCCACATGCCATTCTTACGACCTTCATTTACCACAACCCAAACACACACACACATCACGAGTATGCACACAAACCATCGCTTGTACTTGTAAAGCAAGCTTCTCCGTCAGAAGCCTATTATTGTGGGGAAGCACGCTTTGGCGAAGAGGCTTCTCGGAGGGCAAATTAGGATGCACGATATACTACCGTGTGAATTTTGGAACAGCGAAAGCATGTTTTAATATTGTCTCAGTGAGACGCAGAAGTCCGTAGGGAACTCCACAACGAATATGTCGTGAAATTTTCGTCGTATTTTCGCCGTTAGGTCGTACGGCACAAACACTTTGGTAATCTGTGAAGTAAGCAGGATAGAGTAAGGTGGAAGTAAGGAGGAAATATCCATCGAGTATCGGGCGCACTCGCCGCTAGGTGCTGACCAATGTGAAGCCCCACCGTGATCGTCCAGAAACATAGAAAAGAAATATTTACGTCCACGCAGCTCTGTATCCAGCTGAGGACACTCATATGCGAACACTTCATCCATCGATGAGCTTTGCCATCCAGAACAGTAAAACTGCACCAATATATCACATGTTCGTCAGTAAAGGCAAACCAATTGCTAATAGCACATTGTCGTACACAATAAGCGATTTATCCTGCGTTATCCCGCTTTTTTTTACGAAATTATTTACGGTTTTCTTTTGCTCCCTGCGCTGCGCGATGCTGCCTGCAATTAAATAGGCGAGGCGTCGGGCCGGCCATAACCCATCACTCACGCCGCCGTCCAAGCTGCCAACTGTGAACGGATCACCTTGTACGCAGTGTACACAACAAACCATGCTGCCGCCTCTGTTACCACGACAGAAGATTGTCCGACGAGTGGAAACCAGTACACAAGCGCAAAAAGCAGCCACGATAGAGCAAGAGCATACCACACAACAGGCGTCGGATATAGGTGCGGCAATGTGAGGGGAATATACAGTCAACCCCGCCGACAGACGCCACCGCACTGGCAATGAAGCTGACGAAAGGCCCGGCAAGTGTGCGACCCGCTCGGGCGAGGTTCCGCAACGCCAACGATCCGCAAAGGCGATCCATCGAGTGCACACTCCACGTGCCACTGCGCCCACGCGTCTCCCCACCCCCTTCTTTGGCAGTGGCGAGGATCGAGACGGCAAGCGCACCGGCCCGTGTTTGCGACACAGCGTTTGCCGGGTCACAGCTGACCACAGACGCAAGCACGTCGCGATTGAGGGTTGCCGCCCTGCGGGTTCACGTCACGTAAACCGCCGGCATTTATTCTGCGTCACCCACTTGACCGATCGAGAGAATTAAATTACGTCGTGTGCCGGACAGGGTGAAATGAAGTCGACGGAGCGAAAGGTAACATTAGTTTTATTTTATCTTCGTTTATTTAAAAGGCTTCATGTGCGATACTGCAACAGCAAATTGTGCACAAAAAAAAATTGTGCACGACATGACCGCGCCACGGCCATAACTTTTTATGGTGGTTAGGTTACGATGGTGTTTTCAGCCTGCTTGAAAGTGGGGAAACGATTCTATTCCAATACTATTCGTTTTCGCGTTTGAACAGCGATTCGAGCGGTGCCCCGCTTACGTAGTCACCGGGATTCGGCAGCCGTGAACGGTGGACGATAGTAAAGCAATAAAATCGACCGAAAGGAATCCTTACATTACACCGGCCCTGGGTTCGAATTCACAAAGCATTTCGCGCGCTAGAGAGGTTCGACAGAGCAAATACAGAATAGGTAGAGAATCGTGGCAGGGAATATATAGGTGAAGGGCGAACGGCCATACTTCTCAAGAAAAAAAAAAAAAAAAAAAACACGTTCATCGAATTCAACACCACCTCTCCCATATCTTTTCTTTTTTCTTAGCATCGTGCTCTGATGGTGATTATCAAAATCACGGCCGGTGTTCTGGCAGCGTATCCCACTCCCTGCTGGGGCACTGCGATGTGGCTAAAAGAAGAAAAGGATATTCTTCTGGTTATTACGTTTTGTAATCCTTAATAACATGTATGCTCTGTACTAATTTTCAACGTATCGTAACTTGAATTCAGTGCACATGTATTGCATAATTTCTTTTAACGTATCTTGTGTTACGCTTGCAGTATGATTTTGAACTCTGGGGTTTTACCTGCCAAAACCGCGATTTGATTATGAGGCACGCCGTAGTGGGGGAGACTACGGATTAATTTTGACCACCAGGGGGTCTTTAACGTGCTCCCAACACACGAAACATGGGCGTTCTTGCATTTCGCCCCCATCGAAGTGCGGCCGCCGCGGCCGGGATTTGATCACGCGACCTCGTGATTAGCCGCGCAACACCATAGCCGCTAAACCACCGCGGCGGGTTTGTAGCATATGCTCTTCTTCGTAAAGTTATATTTTATTATGATCAATTAATCCACACTGTTTACACTTGTGTTACGATTTCACTATAATATGTTTTGTAATTGTTGTAATACTCAAGTATTCTATTAGCCCAACACCGCTATGCAATGCCCTCTTTGAGGGCATTTAGGAGTATTTTTGAAATAAATACATAAAAGACCGTGAACCACAATAAATGAGCCCGAGCACACTATACGTCGCCTGAAGCTAACGGTGACGCCTCAACAGCGCCTACGCGCTCATGCACAAAACACACCGGAAAGCTTTTATACGCGTCTGCTGGGGAGGTAGGTTAACCAAAGACCAATCAGCGGGTGCCGACACCCGCGCGTTCTTCAATGCATACGTTTACTTTTCTTTCATCTATTTCTTTCAGGGCAGACAATCAGCATGAAAGACCGACCGCTATTATTAAAAGAACATAAATGTCGAAGCATAATTGGAACATGTGCGTGGAGCCCAACAGTGTTGTTCTTGCACCCCAATGCCAGCAGCGCTTTTTTTTTTTTTTTTTTTGACGCTGCACGTGAGCAAGACGAAACCACCCTGCAGTTATGAACAGAAGAGCAAGAGCCACACAAGGAAGGTAGTGCGTGCACTAAGAAAGACAAGGCGATCGTAACGCCGAACTGGCCTGCTGTTGCACTCCATGTTTGTGTTAGTTCACAGTGTTTGCTTTTAATCTGGATTTGCTTTTAGTTTAGATCTTTCAGACTGTCGTTGCCAAATGAAACGCGAAAGCAGAGGGCGTGGCCGAAGTATAACTGAAGGTATAGTGCGCGCCGTCGGCCAGTCTTTGCCACTGACAGCCGCTTACATCCGATTTAACCGCACTGGGCGATGATAATGCTATACAGCGACGTTTTTTCTTTCTATTTTGGTTCACTTTAATGTGGCAGCGAGAAAGAAAAGATCGAAGTAAACAGAAGAGAAAATATCGCTGTATAGGGCGAGCATCGTCGCACCTCGCAGGCAAACTGGATGAGTGAATCTATCTTTAATAATCGACTGTTAGACGGCGCTAACTGTACCACGAGCAGCGCTCTGGGCGTGTTTCATTTGACGCCGATATACCACATCCGGTTTCGCCGCACTGTGCGATAATACTCGCCCCATATAACGATATTTTAGCTGTTGTTCTCCGATTTTTCTTTCCGCTTTTCTCGCTTTCAAATTAAGGAGAACCAGAACAGAGGCGAAAATATCGCAGTGTATAAGGGGAGCAGTATCGCACAGTGTGGTCAAACTGCGCGCTTGTCAATGGTGATGACTGATACCTGGTGACACCTTCAGTTATGCTTCGGCCACGCGCTCCGCTGTTCGCGTTTCATTTGACGGCGATAGTACTAGAGGCATACAGGCTGGTAAAAAAGGCAAGTTGCTAAGCTTTTCTAATGAATATTTCTCTTAATTCGCAGGTACGCTTCTCTGCATTGCGGATTTGGCCAACTGATGGCGCCAGTGGTCACGGTTCACATGAAGGCGAAGTGCTATAGCTGTACAGGCTGAGTCACTACGCCGCCGTTAGCTAGGAGAACTGCCTCGCAGAAAGGATAATTTCTACATTTAATTGTGTAAAGTGCGCATGCTAGGTTGGTTTACTGTATAGGCATACAAAATATACCAGCGCCCTTCCACTTTTCGAAGAAGGATGACCAGCAAAGCTGTGTATGTGGGCCCATAATGGCGAACTGCACCTCCGCCGCGGGTCGGCCCGGCATTGCCCTGTCTCCGGGATCGGCCCACGTATGGGGAGTTGTTTGCTTACAACGACATGAAAATTTCCTTGGACGGTAGAAGTATACATCTTCGCTGTAAAAACGGGCCGATCGAAGCGCGCAAATGTAAGCACGCATACACTTGGCAGACAGAACGCGCGGAAGCGGCAACACGGAGCGCCGGCGTCGGGAAAGCAGAGACAGACCCCTACGATTCACACGCCGCAAAAGCGTATATAATGCCGTGCGCGCAAGCGCGGAGCCTGGGCAGCTCTCACCGATTGGTCACGTTCAGGTGACGACACCCCGGCGGCGCGAAGATGTGCACGGAAGACGGATGGCGAAATCATCGGTTGCGCGCGCTGCCCCCACGCGGCCATTACACGTGCACTTATCGACACGCTCGCGATGCGGGCGGTATATTATAGGCACGCGGCGACGGCGGCCCGAACGCAATATACACGCGGCGTGCAGGGAGAAGCCGTGCCCGCGTGCAGTATACAGCTCGGTCCTCGCCGAAAGGCTGCGATCGGCACCGGCGATATGGCCCGGCGCAGTAATGGGAGCACGCGCGCGCGTGATGTAGGGAATGCGCCCGACGGGCATATACGCGAGAAGCCCAGTTCCATTAGGAGCTGCAATGGGCACCCAGGGCTGCGCCCATCGCACGCTCCTTGCTTTATACCGCGGCTTGAAGATCGCCGCGGAGTCGAACGCGAAGCGCATTCCGCGGCCTAATAGTTCGAACGGCCCCGTTCAATGCCGCCTAATCAGGTCCGGCGGCCGCGGACCTCACAGCGCGCTAGGTTAGGCCGGCCGAAAGTCCGGCCGGCGGGCACGTGTGTACTTGCATAGGGACATTTTCGCCATTACGGTGACCGACATGCGTTGCGCGCAGCACTTGGGACGAGGTAATGCGAGCGTTCTCTCTCTCTCTTTGCGTAACTAATAATTTATTCCCGTAATTCCGTCCCGCGTCTATATTGGCCGCTGCCCGCGATAAAGAGCGAGACGCGAGGCAATCAGGACTGCGCCACGACGGAAAAAAAATAAAGGTACAATGGCTCGGAAGAATCGTTATACCCTAACCAGCCTTCGGTGCCTTGTTAGGCAGGTAGGTATGCACGACCTTTCGCAGCGTAAGGTGCGAGCGTACGGGTGCGACTACGCGGAAATCGCGGCTGCAATATTTTACACACGTCCACGGCGGCCAAACTCTCCTGGCTAACGAGCTCGCGGACTGTCCTTGTTCACGCGCCGACGCGAGTACAGATTACGCATTAAAGCGAACAGGCAGAGAATATATGCCACTGTCATGCCGTGCGGATACCCCTTGTGAGATACGACGTCAATGAAAACGCAGTCACGCGGTAACAAAGCGCTATAGCTGCATGCGGCGATCTAAAGCGTGGAATGTTTATGTCGTCTCACTATGGGCACTACGGGACAAGTAGTTCACAAGCCTACAAAGTCCGTTTCAAAAACAATGAAACTCAAAAGAATTTCACCGAAGATCAACACGAACCCAGCAATATTCGCGTTCATTCAGCGAAGAGACGAAATATTGGCTTTAAAAAAAAAGATAAAAAAGAGAAAGGATTCACCCTCACAAGAGAGGTGCGAACGAGCATATGCCGCGGTGGGTGTCGGTATAGCTGAAAGTATGTATGATAGAAAGTGGATATTGCACGATATTGCAGGACGTAGTGGCCGTTGCGAGAAGGCAGTAATTATTTTCAAGACGTTCGACTCTTACGCTAGACAGGCTTTATGCAGTTATCTCTTTTAACGAGAGAATGACAGATGAGCCATGATGACGATGGGGCGTTTTGCGGTGCAAGTGCCACATGTGACTAAAGTGCGCTGTGCATGAGAGTCACAGCTCGTGAGACGAATACATGTATATAGCTGAGGCACACAAAGCGCTCCGTGTGGCTTTTCTTTTTTTGCGTTCGTTGCTTGGTCTCATGCAGTGTACCTCGCAAAAAAATCATGCTCAACATTGAATTGCATCTCAACAGAAAACTTACTGAATACAGCAATACAGTAAAACCTCGTTACAACAAAGTTGAAGGGGGAGGCAGGATTACTTAGTTATATCCATTACTTCATTATATCCATTATTGCATGTACTACAATGCCAATCTCTATAGAAATTTCAAGCGGAACTTCCCTTACTTCGTTATATCGATTGTCTTATTATATATATGGTTTCGTTGTAATGAGGTTCGCACCTCAATAACAATGCATTTCCTTTTCTCTTTTTACAGCTCGGAATGAAACATTGTATAGGCTGTCGGCTTTTGACGTATGTTTTCAACACTGCGAGCAGGTTTCTCACCGAATGCGCGAGGCCTAATATTACTACGAGGACGCAGTGTATCCAGCAGTACACCTGAGAACTTTGTCCGTCCCACCTATATTGGCGGGAAGCGGCCCGACAATTTATAACGCAAGAATGAAACAAACGAACTGTCGACAGACCTGTTTCGGCACGCGAATTAAAACGAGAACTTGAACCAAACAGCAGCTGTCATCCACGATGAATGTAGGTTTGGTGCGTTCCTCAAGTCAGAAGCAGAAAAAAATATATACATATATAACTAACGAACAGCGAACCAAGCACATCCTTTCAAGTCTCCCCAAGTGCGCAGAAAGCACACAGTAGTTGCCTGCTGGGATAATATGTACGGCGTTCAGGAGCAAGAGGGCACAGGCCAAGCGGTTCAGTGCAAATGGCACGAAACCACCCGCATGCCGCCGGACGACAAATGAAAGTCGGTGTGGAGGGGCGGCGAAAAAAATAAGAAAAATGCGACTGCGGCCTATCGTATCAAAGAAAGAAATAGTAATAAAAGACACGGTGGGCTCGCGCCGCCGGGCTGGCCCGGGAGCCGAAGCACGGCGTGGCGGCCCCACTTTGCACCTCCGAGGCGCTCCCGTAATCAGCGGTTGTCCAGCGAGGCGGACCGGTGTAACGAATGACCCTCGTCCGGCGCGCACGGTGCAGAGACGCAACGAAGCGTTTGGAGCTTCAGAGGCCGGAAGGCCATTAGGCACATAGAGAGGAGAAGGGGGGGGGGGATCACGACGCCGATTCACTGCGGGCTAGCACGAATCGTTTCCCACTGCCACACTGTAGTACCCGTCTCTGCATGCGGCGTCCGAGCGACGCGCGCTTCGCCACTGCGAAAAGAGGCGCCAGACTCTGTGAGTGGATAAGTGTCTCTGCGCCAAGACCCGCCGTGAGTGCACACAAATCGTCCCGATGTGGGCCGCGGGAAACATGCGCCTATCCCCGCGTGCATCGTTTGTCGGCCAGAGTTAGAAAGGGAAGCGCCGCTCGCAAATCACGCCATCACGCCCTTCCTCTGCGCGCAACGCGGTGTCCGCCTTCGAGGCTTCTGCGAAAGCGACCTTGAGCCGTATGTAGTCAGCCTGCGCGCGGTTCCTGCGATACGGAACTGACGTCTGCGGGGCCTCTCTAACAGAATGCAAACAAATTTACTACACGACTTAGCGAGAGACGGCGGAGGGCGACTGCTGGTCGTATGTATGCCCCTTACGTTGGACCAACTTTCTTCGGCCCGCTTTTCACGGAAGAAATCTTACGCGACAGCCGTGGGAAGCAGCTCAACAAGACTGCATAACCAGCTCACGGGCTCCATGGCCTTTCGATTGTTCGTAACTTCACGTTTAAATTACTGCAGTTATAGAACACTGGCGATACAGATGTGTGTACCAAGTACTGCTCAGTGAATGCGGGTACGTGCCTGCCCGAGGCGCGTGTGATGGCGAGGGTTAGGAAGGAATCCTACTGCATATCGAGCGGCCAAGACAAGTGGTGCGCAGGTGCCGCTTCGCCGCACGTGGTTCTCCAATCAATGTGGCCGCGGTTGCCAAAGCTAGCAATGATGATAACAATATATATATATATTGAAATACCACGGTCGAGACGACAGGCAGAGTAGTAAGGTGGGTTCGGAGGTCGGGTGACTAAAGGTGCCAGGTGATCGTGAACAGGCGCAGGTGGTGTGATTGGAGACGGCGCGGCTGGCAGTGCAGCAACCTGGGCGTAAGAAGCCGGTTGTGGGCAAGGAGAAGCGTTGGTATGCTGGGCGTTCTGAAGGGAGGCCAATACCTCCTTAATAATACCGCGCAGGTCAGTAGAAGCAGGTTGGACGTGAGCGCTGCTGCAAGGGGGTGAGCCATGCGCTTGCAATTCTTCACGAATAATGGCTCGAATGATAGACCGGAGCTCAATACTGTTTGCCAGGGGGTTGTCGGAAAAGTCCGGTTGCAAGCGGATTGATTGCAGGGCGTCGAGGCGCTGACAGACGGAGACGACGTCCGACACCGTCGAAGGGTTTTGAGCGGCGAGTGCGTTGAAAGCAGTAGATCCTATACCCTTAAGAAGGTGTCGCACGCGATCAGGTTCTGGCATGGCACTGTCGACACGGCGGCAAAGCGCGAGGATGTCCTCAATGTACGAGGTATACGACTCACCATAATGCTGGACGCGCTCAGACAGCCTCTTTTTCGCAACTTCCGAACGAACCGTGGGTGTGCCGAAAATCCGCCGTAGCTGCTCCCTGAAAGACGACCAATCACGGAAGTCTCTCTCATGATTCAGGAACCATGTCTTGGCTACTTGAGAGACGTAAAATGGCACGTTGTTTAACCTCGATGTCTCGTTCCAATTGTTGTATTCGCTGACACGATCGTAGTTGTCGAGCCAATCTTCAACGTCCTCACCAGGCAAGCCAGAGAAGATTTCTGGATCGCGATACCGGTTGTTGGCAGGGCTGGGATTGGGGGTGGCTGGCACTTGAACCGAGATGGTGGACGCTGCGGTCTGGTCTTGCGACATGGCGGCCTCTTGGCGTAAGCGGCGTCCCGAACGTAGCTCCAGGAGAGATATTGAAGGGGATTGAGGTCGAAGGGATCTTAAAGCGCCTCCACCACTTGAAATACCACGGTCGAGACGACGCTTTATTCCAACAAGGAAAAATGGCGCCGATACAAAAACGAACACAAGCCGATGATTGATGATGACTTTGTACAGATGAAGATGAAGTCCGCATAAATTCTTACAATATATATATGTGCGTGCGTGCGTGCGTGCGTGTGTGCGTGTGCGTGTGCGTGTGCGTGTGTGCGTGCGTGTGTGTGTGTGTGTGTGTGTGTGTGTGTGTGTGTGTGTGTGTGTGTGTGTGTGTGTGTGTGTGTGTGTGTGTGTGTGTGTGTGTGTGTGTGTGTGTGTGTGTGTGTGTGTGTGTGTGTGTTCAGAGTGGCACTGATTGGCACTGAGTGGACATGATCAGAGTGGCACTGATTGGCCCGGTAAGCAGTTGTACTACTTTTTCAGAAAAGTAAGAAAATTGGCTTGCTCATGTGAGATCTGTCTGTCTATAGTTGCGCGGGTGTGAAGCGTCACACAACTTTTAAATTGAGGATAGCAATGAAACAAACAAAAATAATTTCGCTCGCAGTATTTATTACAAAATTCATGGCCGATTTCGTTAACATCAAGAAAAACTGCGCCTTTTAACGCAAGCAGAAAAAGAAAGAAAGAGTGCATTATTCTAAATAAACGATTGTGTAATTTCTGTCAAACATGAGCTTTCTGTAGTAAACATGTTTATTTCTTTTTTTAATTTAATTTCCTCTCTGTTCTTCCGCAGTAATGTTTAGTGTGCTGCCTGTAGTAATCTTCACTGTGCCGATCGTTTGCTGGCAATGCTTTACATAGCATTTGGATTGCCTCTACGCTTCCAGGCCTATCTACACCTACTCCTCGAGCATGCATACTGCTACAGTTGACCTCTAGATGTGCGCAGTTACCACATGCATTCCATGCAGGACGTCGCGAAACGGAAGAAAAGACAAGGAGGAATGCGGAGGAGGGTCAACTTGGCGCGCGTAACAGCCGCATATGAACGTTCACGCACGTATAAAGTCGCACGCCAAGCGCACGTTTTAATCTCATACATAAACACCTTACGGACGAGCCGACCGCGTCCCGTCGCCGTGGGAGGTGGGACGTCCAAGTCCCGCGGCGGGCAGCAGGCGCGCCCTGAATGTGCCGACGCGGCAGCGGCGCGCGCAGCGGGAGTGCGGGTCGCGCATCACCGTTGCGTGCCCCTCAGCGTGTCCTGTCTGGTGGTGGTGGGGAGGGGGAGGGAGGGGGGGTTGCACATCGCACTGGGGGCTGTCCGCGCTACCTGCCGCTGATCCAAACGGACGACGAAGCGTGGGCGAGAAGAGGCCGCCGCGGCCGGTGGGGACGACCAAGCCGGCCGGGCGGCGGGTGGAGCGCGGCTCCGATTCTATGTCTCGGACACCGCGGGGAGCCGGCCTAATTTTCGCCCTCGAGCTCGGCCCGCCCGGTGGGCCTCCTCTCCTCGGCGCGAAAGTAAATCGTCGCCCTCGTGCACCTGCAGCGCAGGCGCTGTGCGGAATGTTCGCGTCGGCGAGCCAAGTGTCCCGCACTTTCGCACGCTTCCTCTGCGTTCACTTTCAGAGCTTTTCGGCCACGAGTCAACAACGTGAAGACCAGATGTCAAGTGTCCGAACTGCTACACTCCTGCGTCTGCAGCCGATACCAGCCACCTACTTTGGACGTGCTCTAGGTTGGGATGTCAAGTTGAAAAGTGACCAACACGAAGGCTACGAACGATGGCTCACGGACCTGCACTATCTGCACGAAACGAGAATACTGCGCTTATATTTAATTACGTTCTTGACGTTATGCCGCGCGGGAAACCCAAGCGAATAAAATAAAAGACAAATATGCGAGAAAGAAGTAAACATAGTCGGAGGTTAATTATGCCCGCCACGGTTGCTCGGTGGCTTTGGTGTCCTGCTGTTGAACACGAGATCGCGCACTCGAGTCATGGACGCGATGGCCACATTCGAATGGGCGCGGAACGCAAGAACTCTCTAAATTGTACCGTGCTTTGGACGCACGTAAAAACACGGCACGTGGTCAAAGTTAGCGCTCTACACTTCGGTGTCTATCGTAGCCCCAATGTTGTTTCGGAATGTTAGAACCGATCAATCATCAGTATATAAAGTTGGATGCGGTACGAAGCTGCATGATCCTGCAAAGAAAGCGACGGTGATAGCGCCTTAATCCGGCGATACTCTCCGCCAGTTCCTTTAATATCACATAACGCGCTGACACAGGGCCCGCGCTGAAGGCTGCTATAAGAAAACAGCCGCGTAAAAGGAAAAGCAACAAGAGAAAACTATGTTTCCGCATGCTGTGTAGCCTTGACAGGTGCGATCGGTCGTGTCCACGTACTTTATTCGTCCAACTGTCGCCGATACAAAAATACTTTCTCCTCTTGAGTGCAACGTACGGGAACACGTACCATATAGCCCGCTTCATCTGCTCTTGCAGCCTATTCATATGAGAAGAGACAGCTCTAATGTCCCTGCTAAAGCAACGTCAATTACTGTAATGATTTGAGCTAAGACACGTGCATACATGGCTCATGGATTAGAGCGTTGAAGGCATTTATAGCCTGAGAGATGCCGGTTTCAAGGAGATACTTTAATTGGTTTGTACTTTGGATGTTGTGGTGTGTTTCGAGTACGTTGCGCGCCTAATGTGACGTGCGCCGCGCGTGTTATTTCTAATCATTTCCATCTGGAATAGCAAACTAGGCGTGGCGCCACGCTTACCTCTCCAGGATTCTTTAAAGATCTCTCTCTCTCTTTCTCTCTGTGTGTGTGTACAGGAGCGTACGTTCTGAGAACGAAGCCGCAGGAGAACGTGCCAAACTCGCCTTTCCCTTTCGATCTCCTTACAGCGTGATCGATTCAGTGTAACTTAGTTGTACAAGCAGCGCAATGTGCTATGCTGCTGAAAAACAAACATCGAAGAAGCTGCGCATTCAGACTGCGGGGGACCTCACCGACACAGCAGGGCCAGCGGCCTACATAACCAACGACCGCAACGACGACCCGCGCTTCGAAAACACACGTCGGCCCAAATAACCACTACGGCCCGCGCGCAACGTACGGCGGCAGACTCTACAAGCGACGAGCGAACCGCCTATTTCAGAGCGAACCCAGTTTCGTTCGCGCTCCAGTCCTCGCGGACGAAAGTTAAAAGAAGCGGCGCGCGCGAACAGCGCTTAAACGAACTTCGCCGAACGTTTTATCCGGTCGGCTCAGGCCTCGGGTCGAACAGGCAAAGAAGGCTACAAATACAAACACAAACACACACACACGCACACGCGTGGCGACAATAACTTCGAACGCCTATAGCTGCGAAATCCTCGGGGGCAAGAGAGGTGCCGCCGGGCCAGGTAAACAGAGGCAAGGCTCTGTGTAAGTGTACGCATTCGAAAAAATATATATAGGGCTCGCGCGCGGCAGCCCCGCCGATCCTCTCGGGGAATCAACGTCGATGGCTACTTTCACTCGGCGCTGAGGCAAAGCGCTGCGTGGGACGTGCGCGCGGGTGCGTGCGTGTATAGCCTTGAAGAAGCTCTGTAACTTTGCGTCCAGGACGCAAGCTGTATAACGCTGAGAGAAAGGAACGGCGCGCGGAACGCCTCAATTCCCACCGTGGGACTTCTATATATGAATACGGGGCAGTGAAAGATGAAAAGGCTCGACGAATCCGCAGCGCAAGCAGGTGCATTGGCGCCGCCCATTCGAGACCGAGAATAACTGGCGGTTATACAGCCTAGACCGGATACATATGCATACTGCGATGCGGGAGCGGCGATAGGGTTCATGGCTTTCACATACATACATACATACATACATACATACATACATACATACATACATACATATGTATGTATGTATGTATGTGTGTGTATGTATGTATGTATGTATGTATGTGTGTGTGTGTATGTATGTATGTATGTATGTATGTATGTATGTATGTATGTATGTATGTATGTATGTATGTATGTATGTATGTATGCGTCGCCTTGCCCCCTATTTCTTGTTCACGGTGTTTCCAGGCTTCTCTTCGTAGTAAGCGATACTTACGCTAATTAGTGCCTAATTGTGGTGGTCGCTGCTGTTTCTTCGCGCGCGAACTGCGACCTCAATCGCCGTTCTATATGCGCCTTGAAATGAGCCATATATCGTGTGCTCACATAATACGTGTTGAGGAAGTGGATACTGCGTCTTACCAAACACAAGGATGACAATTCAGCGTTTAATGATCAACGCGACATGGAAACGAGTAAAATATATAAATTCGTGAAGATATTTTTTCAGGCAATACAGGAAGCTTTGACAAAAAGAAAGAAGGAAAGAACGAAAAATAAAATCTGCCATGTAGATATCCGCAAAAAAAAGAAAGAAAGGAAACGATCACATGGAATGAAATGAATGAAGAAGCATTTTAAAGTATATATGCTTCGACTTATCCACGAGGTTTAACTATACTTGACATCGCGTGTATTCGCTATGAATAGCGGCCCCATATATCCTTAGGGCTGCAGGCACAATCCAACCGTCATCCCCCATAACATTAACATCTGCGTTACTTTTTCGAAAGGTACTGTCCATAGAAGTATCTACTGCGCACGCACAGGCTTCGTCATCCGAATGCCTCCCGTGATGTACATTCGCACATAAATGTTCTTTCGATTATACTTAAAAGGAAGAGGTCTGGACACCGACCAAAAATGGTTTAAAATAGTTATTTACGTTTCGACTACCCCACGGCAGCCTTGTTCACAATGACAGAAGCGGCAGAGCTGGCGCCCCTTTTTATGTGCGTCTCAAAACATGATTAAGGGACCTAGCATACATGGGCGGCATGTATGCCATGTCATCATGTTTTAATGATCAAACATCATGTTTTAATCATGTTTTGAGACGCACATAAAAAGGGGCGCCAGCTCTGCCGCTTCTTTCATGGTGAACAAGGCTCCCGTGGGGGAGCCGAAACGTAAATAACTATTTTAAACCATTTTTGGTCGGTGTCCAGACCTCTTCCTTTTAAGTATGCATCATCCCGACCAGACGGGCTTCCGTCATACTCTCAACTTCATCTTTCGATTATTAATGCTTACACTAATTAGTCACTTCGCAATGCAATGCGCGGCTAGGAACGCTAACACAAAAGCGAGGAGGGTATCAGCATCCTCTCCTTATAAATGAGCTGTCCTCTACAAATTCCCATGCAATGGCTCCCTCAACCGGACTCGGGTTGTTTGCTCTCCACAAACACGCATCGGCGATCATTCGCGCACTCGCACGATGCATCCTGCGGGCTGCCATATATACGGCAATGAATCGCCGATGAACCGCGCACCGGCGTCGGCCGACCCGAGGAAGCAATTTACTCGCCGCTCGAGCCGGCAAGGGGCCGTGCAACAACGGGCGAGCTTCGATCCGAGCGCATTCGTGCAGCCCGCAAGCCTCGCCGCGGGGCCATCCGCGCACTCTCCCGACTCACCGGTGTGCCCACGGCGTAAACGCTTCAAGGGCTCGCTATACGCGCTCACAGACATAAAGTAGCCGTAGCTCATATATATAACTGACTACGAGTTCGTTCTCAAACACAATTTTAGTCTCTCTCTCTCTCTCTCGCGTTTCTATCCCCTACTCATGCAACCCTCTAAGCAAAGAGACTCGATCCCCATATCTGCAGAGCCCCGCCGTACCCCTCGTGGGACTTCTGCTCCGCTGGAAAATATACCCTCAGGCATTTCGGACCGATTCTGCAATTTATTGGCCCCGTCAGGCTGAGCAAAGCTGAACGGTATACTATAGAAATGGGGCGAGAAATGGGCAAATATTACCCGCGTAAGTGTATACTCTCGGCAATGGACACCGCTTATAGTATATAGCATTTTGTATAGATGTGGAATGGCGAGGGGGTTCTACGTATGCGCAATCCTTGGACCATGGCCGTACGCGTTGATGGCACAGAAAGCCACGAAAGCTTTGTTGCACTACCTCAAGTCGACAGGTCTTGGCGACCGTGCGTAGACTTGGTGCGAACCTTTGAAAGTGCGATGGATGGATGGAAAAACTTTATTTTTGTCAGAACGCATGTGCGGACGATTCCGTGCTAGATGGCCATCAGCTCATGGCTGACGGCGACCTGGGTGGCCCACTCCACGGCCCTGGCCTAGACGACCGGGTCTGAGCTGGCCAACACGGCTTCCCACTGCTCGAGAGAAGGATCACGCATAATATCCGCCGGTGGCGGCGCTATGCTACAGCTCCATAATATGTGGTCATAGGTGGCCAGTTCCTGGCACCATTTTCATTCCGGCGGAACGTCCGGGTAGATTTTATTTAACACGTATGGGTTATAGAAAGATCTCGTCTGGAATCTTCGCCAGACGCTTTCCTGCGCCTTCACCAATATCTTGTCCGGGGGCGGGTAAATTCTCCGCTCAATTTTGTAATGATTAGTAATGTCGTGAAAGGACACCAGCCCATCTCTCGTGGACCTCCCCGGAACGTCCAGCTCACCTGGGTCCAGCTCTGGGACGAAACCTCGAGCATTCATGTGAGCCGCCTCGTTCCCAGGGTTCCCAGAGTGTGCTGGTACCCAGACAATTTCCACCTCCTTAGTCCCTCGCCCCGTGGCCCGATTTAGCACTCCTGCCGCTGTGACAGAGATTCTGCCCCTCGCCAAATTTCGCGTGGCTGTTTTAGAGTCGCTGAAAATCAGGTCAGCTTTAGTATTACCTATAGCTAGCGCTATCGCCGCCTCCTCTCCAGTTTCTGAGGAGCGGGTTTTGACTGATCCAGAGGTGACTAAGCGTCTCCGCCCGTCCACCACCGCAACTGCAAATGCGTCCTTGTTCTCATAATCGGCGACGTCTACGTAGACTGCCCCGTTGTACTTCCCGTACTTAGCATGTAAAGCTCTGGCAAGGGTTTTATGTACAAGCCCTTGTGTATTTCTCGCTTCACGTGAATTTTCATGCCCCGGCTGGAGGATCAACTCCAATGCCGATACTCTCCAATATATCCCTCCCTACTCTCGTTTTGGAAAGCCTACTGAGTTGCATCACCAAGTGTGTCTCTCACAGTTCTTCCAGGGTGTTGTGCATCCCTAATCCCAGCAGCCTTTCGGCAGACGTATTGTTAGGCAACCTAAGGGCCGCTTTATACGCCTGCCTAATCATAGCCTCCACCTTGCCTTTCTCCGTCGCGTCCATCTTCATATAAGGTGTCGCATATACACTATTCTACTGAGCACAAACGCCTGTACCAGCTTACACAAGTCCTTTTCCTTGACCCTCGCGAGAAACTGTGGTCTCTCTCTCTCTCTCTCCATCCCTATATCCCTTCCCCCAGTGCAGGGTAGCAAACCGGACGCGAGAGTGGTTAACCTCCCCGCCTTTCCTCTCTCTCTCTCTCTCTCTATCAGGGTAACATTAATTGATGTGGTTTTACGCAAGAGTGAGAAAGCTACAGAGCTGTATAAGGGGCGCCGTGAAGTGGAGGCTTCGGGGTCTGTGTTAAACACCCTGTGAAATCCTTCACGTGCCAGAGAAAATCCGAGCAAACGAGCATTTCCGCATTGCGCGCCCCGCTGAATGCGGCCGCCAAGACCAGGACTCAAGCATGCGACCTCAGTGAGTCCCTTTATATATCGTCCACTTAACCACCGTGACGGGCACGCGGAAGAAAAGCCGACGCGTTAGATTGGGCAACCTGACGTCAGTGATACACCCGGCCGTAGCATGAAGGATGTAAAATACACATCGAGGATCGCTGAGCTTCTCTTACTGATGCGCAAACTTATGCATCGTACGAGGTAATAAAGCTCGCATGTGCACATAACAGACACAGCGAGTAGATTCACGTATATCGCGCGCTGGGCATTTGTACGTATGCAAAAGAAGACCAATGAGCTGGCTCAGAAGAGGGTTAGTAGAGAGGAGCCTATAATAAATAAAAGAAAGAAATTAGCTGGAATAACGATTCATGCGGCTACGAACTAATTTACTCTACAAAAGCAGCTATGTATGTAGCTTTAGCGCAGTATTCTAGGACAACACTGAAACAAACAAAACGACAGAAACAAGCGCTAGCCTACCACTATGGCAGCTGGTAAAAGCTCAATATTTGTTGCTAATGCACACGTCCTATATAGCTCTACAATGTGATTAGCTGCTTTTTTTTTTTTTGTCTGTGTTCATCTGTAGGTTTATTTATTCAAAGTGTCTGGCATTAAACTTTAGTTCGAACTTAGCGGTCGTGCCTGTTGCGTGTTTCAAAATTTTACAAGTTACAGATTACCGACTAGCCCGAATAAGCGCTTTGTAGGTCACACCTATAACCCTGTGAAAACTCTCCGAACTGCGTGCAGTGTCGATAATGACTACGACAGCAGAACGACGACGCCGAAAGGATGACAACGACGGCACAACAAGGAACGCCCCAGCACATCTGAACGTATAGGGGGGCGGACAAAGCAAACCCAGTTTCAATCCTGCAACTGCTGTCGCAAAAAAAAAAAAAGGTAAGTCTGCAACAAACAATCAAACAAAGCATAAGAGCCCGCAAGTCTTGCATATCAGCGCGTGCAGAGACGCGCAGTGAAAGGAACAAGCACCGAATAATGAACCCTGGCACTGGGTTCATTGTCAGGTGGCCCTTCCACCTTCCAAGCCCCAGATGACGCGCCGACGACATCGAGGTGAAACGATGGCGCCGGAGGAAAAAAAAACACGGGAGAAACGCGAGCAGGCAAAGTGATATGCGGTGAGACCGGTTATACGCTGCACTGGCACCGTTAATAATGCTCGTAAATCTCGTCGGCTTCTCTCGTTGTATCGGTCCGCTCGACAGAGAAGACGTGCGCTGACGCGCGGCAAAAGCTAAAATATCGGTGCGTCAAAAGCTTGAACAGCGGTGCGACAACCCAACCCCCTCCGCACATACCTCGTCGATACACGAGCAGAGACGCGTATAGCTAGCTTCTCGTGGGTGTAAATCGCGCAGTGCGTGCGAGAAGGTTTCTCTCTCCCACATACACTGAGCGTACTCTGGGCCGCGGCGACAATTAGGCGCCGTGAGAGGTCCTCGCGGGCGCACACGCGTCTATGACGCTGAAGCAATAAAAGCGTCAGCGTGGAGCTGACGCTGGCTTGTCTTTTATGACATTTTTTTTGTTTTTCGGGGAGGCCGCGCCATTCTATTTAATTACCGGTCTGCCGACGCTGCGCCGTCAGGGCCGAGGCGGTCGGAACCGCGCCCTTACAGCGCGGCGTTTTAATAAGCAATCAATTCGGGCCCGAGGTAATGGGAGATGGAGAGGCGACCACTTCGTGTGCGCGCGCCGACGTACGGGCTCGCCTCGAACGCCGAGAAGTGCGGCGCTATCGCGCGCACTTGGAGCGCTGACGCGCGCTTGCGCGCCGTCTCACGCCTCGTATTGCGCGTCGAGGCAGTGACGAAACCCGTTAAGTGATGAGCCCGAGCATTACGCCATCTCTTCGATATGAAATGCGGGCGCTCCCTTTCTTTACGGCACCTTTACGAGCTCGTCTGATATATTGTCCTTCGGTGACATAACCCTCGATGCTATAACGTGTTTTAGCGCCAAGCCTATAGACATACTGTTTGCCCACACAAAACGTCCTCCACTATACACAACCGGAAAAGATGGCTTTCCCAAACGCACACACGACGCGGGAGGGCGGGGGGGGGGGGGGGGTGGAGGTACCTCAATGCAGTAACGAACACACCTGGGATTGCCCAGGTATAAACATGCACATCAATCTATCGCTCCAACCTGAAGACACAAGCTAGGAGATTCCACATAGTTGAGAAGTGGCTGACTGATCCAACACCGCTTAATGTGGGCAAGAGGCCTACCCAAGGGCTCACCATACCGGAAGAAGAGTACCAGCCCAGATCGCGAGGCGACGCCACCAACATGGCACCAACGAGCGCAAGGCATGCGACATCCGCCGGCCTTTGACCTGCTCGTCAATTTCCCACGCGGCAACAGCGAAGGTGATGTGACAACATCAGCATGGATGCACAGACAAAAATGAATGAATGAATGAATGAATGAATGAATGAATTAAAACGTTATTAATTACCAAAGGGGCCAAGTGGTTAGGGGGCATTCAGTATGGAAGGTAGCCCTCCGCCTGTGAATTTTTCCAGGCACTTCTATAGACCTAGTCCATCATGTAGCGTTAGTCGTGCTCAGTATCGGCGAGAATGATCCAACCCAGTGTATACAGCGTAACTGATGGCTAGAAACAGGAGGGAGGCGAGACAGACGACATATCGATATAGTGCAGTGCCGGCGGTCCGGGTAATACCATTGCACGATTGGCACGCAGTGCGACGTGCTGATTGCGCTCGGACGCGGCGAAATACGCGAGTGGTGTCAAAAGGAGGCATTGCACGATTGCAGTGCCTCAGAAATAGACTTTTTATTTTCCTTTCGGCAAAACGGCACTCATTCGCTTTCGCGTACGACACATCATAAATGCACGCTGTTTCGATTTCGTATAGGAATGTGTGCGCGCTTGATGGCCGAATACCGGGCAGAAGAAAAGCGCGCATAAAAAAAAAAGAAAGCGCAGCTGGAGCGGATATCGTTTTATTTCTTTTTCTACCCCCCCCCCCCCATTTTTTTTTTTTTTTTTTTTTTATGTACAGAGGCAGCAGCGGTGCCACGCTGCTGTAATCGCGCGGAGCACGCTTAATCCCGCCCAAGCCGACGGGCCTTCGAGCGTGGGAACGAGCTGAAACAAGACCAGCGCGCGTTGCTTCTGCATGCATTTAAGCAGCAGGACTCAGCGGCAACGTATACGCTGATAGCAATAATAATAAGCGCCGTATTACACTCCAAGAGAAGGACGTGTCCATCAAGGAGAAACTGATAAGCCCCCGAGCTCAGAACGCCGGCCAGGAAAGCAAAAATCGCGCTTGAAGAAGAAAACGTTAAGCCCGGCCGGCCCGTTCCGAGAAGCGCGTTTAGCTAAGCGTGGAGCTTGAGGGGCTATCGAGAGAAGTCCTTCCGGGATGAGGGCTTCATACAGCGGGGGATTTAGTGCCTGTACAGGCAGCTGTGCTTTACGTTGCCCGCCGTAATTTCCCCTCTGTATGGTTAATACTAAAGAAGGAAAAAAAAAAAAGATGGACGCAAGAGCGGTAAGAGCACGGGAGAACGTATTAAATATATGCTCTGATGGCAGTGCTTAGTATATTCAAGCAGAACGAATAAAAGAACGGTTAAGCCCCTCGATTATAAGTTTTCTGAGCGCTATATACAGAAGGCAATGAAGTGATGAATGACCCGACTTTATCGAAGCGCCTCTTCCCCGAGAGAGTAAAGGAAAATTTGGGCGCAGTCTTCGGAGGCGGCAATCACTGCGGCCGGGCAAAGGCTGCAGTCTTCCGTTCTCGAGGACGCGCTCCTCTCGAAGGAGCGAGGCTGCGAGATCGTATAGAACGACTGCTATAGGCCAGAGTTCACATCCGCAGTCACGTCTGCACAACTCGAGTTCTTCAGCACGGTACTTTTGAGCATCGCGGCAAAGGTCCGTCAGTTTATGCGCCTCTCCGCCCCCACCCTCCCTCCTATAGGTATATACACTCTTTGTTAATAAACTTTACGCTTTATAGTTCTTGCGTTCACTGACAAAGTACACCTTACACTTGCATGTTTGTACGCGTTATCCATGCGTGTGTCCCCAAGATATTCTACTATGTCAAAGAAGCTTTAATTGGTCGTGTAGTTGGTTACGACGTTGATATGTTTGTAATAATATGTCCGTTACCTCAGATTCGGAGGGAAAAATGCACTGGAAAGATTAGTAAATATGTAGATTAATGAAGCGCGTATGCTTCGCTAACGTGCGCCTTCCAAGTCCATACGCGCCTTGTTCACCTTCTGCCAGCGAAGGCTCCCGAAGGAATTCCGCGCAGAACGTTTTATCTGCCCAGCTCCACTTCCGGAGGTCCGCGGGATTAGGTGACAGAACGTGAGAATGCTATGCTTACCTTCTCCCCCCAGTGGAGTAGCCAACCAGAACTGGTAACCTCCCTGCCGTCCTATAGATTATGTCTTTCTCTTGTAATTATTCTGCAGCTAAGCAAATTGGGGAAGCATATGACCGCGTACACGTCGACACGGCCACTTTGCAAGCGGTCACGTCATCTGCGTCAGCGCATACCGACATTTATTCAATTGCACGGTCGACCCATTACAGAGGCAAAAGTCCCGGGTACACGGTTTCACATGCATAAACAACCGAGAAAGCTACGCTCGCTCTGATGACTTTCCTGTAATCGACAGACCCGAGAAAACGCTTATGGACACCCTGAGTCTATAGTATATTGTGCGCGTGAACTCTCTTTCCTTTTGCCGTCTTCTTTCTTCCAATCCACCATCCCCTTTCCCCCTGTGCATGGTAGCCAACCGGACGTCCACCTAGTTAATACCTTTCCTTTCCTTGATCTCTCTCTCTCTCTCTCATTCATTCATTACACAAATTAAATAAGCGCAGTGACAAGCGCTAACAACCTGTCAACGAAAGCTGTTTCTGTTGATGAGAGAGAGACGACTAGAAGAACCAGGGGCAACCAGGGGAAGTAAGGGGCGTAAACCACGACAGAGCACGGTTGACTACCCTACACTGTGGAAGGAGAAAAAGGGAACGAAAACCCGAGTAAAAGGCGAGAAAAGAGAGGTAATATGCGAACGAGCAGAAGCTCTTCATTTCGTCACCCGCAGTCACAAGCGATCACATAGGCCGCTGGACTAGCAAAGACGTAACAAAACTCGAGAAACGACAGCGGCAATATGGCGATCGTCACGTCACCACAGCAGCTGGGAATGCCCCAAATCATGTCTCCGTAAGGAAGTAGAAGAGAAGGCGTGGCGGGAAACAAAGCAGACAGGCGCGATATCAGTGCAGCGAAGGACAGGGATCTCGGAGACGCAAAGATGGTGGGGCGCAGTAGATGGAATGCGGTGCGTCTGGATGGTCGATGTGCGAGAGGCAATACGGCACGCCTGTCGGCACTGAGTTATGTACGACAGCGTCCACGACGCCGCCTTCATCTCGAGCAGGAGGAGGAGGAGGAGGAGGAGGAGAATCGCCTTTGGAGATCCCCTGGGGATGTTCACTTTACGCGTGGAATATACAAAGCGAGGCCGACACGAGCTACGCGTTCGCGGCTCGGACGCCGAGGCGCCGAGGAATTTACGAGTGAAACCGTAAACTGGGAATCTACTATAAATACGGTCCGGACCGCCACTACCCTGGAAGCTGGCCTTGCAACCCTAGGCGTCCTCCTCTCGTATTTTCTCAATTCATTTGAATGTCCACCGCGCACCCAGGGCGAGGACTGCAACCCAGCCTCGTAAACAGCGAGAGGCGTTTATGACCGCGAGACGACGCGATTACTAAAGACGTAAGCCGAAGAGAACCGCTTACGAAAGGCACGAAGAAGGCGGCGCTCACGCAATGCACGCCACGTTACGACGGCCGCCAAGAAATTCTATTTCCCCCTTAACCGCCCGCAGCTCTGCTGCGACGAGAACGCGCCGATGATGTCGTGATTAATGAGACGGGAGCGACAGACCGCGTAAACGACTGCTTTTCGCCCTTCAACGGATAAATATACAAATCGCTTCCCAATACCTCATCAGCCCTTTGAGAAGTGGTTCTTGTAGGGAAAGGAGGAAAGGAGGGCACTATCTTCTGCAACCCTTGCGGGAGCACGGCTCAGCGCCAGCAGTGGGAAGGATGTGGGAGTGAAGGAGATAGGAGGGAAAAAGGTAGAGAGTCGCAACTCACGAGTATATAGCGATTAGAGGGCAGCTAGCGTTCTATAACTTCTTGCGTCTTCTTTTACGAACGATGCACGATTCATGCAGCGGCGTTATTTCACAGCCGAGCCGTGGCGTGAGCTTCTCGCGTGATCGGCGCGGTGTTGCAGAGCCGCGTTGATCCGGGCGTGAAATAAGCTCGCGCGCTCCCAAATTGCGATGAAGCCTCTCGGTATTGAGGCTTGTGCCTATGCGCTGGTGCGCTTGATGGTGCATCGAAAGCGATTAGCCGCGGCATCAAAATAATTTAAGAAAGGAACACTTTTTCGCAAACAGGAACGCACAACTGAGTGGAATTGAAAAAAGAAAAAGTGGAGTGCACCGAAATCGCTGTACTATATGTATATATACATTTCTCTTCCGTAATGTGAACAAGGCCCGGCCGTTCAAGATGATCATCTTGCAATCTACCTAGAATAATATCGTAACTCACGGCAATTGCGGACGTGAAATTAGTTCGCCGACAGTCCAAGTGCTGCAAATGATGTAGAATGAACAGGACGAAAAGCCGTGCGTTGGAAAGACTTGCGCGCGCGCATATACACGTGAAAGCTGCGTCGCCATGGAAGACATTAAGCAGACTTAAGCCATCAAGCAATCCGCAAACGCCGATCGACGGCGATTACCCCTTTCAGCACAGAAAAGACAAGGACCGCGCGCAAAGCCAAGCCTGAGCGCTATATATAACCACAAGGCTATACGGGATCACGCTTGTGCGTTCGCGCTGTTTATGTCATTCTCCACACTTTACGTATGCTAATAACTATGCATTGCAAACTATAGCCCTAACTCACACGCAGACGGCGTCTATCTGCATCCGGTGCAAGTTGTCGCGACGGGAGGCCGCGCCAATGCGCACAAAACGAAAATCAGTCTCCATCCGCGACGATATCAACGAATCTGCACTCTTGATGGGTCAATTTCTTCCCGGCCGTTAGCATAGCTGTGCTGACGTTCTCCCCTACCTAATCTACAACGGAACAAAGTAAAAAAAATAAATAAAGAAAGCAAGCAAGACAGAGAACAGGCCCGTGCGCGGCCATGGATGGAGAGGAAAAGGTCGCCACCACCCATACCCCGATGCCGCATTACTCGCAGTTGTGGTCGTTGCGGCTGACAAACGATTGCGCGCTACATCACATCGCAGCGCTCTCGCCTCGCGTTGCCCGGTTAAAACAGAGGTGGGGGGGGGGGGGGGGGGGGGGGGTCGACTGCGCAGCCGCAAATTCGCGCCATCCGTCATCGTTAGCGCTAGCACGAACGCGCGCGGCAGCGGAGTGGTTGAATAAGAGGACACACCGCGACGGCAGCGCACGCGAGAGCATCGCGCCACGGGGTATCTGCGCCGGCGAGCGCAGTCACTCCGTTCTCATCGCTGTCACCAAAGGGCAGAGCGGCCTGGCTGTAGAGGAGCTTCGCCGCGCGACAACGAGGCCAAGTGTATAAAACTGCCTGCTGCAGTGGGAGAAAAAAAAAGAAGAAAAAAAACTCGCTCGAAAGGGTCGTTCGTCAAGGGGGACTGACTCCCCTCGCGAGATATCCGTGTGGCTTGAAAGAGAGGCGCAGTCGAAGAACGCGACGCGTGGAACAACAAATAGGAATCGTCAACCGCCGTATGCATGCGCCCGCTCGCCGGAGAGCGATACTTAAGAACTCAAAACGTGCGCCAAATCACACCTGCACAACAACACTTTCGCGATCGAGTTGTTACTTTGGGATTCCCGCACCGTCACGCAGAACGCGGCTCAGCGCCGAATACTGTGTCCCAGCTAACTTTATCCAGAGTTTAAAAACATGCGAATAGCCGCGTAGCATGGACGGAACCAAGGTAATGGTGTTTGCCGCCGCTTGGATATACTCAAGATTACTTTATTTTCACACCACCTAATTAGATAATTAGTCTTAATTAATTAAACAACTTATCAAATATTATAATCAGATGAAAAGTGACAGCGAGAAAATTGCCGCGCGACTGGCCGCTCGAGGCATTTTGCGTTTATTCGCGGCTTATTTGACGCTCGGAAAAACACTCTTATGTAGCACGTATTGAGCAAGTTGTATCGATAGTTTTTTGTGTCGCTCTACAGTTTTCTCATTGACGCTTTTCATCTGATTATAATATTCGAGAAGCTGATTATTCAACTAAGGCTAATTATCTAATTAGACGGAATGAGAATAAGATAATCTGAGTATATATATCTCGAAGCGACGGAAAACAACATTACCTTGGTTCTGTCCAGCTACGTGGCATTCGAATATTTTTTAACTCTGGCTAAAGTTAGCTGGGACACCTTGTATAAGTAGAGAATGTAGACTTGTCTAAATGTGCTGCAAGACCAAAGTGGCAAAAGCAAATCATTCGTCCAGGCACATCATCTTTGCCGTAAAACCCAACACTTCACAAGATCGTTCAAGTGAACGCAAGCACGCACGCACGCATGCACCCATCGACACCCCCCCCCTCCTCCCCCCCCCACACAAAACTGTTACGCCATATATCTCATCGTGTATCTTGCGAATGCCTCAGCATAATCTCACCCGAGAAACATATATAAGCTCGCCAGACGCGCGGGAGGATTTGCATCCGTAATTCTTTTAAAGCAGTTAGTTCGTTTAAATATTCAAATCAGGGAGGCAAAAGAAGAATTTTTAAAAAAGGCCGCACCATCTAAGCCGCGCTAACATGAACCATGCGCGCGGCTTTCGAGTAATTAAGCACTTTCCCGTACACGGTCGAGTAAGAATTTAAATATTAGCATTGCAGCTGCTGAATCGCGGACCCGTGTGCTGCCGAAAGATTTCTGGAGAACGTGCGATGCAACAGAACGACGCACAAAAAAGGCGCGTCAGGGACAAAGCCTGCCTGCGCATTAAGAACCGAGGAAGGAGGTTTCGCTCGTGGAATTACATCACGGGATTCATTGTTGCGGTAATCAAGGCTAGATTTAAGCTGAGATTTCAGATATGCATCGTTCGCCCCGAAATAAAGGGGAACAAAAAGAAGGAAAAGTAATGACTCGCACAACAGAAAGCACACGATTTTCAAATTAAGTATTAAATGAGTTGCTGTGTGGATGCGTTGTATCATCCAAAGTCGTAACCAAACCTAGGATGAGGGGGGTAGGGGGACGATGCAAGATAGTTGTGACGTTTGGCGAGTCGATAACGACCCCTGCTTATGAGGAATGGCCGCCAATATAACGGCGTCGCAAAAATTCTGCAACCACTGTAGACACGATATCTTTAGATATCTTAATTTGCTGCACGCTGTATATATAGCGACATTACGGAGGTTACCTCCATAAAAGATAAAACATGCCCTCAGCGCAGTAAACTCGATTTTGAGCAGGCAATACTTCCGGAGGCAGTGCCGGACGATTTGGTTCATAAGTCTCACCATGTTACGCCGCGGTGGTGATGGAGTGAGACGCCGCAATACCGTGGTGCAAAGTGATCCGGGTTGGTGATTCTGACCACCTCTCAGACGTGTATACAGGAGTGTGAACAGACCTGATGCGTTCCTCTTCTTTCTTTCGTTTCTCTATATTATTTGCTTTCGACTGCAATAAGGTTCACGTAGCCGTGAATAAGAGCTCTTATTTGAAGAGATCGCGTGACCTTGAATCGGTAGTCCGAAGCTAATTAACACGCTCTCTTGCGCAGGTCACAAAGTGCGAAATCTGCGCCTCGTCAGCAATTTCGCGAAACAGTGCCGTCGTAACACAGACTCGCTGGTGCTGTAACTAAGTATAAAGACGGCCTCTGAGTGCTCTATTAGTACAGAACACGGCTAACAGGTTCCTTGGTCTCGCAATTTCCGAGCTATTACGAGCGGCTGCATTGTCCCGGTAATGCCAGCTCTGTTGCATTATCGCCCCCTTACGCGTACTCGACAGAATTCCCTCCCACATCTCTTAACTATCTCGGTAAAAGGACGTTAACCTAGATATAAAGACCAGGGAGCTGGTGCACTCGTTTTCCCGTTCATAGACATTACCGGCTAATACGCTTTCCCGGCTTATATGATCTTAATGGTCCCGCCTAAAGAAAGAACAGCCCAATTTCACTATTCATCTTCCACTCACATGTGAAACAAATTATAGCATAGGAGTTGTTAAGCCGGTTGTTAACGCATTGAATGCCACTCTATGCTTCTATTCATCACAGCATATACTTAGACATCCAGTTTTCGTTAAAGCTGGCATTTCCCGCCAGTCTTAAGTGAAAAAGACCCTTTCTTTTCTTTTCTGGCAGCGGAATTTATTATCCAACGCCAAATCTGCTGAAGTTCCCATACCGTCACACAGCGTGTGTAAAAGTAAAAGGGTTGGCGTCGGTTGCGGCTAGCGTAAATCTTTCCCAGGAAGGTTTTTACTACCGGTAAATCAATCTCGTTTGTCGTCGCAAAGCGAGGAAACCGCGATGCTGTTTTATGGACGACAAACACGCATCGCTGATGGCGAGTGAGGCGCCATCTTTGTTTCCCTTTTGAAGACCCAGTGCCCGAAGTTGGAAGAGGGGGCAAAAAAAGAAAGGCATACACTGGTCCATAAATTCTGATCCTTTCAAATCGCGTCTCACATCATCTTTATAAAGACAAACGAGAGGAAACAAAAGAAGGAAACTCGAAGTTTACTTTCTGAATAAAGCTGTCAACGTCACCAGGTCACTCACCCCCAACGTTGAACTATCGAAGTATATTATATATATATATACACACGGTATATGTGATCTCTCAGACGCATATACGACCGGAGGCTTAATAAGGGGCCGCGCGGGGAGTTCAACGAACACCAATGGCGTCGAACCATTGTTGGGGGTAAATTTGTGGTTATCTTAGCTTGGGGAACGCTAGCGCGCATTCCCCAAGCTAAGCCTAACCACCGCCTAACCACCGCCTAACCGCCGCCTGCCATTCGTCATTTATCTACGGCGCGCTTTTCGGCTTGGGAAGCAAACAGGCCGCAACTGAATTCTGGCTTATTACGCTGGCTACTAGGAGGCACGCGCGGACCGCGATACAATAACGTGTATCAGCGAGCATTCTTCAGAGGAAGTATATATATATATATATATATATATATATATATATACGCGGCGGTTTCTGCCGCTAAGAAACACCTATAGCCTGCAGCACAGCTGCCGCAACCATATACGTTATTTATCGTAGCATAGGAAAAACGCGCGAGCACTCGCTTCTGGTGGTCCAGGAACAAAGAAAAAGAAACTGTGACTCCTTTTCTCTCTTTCTGATTTCTACATGTGGTACGCGATCGCTTACTTTCACACTGTTCAGTCTTCGGCTAACCAGTGAATACCCGATACGAAACAGTGAATACGGCACATCAGTCTTAGCGTTTGAATTACGACTTGCATTGGAACGTACCATTCAGTGCACAGCGCATAACACACAGTCCTTACAAAAGGTGATATAAACAGTTTGTAAATCGTACATGTGTTGAGAGCAGGTACGCGATCGCTTACTTTCACACTGTTCAGTCTTCGGCTAACCAGTGAATACCCGATACGAAACAGTGAATACGGCACATCAGTCTTATACGTTTGAATTACGACTTGCATTGGAACGTACCATTCAGTGCACAGCGCATAACACACAGTCCTTACAAAAGGTGATATAAACAGTTTGTAAATCGTACATGTGTTGAGAGCAGGTACGCGATCGCTTACTTTCACACTGTTCAGTCTTCGGCTAACCAGTGAATACCCGATACGAAACAGTGAATACGGCACATCAGTCTTAGCGTTTGAATTACGACTTGCATTGGAACGTACCATTCAGTGCACAGCGCATAACACACAGTCCTTACAAAAGGTGATATAAACAGTTTGTAAATCGTACATGTGTTGAGAGCAGGTACGCGATCGCTTACTTTCACACTGTTCAGTCTTCGGCTAACCAGTGAATACCCGATACGAAACAGTGAATACGGCACATCAGTCTTAGCGTTTGAATTACGACTTGCATTGGAACGTACCATTCAGTGCACAGCGCATAACACACAGTCCTTACAAAAGGTGATATAAACAGTTTGTAAATCGTACATGTGTTGAGAGCAGGTACGCGATCGCTTACTTTCACACTGTTCAGTCTTCGGCTAACCAGTGAATACCCGATACGAAACAGTGAATACGGCACATCAGTCTTAGCGTTTGAATTACGACTTGCATTGGAACGTACCATTCAGTGCACAGCGCATAACACACAGTCCTTACAAAAGGTGATATAAACAGTTTGTAAATCGTACATGTGTTGAGAGCAGGTACGCGATCGCTTACTTTCACACTGTTCAGTCTTCGGCTAACCAGTGAATACCCGATACGAAACAGTGAATACGGCACATCAGTCTTATACGTTTGAATTACGACTTGCATTGGAACGTACCATTCAGTGCACAGCTCATAACACACAGTCCTTACAAAAGGTGATATAAACAGTTTGTAAATCGTACATGTGTTGAGAGCAGGCCGTTGTGCCCTCTTAAATGCTTATCTGTTAGTCAACTGAAAGTGTACAATTTCTCTACAAACAGATCTCAGCCGTGAATGAATCCATTTCCGTTAGCTTCTTATCATCCCAAAATTCTAAACATTCTGGCTGCTGGAAATCTGTATGCATTATAGCTTCTACAACAATATCGATCAGGCTGCCTATACATGGACCATCCACGTGCTTCATGGTCGACCATCTACAGACTTACTGCAGACCATCAAAGCAGTTTTTTCCGTGAGCGAGGTCACAGTTAAATCATCGTGCAGTTGGAGAGCGGAAACAACAGAGTGGGTCGTCAGCAGATCTCCTCGTCGCGAATACCTGCGTCGCCTTTGTCTGCGTACGTGTGCGACCTGTCGTATATATCCGAGAGGGCAGGAAGCGCGCGCGTCGGCACTTTATTTTCCTTTTTCTTCTTTTACGTTTACGCGAACGCAAGCTTCGAAGGCTCTCGGCAGCGGGTGTTCGGTGACCCAAATTGGCAGCAGCCGGAACTGCTATCGATCCACGGCCACTGGCGCAGCTGGCGGTGGCGAAAGGGCCTCGATCACGATGGGATCGGCTCACGCTATCCGTATACACCTGAGCACTTCAAGAAGGAGGCTCGGCTTTTAAGGAACGCCACCCGGTAGGGTACGCGACCGCATGGGCAGGTTGACGAGATAGAAGAGAAGCCTTTATGAATTTACTCAAATGAAAAAGTAAAGAAGAAAGAAAAATAAACTGACAGGTTTTAGCGCCACACAACAGCGCACGTAGTCCAGCATAAAGTTTTAGAGGCTCGCCTGAGAGGGGCCTTGAAATACCGTCCTCTCCGCCCCGCACGCATATGTACAGGCGCCGACAAAAGTGGTATACTCCACGCAGTCCACGCAGCGGGAGCCGGAGCAACGGCAAACGAGGGTGCCTCGATGCGCGCGCTCGAGGGACCCTACGGCAAACTGCATCGCAACGCCATCTACAGGCAGCATCTGGGATCATGTCTGCCGATAATAAAGGGCACCCATTGGCTGTCTCGATCCCAGATGCCGCCTGTAGATGGCGTCGCGATGCAGTGTGCCGCTGCTCCGGCTCCCGCTGCGTGGTCTGAGTGGAGTATACCACTTTTGTCGGCGCCTGTACGTAACATACGCATTATGTATGTATGTATGTATGTATGTATGTATGTATGTATGTATGTATGTATGTATGTATGTATGTATGTATGTATGTATGTGTATGTATGTATGTATGTATGTATGTATGTATGTATGTATGTATGTATGTATGTATGTATGTATGTATGTATGTATGTATGTATGTATGTATGTACACTCGTGAGCTGCAGTAGGGGAGGTCAACTGGACGCTCGTCCGGTTTGCTACTCTACGCAAAGCGAAGGGGGTTAAAGGAAGAAAGAAAGGAAAGTGAAAAGAAAACAACAAGATAACGCCTGATAATTGCTTCTCGCGCTGTGCAAAATGAGGGCAAGCGTTCAAAAATTGAACAATATAGCAAGTAGCTTTCCAGCCGAAAATTTATTCTCATTGAATGCTTTATGCGCCGCGGGACGTGTGTGTACAGCCACGACGCTCTCTGGATATGGCAATTTGTGTGTTCCCTGCCATACTGCTTTGATAAGAGTACGCATGCGTACGTAAGTGTGTGCGTGTGCATGCTTGCGGGAGTGAAAAAAAAAAGGAAACCAAACAAGAGCACGTAATTTGTGCCTCAGGCTATATACATAATAAGGGCAAGCATTCAAGGACATGAAAAGTTTCTATACGGGCGGGAATATTGCGGCGGGACGTCAGCGAGAAAGCTCGACGGTCCATTTGTCACTCGCTACGTTTTAATTGCCCCGCATATCACGCGACGCCCGCGCGTCAACAGCGAGAACAACGGTGAGGTCCACCAGACCACGACCGCACGAGCGAAATTGCGATTAGCAGCTGCATATGGAAACACGGGACAGCGCCTAACAGGCACCGCCATCAGTCGCCGGCCTCGATTTTCTTTCTTTTTTTTTTTTTGTTTTTCTCCATCCCGTTCGGAGACGAAACATCTGCGCCCGCACCGAGCCAGCGCGCGTCCGTCACTTGTCGCGAAGGTCCACGCGAGCTCGTTATCACGAGACGAGGAAGAGGCTCGTCCGGAGTCCAGTGGCAGCCGCATATAGCAAGAAGCACGGCCAGGCCACACCGGACCCAACATCTCGCAATCGCAGGGAAACGAGCATGCCCCTATGCACGCGCATAACCTCTTCTCAGCTGCTGCTGTTGACGCATGCTGCCGGGGCCGCTGCAATTCGATCGTGTCTCGGGGCACGCGACGCTCTCTGTCTCTCCACGTCAAGAACACCGGCTCGCGTCTCTCGTTGCTATCCCGGCACTTCTATCTCGCTTCCTCACGTCGTTCCTGTCCTTTCTTTCTTTCTTTCTTTCTTTCTTTCTTTCTTTCTTTCTTTCTTTCTTCCTTTCTTTCTTTCTTTTCTTTTTGTTGGTCTTTATCCGTAACTGCCTTCGTCACGCTCGTCATGCCCCCTTATCGACCAGCGAGCAGACGTCCGCGCTGTCCCGACAAACCCACCCGAAGGACATCGGCGATATACGAATGCCTGTCGACGTCTGGTCCGAGTGCATGTACTGGGACGCTGTTTTGCCAGCTGCCTTACTTCCCAGGACAGCTCGGGATAACGGCTACTAATCAGTAGAGCATATAAGTAACGAGCCCTAAACCAAAACAGCGCGCGTTCCGAACAGCAACGCCACCGGAATATAATTTAGCGAAGTTATACCGGGAGCCACATAAGCACCTGCGCTCCGCAAGCTCACTTAATTTTGCGTTTTTTTTTTCTCCCTTAATTCTCCTTTTTTGTGAGGCTGTTTCCGGCCTGTTATAGTATAAGTCGCTTGTCTTTCTTAGGAGGCTGTATCGAAAATTATAAAAAATTTCGGATAGTATTCTATCGTCCATACAGAATACACAGAACAAACAAATCATATTTTCTTTAGCTGAACCTACAAAAATAGCCACATTTTCAGAACCACACTCGCATAAACCTATGCCCCCTATCGCATTATTGTGCGCTCGGGGCCCCCGCGCACTTCAGGAGCGGCTGTCGGGAACAGAGAGGAACTGAAACGCTACACGAGATTAAATTAATTAAATCCTGGGGCATTAGGATACTGGGCCACCAAAACCCCGATATATGATTATGAGGCACTATAGATCCGCATAATCCGGGTTAATTTTTGACCAACTGGGGTTCTTTACCGTGCACCCAATGCACGGTACACTGGCGTTCTTTTTTTTTTTTTTTCCATTTCAGCCCCATCGAAATGTGGCTGCCGCGGTTGGGATTCGATCCCGCAACCACGGTCGTATAGCAGCGCAACGCCGAAGCTAATACGCCACCACGCGGCGGGTCCCATACGAGATGCGACGTTGGCCGCGTATATGATAGGATACTACGCTTCGATCACTGCTCCACTGCGGCTGTCGGCCACGTAAGCAGCTATATAGAGCGCTACATAAAAACGCTGCCAAGCTCGCGCGAGCGTTAACCCCTGTAGTCTTCGAAGCCATCAGCTGTACAGGGCGCGCAAGTGCCTCGTCGCACCTGCAGCGAGCAGCGCGGGATCACTCGTTGATTGGCTCGCGCGATCGCGGGCCGCGGGGAAATAATTAGACGCCGGGTCAATAATTAACTTCCAGCTCGGTTCCGCGGGCACGTCGCGACATCGCCGCGGGATCGAGGGACGGCCGTTGCACAATGTCGGGCGTCGGCCCCGTGCGGCGATCCAGTGCCTTCAGGTACATAACGCTTCGGGAACGTGTATTTCTATGTGTACTATATACGCGTAGGTGGGCTCTATAGTGCCGCAGAGTCGAGTCTGCAAGCCGACCCTTGGGAGCACCGGATACGGGATTATAGCGTGCCGTCGGCGGTACAGTCGTCACGCATACATTGCATGGCCCCTGCGCGCGCACGTATTATACCTACTAATGAACGGCGCTCGCGCTCACCTCGTTTGAGGTGAGCCAAGCGGTTTTCGAAAACGGCCTCGTGCCCCACGAAAGCAATAAGTATAACAAGCGAGAAGGAAAAGACGCGAGGCACGCCGTCGCGTAATCCGCAAATAAGCGGCCAGTCGCGCTGTGTGCTTCGGATCGAAGCTACGGAGAGAGGAAGAAAAACGCGGATGAACGAACGGGTCGTTTCGAGCTAGTGCACGCGGAGACTGCGGCGTGTGCGTTCTGTGCCACGTGTGCGATTTGGGGATTACGGAGGGCACCGCACCACCGACAAACTATGGCGCTTTATATATCTGACACGTCGAATTCCGACCGCGCGTCGAAACAAGAGTTCGCTTCCAGCGCGTTCACACGCTCGATCCCGTCAAACTGTGCGGATTCAGCATGCGCCTGGGCATCGCGGGCTCTCGTTACGGGAGACACGTTTAATGAGGCATGTGCTCTTCTTGCCGCGCGAAAGCGCGTTCTGTCGCGCTGCGACGACAGCGTTGTACCAGCAGAGCGCGCGCGACCGCGGTCTATCGGTGGGGCTCCGGTTTCGTTTTCTAGAGACAAAAAAAGGTCCGCTGCTTCTTTTCTTTTTCTAGGGGAGGGGGGGGGGGGCTATTCCGGCGATTGTCACGGGACGGCAAGAGGACACCACTTGTGGCGTTAACTAACCAGATACGCTTTGTAGCACACTACAAAACGCACTGTCTGAAAGCTTGGTCGACGGTGTCGTTTTACGATCAAACATGAAATTCACAGACGCGTTTTTTTTTTCTTCGCTGCACGTGTGTATATCTTTTTCTGCCCGTGTGCTTCCGCCTTTGTTGCAACAAAATACCGCCTGTATTCAAACTTTCCAACACTCCGTTGGATACATGCTATAAATTAATGCTTCCAAACAAAGGATTCCCTCTCCTCATCCCAACAACCGGTCAAACACCGCGGTACTGCCACTGCTGGCGCACGCAGCCCTCTCAAGCTATAATATATATATATATATATATGCTCAGTGGCTATGGTGCTAGGCTGCTGCGCACGAGGTCGCGGGATCGAATCCCAGCCACGGCGGCCGCATTTCGATGGGGGCGAAATGCGATAACATCCGTGTACTTAGATTTAGGTGCACGTCAAAGAACCCCAGGTGGTCGAAATTTCCGGAGTCCTCCACTACGGCGTGCCTCATAATCAGAAAGTGGTTTTGGGACGTAAAACCCCATAATTTAATTTATATATATATATATATATATATATATATATATATATATATATATATATATATATATATATATATATCACAGAGAGTAGTTACAGTAAACTAGCCGACCATATCACGCAACCCATTCGGTTCCAGGCCCGCAAAGCGTTATAGTATCTCGACGCGTCACCGTCCTGCACCAAAGCGACGCAAATGTTGCTACCCTTTCACGTTCTAAATAAATAAATAAGAATAAAACTTACTGGGGCTGGCAATTGACTCCAGAGAGAGATATATATATATGCTTGATTTTGATATGTCAGAGAAGCCGGCCTGGCAGGCTGAGGTTGATTTCTCTAGCGTGCTATACCATTGTGCGCCGGGGTAAGATGAAGGGGTAATGAATAGAATGGCGAGTATACTGGAGACGTGAACTGAGAGCGTGAATGAATAGTCTGTCAGACGAGTACAGGAGTTGTTGTTGGCCTATAGTTGGAACAGGCTCAGCTTGGCACAAATGGCACGACACAGGACGGCAAAGAGGAGTAGACGACTGGACAGGTGCAGCTGTCAGATGAGCCATTCACATCCGCGAGTCCTGGGCTAATGTAGGAATGCGCGAACTGCACATATACTGCTCTGCAAATGGATCCATTTCGGCCGAGATGCGGGTGACACGTCTTCAGTAAGTGGAACTGACGGCTCAGACGCGCATACACTTAAATACACACACATACACAGACAGGCTGCAACTTCGTGGCTTAATTGTTCGTGAATTGCATGCCTTTAGGAATTACTGCAGAGACTTAGCGACCACATTGAACGAACAGAGAGCAATGCATGGGCTGGAAGCTTCTTTTGGTCTGTTGGCAGAACTTAAATATTTTCCCCCTGTTTAGTTCACAACTACATGTGCATCCATGAACATAGCGCGCATACGTCACCACCTTAGCTGGCAAAGAATCTAATTCGGTTTGTGGTCGTCATCGCACTAATCCGCAAGTTAATATATGTACAAGTACTGTCACCATACCGCTGAAAGAGACGAGTATGCCTCTGCCTGCGCGGCGCACGCGAGCTGAAACGCATATTAATGACGCGCAGTAACGAAGACAAAGCGGTCAACCCAAAGCGAAGTAAACTGAGGGCAATTAATAAGTTTCCCTGCTTACGTATAGTTCACGCAACGAGGTGCTCTCCGTCGCACGATACACATAAAAAAAACGAAGGTAAGATGAAGACACATGATAGGCACCAGGATCCTTCCTTTTTTTTTTAGATTACCGCGTGAAATGAGGAAAGTAAAACTCGTCTTACCACGCGCACTACGAATGCGTACAAGGTAATGAAGACAAACTGACAGATTTGCTCGTTCCCTGCCCCGCGAAATTCCTTTTGAACTCCGAAAACGAAGTTTCCTCGCTTGAACTGCGCAATTTATGTAAAGCTATAGCTCGCTGTCGTCAGAATCAAAATGTTTGTTTTCTACGGATATTTTTTGTACGGACGATCAAGTGGCCGTTTTTGTCATTCGTAACGAAACAGACAAAAAATTTCATTTTACATGGTGCGCCGTCATAGCACTGATTTAGACTTTTTCAATGTGAAAACGGAAGTCGGAAAATATTCTTTTGTTGCTTTGTTTTTACGTAATATGTCTTTAAAATATCATAAATTGACCAGGACACTGCCTAGAGGACATAACAAGGCAGTTAATCATCACTGTATAGCTGCTATTGTGAGCGCTGCAGACAAACAACAAAGCTTTCAGGGGGGAAGATGATACGGCAACGTTACGAGTTTACTGCACTGCTTTTTCCCGAAGGACTAAAGCACGGAAAAATGGCGAGGATCGAAGCAACAACTGCGCAACCATTGTTGAACAGTTGAAGCATAGCATGAACGCCGTCCTCACCGCAAACTGCCTGTGCTCAATTAGGCAGAATAATCGAGAACTTTGCCAGTTGTTACATTTTGAGAAACTGTATACAGTAACAGTGCCGTCAGTGTTTCTGAAGCACAAGGTAAGCCGAAAAAAGAAAAGAAGAGACGAACAAAAAGTTTGTCTTCTTTTCGTTTTTTTTTTTCTTACTTCCGCTTACCTCTTGCGCTACATACACGTATGCACCAATTAGGCCAACACTGTACTTTGCTATTAACCCTCTCAAAGTCGGGTTTTTTCGGAGATGACGAACCCCCAGTGTCGGATTTGTGTTTTTTTTTTCCCTAGGATATTATGAAACGAACACAACGGTTTATTTTTTGGTTGCACAGAACTGGAAAACAACATGATACGGCCAATAGCAAATGCTGTCTTGGTGCGGTCCTCACCCATTCCTGTCTGACAAAAAAGAATGTCAAAAGGAACGTGGCGGGACATAAACGCGGAAACATACCGGTACGTCAGTGACGCTGAAAGTTTTAAAAGCGCGCAGAGGACGACGGCCTGCGCAGAACGTGCTGCGCAGAACTGACGAGACCCTTTGATCGGCAAGTGAGTGGGGAGGATAAAGGGATGGAGTGGAAAGGAGGAGATGAGGGGAGGAGAGGAGGGCATCGTCTGTCGATAATGAGCGTCGACCGGGCGCGTGCCCCCGGAGGAACGTGATAAAGGGCGGCGGAATGCGCGCAGTGTCGCAAGCGGCGAGGCCAGACGCCCGCCGGAGTGTCCCGCTCGCCTGCCTGCCTGCCTGGCTTCTCCGTAGGACTCCGCCCATCCCATGAGGCTGACGAGCCGTAAAGTAGAGGACGGCGATAAGCAAAGGAGCGACCGCCGCCGCTGCCGCATCCGACGAGGACCACGCGTGCGCCTCCAAGCCGTCGCCCCGGGGGGCGAGAGGCGCGCGCGGAAGCACGACGAGGAACGCGAAATGGGAATCGATAGGGCGAGCATGATTAACAGGCCGCTTAATCTGGCACGACGCGAGACGCGAGGAACGCCCCCGACGCGGTGCTGAGGAGATTGCAGTACGCTGGCGACGGCGGAGAAGACGACTGGCAGTGTAATGCGCAGCATCACACACACGGTCAGTTCGAGGATAAAGAAGAAAAACAAAACGAGATAAGTTTCGCATTCCTGTAATGGTACAGAATGAGATAAAGGGATGAACAGATGTGGGGAAAAACGAAAAGATAAAGAAGAACGGTACGAAAGATGACGCGAATAAAACAGCGCTCGCAATGTGATGCGCACAGTGCTGAAGCTTGCGGGTGCTGCTGTCGAGAGAGAGAGAGAGAGAGAGAGAGATCAAGAATAGGAAAGGCAGGGAGGTCAACGAAACGGGTGTCCGGTTTGCTGCCCTACACCGGGGCTAAAGGGAATGGGAACGCAAAGAGGGAGAGAGAAAACCTTGAACGCATGCAGGAGGATGCGTATAGGCCGTATGTAAGTGGTCACAGCCGGTGCACCTCGAGAACTACGCGCACTAAGTGTAGTGCGCGAGTAGCCGCACTAAGTAAGGCAGCCGCAGCAGCACCGCGAATAGAAAAAGAGGAACAGTCCAACTGCGGCTGGAGCCTGCTGGCCAGGGCTTTGCTGCCGCGACTTCGCCACACGCTCCGTAAAAGCAGAGGAGCTAACAAGTATTCCGTGACGATCACGGTCGCGACCACCGTCCCGAGTGTTCTCCGTTTCGCTAGTGGACAGAACAGGATTTTTCGGAGTAGCGAAAGACCGGTGCGATTTCGCCTGCGATGTCATCATACAGTTAGTTCATGACTTCTTTGAGCTGAATACAGAGCGCGCAAATTAACGGCACTGACTACCACGTATTAATCCGATTGTGAGCATTTTCCAATTTTAGTAAGATCGTTAGTCTGCTTTTAGTTTTCGGTAAAGATAACATTAAACAGAAACTGTAGCAAAGTAGAAATAAATAATGAAATCTAAAATAGCGGATATATGCAATAGGAATTTTCAAAGCAGTCTTGCCTTGCCCCTAGGCCAAGGGCTATATAGCCTGCAACGTTCCCCTTGAACACATGGCTGCCTTGCTGTAGGATTACTTCGACCAAGACGTCCCTCGCAAAAGTAAACTTGAATAATACTTGTGCACGGCTTACATATAGTGGCAGAAACGAGTCGGTATGTCGTACGTATATTCCCGGCACTTGTGCTGCGTGTTACAGCGATAGAGCGTTTCCTCAATGTGTCGGCATTATAGAGCAGCGTACTTTTTCTTGTGCCTCCTACGCGCTCGATCCTTCCAGATACCTATAACACCGGGACAAATCAGTTCTCGCGAATTGTGCAGCCAAGTCACGAGGCGCAGGCGGAGAGATTAGGCCGAACGAAAGGGAAACACGGGATCACGGAACGTAGGCGCCAAGGGGATACGTGCGCTCCAACTCCCTATATATAGCACACTGCGAGAAAGGAGATCGGGCACGCGCCGAAGAATGTATAGAGCTTCAGCAACACACAGCAGAAACCCGTCGCGCAAGTCGTTGGCACAGGCTGCTTATCGGATCCATCGAATTCAATCACTGCAGGCCTTCATGTTGGCTGTCATTGCGTTCGAGAAACGAGTTCGGCGGAAGTGTAACACACACAAACCAGCACGTAACACCGACAGCGAGAAAATGAGAAGAAGAAAAAAAATGGCCTCCGAAGGAAAGAAGCCTCGTTTCGTCTGACTCCACCGAGAAATCGGAAACTGTCGGAATGGCGCAGAGAAAGAGACAGAAGAAGCAGCGAACGGGGCCACCGAAATACGTCCAGCTCCAATCGTATATACGTCAGTCCGTATGGAACGGGCACCTCCTGGAACGGCTAGGCAGATACGAAACTTCCCCCTCCTACGGTTCGCCTTCCTTTCTCTCTGTACTTACTTCACCGAGAGCGTTTTTCTTTGTTGCCGACGTTGTTTTTGTTCAAAGACAAAGGCCCCGAATCGATATCGCACGGAGCGGGAAAAGAAAATGTCCGATACACAGGCTGTGCTTTTCTCTATACGGCACGGTGCTGAGCGCGGGGAAACGACCGTGTAGCGGTATCCGGCTACTTCGAGGAACAGATTCGTTTCTGGCAGTTGGCGGTCGCGAAATACGTAGCCTCAGCGTAAACATGCTCCCGTTTAACTTGGGTGCTACCGAAAAAAAAAAGATGACTTTCGCGAGAAGGACCGTTGCTGACTTTCTATTCTCTTTGTCTTTAAACGAAATGAAAATCATCGAAAAATCATTCAACCCGCACGAGACTGGTTGTCGAGGCACTTCTGTATAGAGCGTTTATCCCATCCGTGTAACCATTCATTTACATGGGCTATAATGAATGAATGAATGAATGAATGAATGAATGAATACCGCGCACCCCTTAGCTGGAAGTAACTGTAAACAAAAAATGCTGCTAATTTCTTTCAACACCATCATCTGCCTATCTGTATCCACTAGGCTACTGCATGGTGACAAAAAATGAGCAGCATTTTTTTTTTTTTTCATGAGCGCGCCTAATTCAGTCCTGATAACTATTCGCGCCTATTGGCCGGCAACTAGGGGCCGAATTCACTAAACTTCTCGTTCGTGGTACTCTTTATCATTGGTCGGCCACATTCGTTAATAATATGTTTAGTATTACGATTGCTTGAATTAGCTCTTACGAACAATTATAGCATGATAGCTTTTTGTGAATGCCAACCCACATGTCCAAGCAGGACCTAAGTGTTAAGGGAAACGACTCCTCCCCAAGTGGAACAAAGCGTCCGCGGAAACCCACTTGAAGGGTAACTCCAGCGGTTTATCGATGTCCACTGACCGTCATAAAATTTTAAACATAATTCTCTTTCGCACTCTGATTATCTGTGCCAAAGGATATGGCCGCAAGTAATTTTTTTTTTCTCTGGAATATCAATCTTAAAGATTGGTTGCACGTACCCGACTCGTGCCCACGAACGTATGACTTTTTTTACTGACTACCCTATTTTTCGTGACGTCAGAGGCTACACCACCACTTCGCCCAGGAGCGACGAAGCTGGCTCCTTTTTCCGCGAGGTGACGGCTGACAATCATCGTCTTGACAGACGTCATAACCGGTGCTTCTCTTCCTCTTGCCACAGCACAATGCGTTGAGCTGGGCCCGTCAGCCGCCTCGCGCGGCGGCGGCGGGTCAAAAGAAAACGGCGATCCTTCAGCGCTCATATACCGTCGCTGAAGTCGTGCTTCCAAATTCGAAAGAAGCGGAAAAGCTCCCCGAGTCGTCACAAGAGACCGTCAAATGCGCTTTTTTGGCGTTAGCAACACGTGAACTGCGCGTTTACGTCACGGTGGTGTAAAATCTGACGTCATTGACTCATCGTGACGTCGCACGAAGAAACGACCCATTTCGATAGCTCGTTTATAGGTCATGTAAAATTGCTGATGAGTTTCTAGGCAAACTGAACCACCCTACCAGTGACAGAACTGTCAATGACATTTGAATATGAGAATACCTTAACATCGTTTAAAAAAACGCCGTAGCTGCCCTTTAAAGAGTAACTGCTTGCTCGAGATATAGCTCCATTCTCTAAAGCTACTCGCGTACTAAATAATACAGCAGTACGTTCACTGTGCACGGACTCAAGCAGAGTGAACGCTTTCCGCCGTGGGGTAAAAGAACTGTGAATGCGGAATCACATACGAGAGAAACAGTCGCGTTTTGCAAAAGAAGTCGTCAGTACTATACTGCTGATTGTGTGCAGGTTCATAGACCTTTCAATGCACAAGCGTATAGGCGGCTCGCTTCGTCCCCTGTTTTCGTCATCGTTATTACTCTCATTTGCCTTCTTTCTCTTTATTTATTTATACGGTACCAAATTCAACGATAAGGTAGCGTACATCGTCCTCCGAAAAGCATGAACTCCTCATCTGAGCGACATTGGAGCCGACGCACTTGCAAATTGCGGTGCTTGTAATCGAGCGTTTCGGGGTTGTATTAGCGACGCGTTCAGTGGTGCAGTTTGCTTCACTTTCTATGGATTAGTCAGCGCACGCTAAACGCGGACCCAGGCTGACCGGCATTCGTCGCCGATAAATATACAAAAAAAAAAGAAAGAAAAACGCGATTCTACTTGTAGTTAGCCAACTATGAACTCGCCTCAAGGTATTCTCGCTTAGGAGAGCTCGCGTTGCCGGGCGGGCTCTGCAATGCCACAGGCACAGGCACGGGCCCTTCGCGGGAGCCCATTTAGAGCAGTTCTGAGCGATCCTGTTCGCCCGGTGGAAAGTCCCATTAACTCATTAGTCACATAGCTGGGGTCCCCCAACCCGTGGCCCAATGTGAGCACAGGTATTTGCGGTACGCCCTTCGAAATTCGTTCGGCAGGGATAGTTGCGGAAGACAAGGAACCGCTTGTGTACAACAAATTGTTCCAAACAATGCCTCTGTGAAGGGCAATCAGATGTGCAGCGTGCGCCCTGGGTCAGGGTTACAGACAGGAGGTAGAGGTCGCCACTCGCTTTCTATTTCGAGCGCTCGCCCACACGCAGACACAACAGCGCGGTATACAATGGGAGAGGCGTAGCTCACCGAGCTACGGGTTGTGGGGCGACGCGAACCTTTGTCACAAGCAGGCAGCTATACGCGTATATAGTAAGGTCTTCGAAACCCTTAGCGATTCGTACGTAAAAGTCCCTGTGGAAAGTCGGAATGCCTATTCATTTTTTAGGAAGTCAGGAATTTCTGTCTTGTAAAATTCTGGGCCCGTATTCACAAGAAGCAAAGATCACTTACGAGCGAAAAGCTTTGCGAATTCGGATCCTGTGATTTAAGCCAAGCGTCACAAACTCGCCTCAGTCATCGCGCTGCACAGCTCCCCGCCGGCCGAACTCATTTTAAAAGCATTGGCAGTTGCCGTTGTGGCCTGTTCGCAAGGAATGCAAATGTTATCAAAGCCTCATAGGCATTGTGTAAAGGCATACGAAAATATAAGTGTCCCGCGTTCACAAAAAGCTCTTACCCTAGAATTGTTCGCGAGAGCGAATTCAAGCCAACCCTTGTGCCGGACACATTATTAGGGAATCCAGCCAGCCAATGGCAAACCGCACTTAAGAATGAAAATATTTGCGAATGCTGCCCAAGGAGCATTCAAGGCGCGCTACAAATGGCGGGCGAATTTCCGCGGGTCGCACGCAGCCCTCGTATCTGAGAGGAGTCAGTGGTAACAAAGGTCAATTCGCTCACATTATCAAAAAGATAATATTTGAGGTGCACTTTCACAAGGCCCAAGACACTCCAAAATTATTTAAGCTAACCTCCTCAATAGGTGAATACTCGTCTACAACGTACGTTGCGGCATCAGGAGCTTCCGAAGGCAATCGCGCGCTTGATTGATTGATCGCGTACTTTATTGATTGATTGATTGATTGATTGATTGATTGATTGATTGATTGATTGATTGATTGATTGATTGATTGATTGATTGATTGATTGATTTGGGTGGAGAGCCTAGCAGAGAGGACAGAGGTATATACAACAAAGCAACTAGATAACATCTATCTATATAGGATTCGAAAAGGGGCGTTGCTTTCGACGCTGCGGAATTGTTGCCAAATTACGTAACATGTGCTTGTCTGAGCGAGTCAGAAAGGACGCCGTGACGCCCACTGAAGCTAATAACAGAAGGCAAAATGACTCAATTACCGAGAACGTGGCCTTTGATTCGCTGACGTTGGGTACAACCTTCCGAAAGCCGCACCATGCCATCAAGACGAAGTACAGTGGCGATTAGAGAGAGAGGAATAAAGAGGAAGAGACGCTCGACCATACCAACGCAGCCAAGTCATTCTTCAGGCATTAGGCAAAACGCGTCTATGTAGAAAGGAAGCCAGAGGAATGAAGGTAGAAAAAGAAGAGATCCAACTGGCAGCACCATTTTCTACCAGATGTTAGCCAGTATATACAATGTATCTTTCGGCATGTACCCTCAGCAGTGCGCCTTTCCACGAAATGAGCTGTCGATAAAGGCTGATATATGCTGCAATGGAAATGACCATCGCGTTGTGTAAAAAAAGAAGAAAAGAACTTAACAAGGTCGTAATAAACGGCACACTTATCACAGTATACAAGCCCTTTCTTTCAGTCCGCCGACGCATCCCAAACGAGCATAAGGGTCCGCTAAATTCTGATTCAAGCTCTTCTTCAGGAAAAATAAAAGAGAAAGAAGTCTGCGAACGGCTCAGCAAGGTCCGTGTTTTTCGCGCCAGATACCGGATCGAATCGAAGGAATTCGGCACAAAAACAAAATAAAAAAGAAAGAGAACGAAAACAAGGCGGAGAAAAAAGATGACGAATCGGTAGGCGCGCGTTTTTCTCTTCCCCGGCACGTCCTCCGCTTCGTGATTTAATCGCAGTCGTCGAGAAGAAATCCGAGTCTTCGCTTCTTAGCTCGAAGCGATTTCTCCCCGGAATGAAGAAGAAATCACATGTCAAGAAAAAGAACGAAATGTGCGGAAAGGGTGAAACGCTCCAACGAAGAAAGCCAGCTTCCGACTTCGCGCACGACGGCAGTATAGCTCTGGGCACGGCCAGTGTGTGTGTATGCAGCGAAGTGACAGCAAACCGAATCCCCCTCCCCCCCCCCCTCCCCGTTTTTTTCTTCTCTTTCTCCATCGAACACACACCCTTGCGCGCTGTTGCTACTGGCGCTACGATGAGATTTTCTCTTCCGTGCACCGGGTCCTACACAGTGTGCCCGGAACTGACGGCTCGAAAAGCCGAAATCAGTTATGGAGAGAGAGAGAGAGAGAGAGAGAGAGAGAGAGAGAGTTGCGGGCAGCCAGCACATATTCTCTCTCTCTCCTCTCCTCTCATCCCGTACGGAGGCGCCCGCGGCTATTCCCAAAGCCGGGCCATTTGAGGAAGAACGCGTCTCTCTTCTCGGGGCAGCCGGCATCCTGTCGCTTTTATCCCCGGACGTCGGAAACGCAGCTGCGCACACGCTCTCCGCACACCGTTTGTTTTACCTTCGCGCAGCCGTGCGTCGACTCGCTTGTAGCGACCAGCAGCACGCAGTGCCAGTCGTTGATCGGCTTCCCTTCTTCTCCGCTCTGCGGCGCTGCCTCGAGGCGGCCGCGCTTACACTAGCGGGCGCCCGCAGAATGATGTGCCGTACTTGTTCGCGCATTTCGCTTGCAGAGGAGCGACGTTTGCGGAGCGCGCTTCCGTGTTTACAAAGCCTTTCGTGGAACAAAGGGAAATGTGGGACGCGTGGCAGCTGCTACATCAATCTCGAGAGTGCGGTAACGTTATCGACAGTCCGGGCAAATCCACGGTGCGTAGGATGCTTACTTGTGAAACTTGAAGGTATATCGACGCAACGCAGCTAAGCATACCAATATCGATTTGTCTTCTGAACGAAACGATGACAACCGAATATGCGGGTACAGCGGCGCTTCTGCGATCATCTTTAAAATGCGCGGCGCTGTTCATATCAGGGGGGTATACGTAGCGGTGAGAATGAAAGATTCGCTCGCGAGACGATGAACGCGAGTGTATTTCGCGAGTAGTCGGAGAATTACGCCTCGACCATTCTGACGAGTGTACTTATTATAGCCAGCGCTTGATCATTCAAGTCGATTCACGTTAACCATTCACAAGCTGTTGCTCTTCTTTCAAGGCACGTGAAACGAGCTCGAGGGATGTCTCTTGAGAGTTTCATCATCAGCGCGTGAGCACTTTGCAGCATATACGCCGGTCGAGCCAAATGTTGTAGAACTGCAGGGTTCACGCAAAAAAAATAAATAAAAAAGGCTAGTCGACGCACTTTCTGGGCGTACATGCTTACAGCGCTACCATGGTGATTAATCGATTTAGTCCCGCGTATTACGCGTAGCGCGCGCACATCGTTGCGAGACTACATTGATCAATTTTAGTCTCTGAGACCGGTCGAATTAACTTATCTCCCGCCAGAACTTCGAGGGCCTTCATGGTTGGTTATGCTCGCGTTTGTAGCGCTTAACACGCCCGGGCCCACACGGCGGACTTGCGAAGGCGTGGTTGAAATATCGGCCTATAGGAAAGAGCGAGTGAGGCGCTGCAACATAACTCCAATATAGTTTCTCCTTTTTTTATTATTTTTGCTTGCTCCCACTGTACGATGACGCTCCAGTCGTGCCAAGTCTGCGTCACAGGATGTGTAAAGGCACGCGGAGGTAATGCACAGTGCCATGGGGTTTATACACAGCGTCACTATAACGCCACCGGAAGGCTGCAGCGCTCCCGTGCCTACATTCTTGTTGGCACGCTCCAAACGGTTGCAGAAAGATAAGTGAAAGGACGGAGCAGTGGCTCCTCGATTATTACTATTATTATTGGTATTTTATGAAGGGAAGAGTATCGCGGGCGCTGAAGACAATGCGGAAAAAAAAAGAAGAACAGACAAGGAGACAGAGAGAGAGGGAAAGAACAAACAGGCTTTCTCGAAAAACCGGAAAGACGATGCGCCAGATTAGGACGCTGCCGGGGCAAGATCGTTTCCTCGGATGACCGTAAATAACGGAAAGGCCACGGGCGATCAGAGGTGTTGACGGCAAAACACCGCTGGCCTCCAAGAAAGCACGCACGGCGGTCGAGACACAGCGACCGCAACATCAACGAAGCCTGAAATGAAAAAAACGCGTAAAAAAAAAGAGGGGGGGGGGGTGCATTAGATAAGTAAGAGTGTGAAGAGCAGAAATAGAGAGCGCTGCAGCACAAAGGCGGACACCGCGCCCGCAGAAGGAACAAAGAGGGCAGAAAAGGGAAGGAATGGGGTGGGTTAACAAAAGCGAGAAAGAAAGGAGTTGGGGAGAAGGAATGCTAACGAAAGAAGGAGGAAATGGCCCAAGCCTCCTTGGTGGCGGCGAAAGCGGCGCGTCGCGCGGACGATTAATCCCGGGCAGCCCCTTTTATGTGCTGCCATTCTGCGCCGGCGCCTTCAAAGGGAGGCGGGGCGGAAGAGTTCAAATGGAAGTGCCGAAGTATTGCGCGGACGCATTGCCGGAGAAAGGAGGACGAAAGGCATAGACGAAAGGGTAAGGGGGATTACAGATCGAGAGAAATGGGCTTATGAATTTATGAATCCGGAGGTTCGAAAGGCACACCGACGCGCGGGAAACGAGAGAAAGTGGGCAAGGGCGGCATACCGGGGGAAGAAAGACCGAAAAGGGAAAGGGGGGGGGGTCACATTAATACCGCGCCGCTCGAATGACGCTAACGGAACCGCGACCGAACGGGGGTGCCCGAGGACACAAAAGGAAGGAAGACGCGTGCCGACCAAAATGAAAGTACTAAATCGAATTAAAAGCGCCGGGAAGCTCGAACGAGATTGACAGATAAGGAGCGATCGAAAGTGAAAGTGTTTTGAAAGAATGGCAACAGAAAGAGATTGGAGAAAAATGAAGAAAACGGACGCCCGGTCGCCGTTCTGTCATTATCGCCTCGTCGCAAACCAGGCTAGAGATAGAAGGGGAAACAGGAAAATAGAAAGATACAGAGGATGGGAGGGTGCTGGGCCTCTGCACAGCGAGTGTCCGGCGAGCGTCGACCGGAAAAGAAGACGAAAACAACGGGGCAACACAATGGGAAGGGCGCCCAAGGCGCTGAAAGAGTCGATGCGTCGGCGGCCGCGTTTATAGGAACAGTTCGTAACACTTCCTCGCCGCCTCCCGCCATCGCTGCGCGTTTAACGACCTTCGCCGCAGGGGTGGCAAGCAGAAAGCGGTGCAGCAGCATCCGCCGCGAAAAGGCGATGATGACGGCGGCATCGGGGGAGCGTCGACCGACCGTGACAGCACCGCGACCTCCTCCTCCTCCGCTCCTCGGGAGCAGCGGGCGGCAGCATGCTATGCCCGACAAATGGTCACGGAAATCACCCGCCAGCAAGACTGGCTCTGACTGGCCCGGAGCGTAAATCTTCCCAGAGACCACTGCCGTGCGTCTCGCTGTTGTAGCACAGAAAGGAGAGTATATATTGCGGAGAATGCAGTGTGTATACAGGTCGATTCCATCTGCGAGCCACCACGCGTTCTTTGGGGCGCGCGACCGGCCGCCCTCTCATCACTCCTCGCGAAGTTCGGCGACGAAGTAATCGTGTTCCTTCCGCCGAGCCGTGTCGAGGCGATGTGGTGAATTTTTTTTTTTTCGCGGGACTCTCTTGCGCGCACTGCACAGACACACTGTTCTCGCGCTGAGACCGTCAAAGAGAATGGCGGGTTCGAGTCATTTGGCGTAGCTCATCTCTTGAAGCCTTCTAGTTGAAAATCTTGCCGAAACAAGACGTCAGTTTGCAGGAAACCGCTTGTCTCACGTGTCAGCCCCGAGGTGCTAGTCCACAAACAGCACACTAGGGGGGGAAAAAATACTCGAGCCATTACATTCTGCAGCAGTCGGACGACCCAAAATACAAGCTCCGCGTATGTGTATTTCGTGTGCCTTCTTGCGTCCTCACTTGTACGCGCTACAATAGTACTCCAAGATGCCATACCAGCAAGCCCGCGTCGCAAGACTATAGCTAAATACAAACGCGCCTAGTAGCTGCTATGGCCATTCTGGTGAGGAATGAATAAGCGTTCGTTAATGCAACGCCCAACCATAGGCGGGACCCTAAAGTTGATTCACGACAAGACGATTCGGGTGGCAGTTGAAGTAGCATGCCAAGGTCGACTGAATATAATCTATGGAGTTGGTAAATGCGGGCGAATTCCAATGCGGAAGTGTAATGCTACGCACAAGTGAGCAAAATTGGTATGGGCTGCAATTTATAAACGCGGACAAAGTAAGGTACACGGATACACAAACGGGAGTGTTTCCGTTTGTGTATCCGCGTGCCTTCCTGTGTCCTTGTTTACAAAGCCCAACCCATACCAGTATATGGAATTCCAACTCGCTCCAAAAACAGCACCCTAGAGTAAAATTGCTGCGCTGCGTCGGTTCTCCACAACGGTATTGGTATGCACTATATAAAGTAAAAAAGATGGAGCCGAGCCTGCAGTTTATTCTGCCCTCCTTGCCGGCAATTCCGCAGTGGCTCGTCAGCCACTTAAGTATATTATCATGGCCGATTCTCGAAAGATTTCTCGAAAGTCTAATTTCATATACAATCTGCTCGTGAGTGCCATGACGCTAGGCAAACTGTAGCGTTTGTAGCGCGGCCTTGGAACGACAAAATATTGCCCATCGATTTGGCGGCTGCTAAATCGCATAATCAACGGCACCTTGAAGAGCCGCAACTTCCGCTGCCGTCGACGTCATAACATGCGACCCGCATGCGGCCAACAGTGGGGCGGTACATAGCACGTTATTCGAAGACAATCTCCAGCCTCCGGCGAGCTCCACCGCAGACATTTCGAACAGCCATCGCTATCGGTAACAGCCCCGTTTCGTTCAGCGTCGGAGTGGCGAATTCGAAAGAAACTTCCGCGCACACCTTCAAGAGGAAGAATAATCATTCGTGCCTGTCACTTAGCGCAGGTCAACTACCACGCGCGGATATAATAATAATAATAATAATAATAAGAAGAAGAAGAAGAAGAAGAAGAAGAAGAAGAGAAAGAAGAAGAAGAACTGCGAATTCACAAATAAAACTGCCCAAGCGATTCCATCACCACGCGATTCAATGGTACGGCGGGACTGAGAGTGGTCGCGTCGCGCACCGTCTCGGCGTCCCCATCTCTCCGGGGTTCTCGCGATGATGCGCGAAGATGAGGCGAAGCTGGAGAGAGGCACAGTTAACTCTCTCGGCTCGCCGCTGCTATGAAGGCACGCTGCCCAGGCCGCTCATTATTCACAAAATGCTGGGAACGGGGAAGAAAACCCTACAGAGAGAGAGGGGGAGGGAGAGAGAGGGCTGGCGGTGGTACACAGCACGGCCCACCGCGGTCCCCGAGACCGTGGCCGCCGGCCACAAAAGGGCTCCGACATCGCCCGGGGGTGTGTGTTGTGTTTGCGTGCACTCCCGAGACTGCTCTCTGCAGCCGGTCGCGCACATATATCGCCGGCAGCGCGCGAACCGCGGGTGAATTAATCATTCCGACGTTATATCTCTCACACGTTCGCCGCCCCCCCCCCCTCCCCTTTGTTCCTTTATTCCGTTTCTCCTCTTGGTTTGCGCTGCCTTCGCCGCTATATACGTCGTGTTATCGCTGTTGTCTCCGAGACCCAGTGCGGCGACGCAAGTGTTGATGTGCTCCTGCAGGTCGCTTTGTGAGCAGTTGTGTTTTGTTCGCTGTAAAGCAAGATGCGAAAAATATAATGCGCTTTGTGACCTAGCTGTGCTTGCGAACGGCTATACTTATTTACACTGTAAAAAAAAAAAAAAGAAATTAGAGCAAATGACGGGAAATATCTAGACAGCTCCTTTGATTTGACCGTCAAAATGACGTCATTCTGTAAGTCCTATAGTACATCCCGACGTACTTGGTATTTGGTAGCCAATCGAATAGCGTTATTAGTACGAGCAAGTTTTCTCTTCATTTTTTTTTTTATGCGATATTCGTGGGTCTCTTCCCTCGTTACCGGCTTGTCGGAATGACACCGATGGCTTAAGAAAGGTGATAAAAACATGACCATTAATGTGACTGCTGGCCTTTACAGTGTACTTTACATACTTCACTTACTTACGTCAGTTTTCTTTCTTTCTTTCTTTCTTTCTTTCTTTCTTTCTTTCTATGCTGTGCCTTGCCTGATGCATTCGCGGTTGTCCGTCTTCGTCCCCTGTCTGCCACTCCATTGCGCAGATCTTTAGTTGCGCAAGGTATAAATCGGGCTTCACCATAACCGAGACGTAAACCTCTCACAAAACTGTTCACGGTAAAAACATCTGGACCCGTATACATACACAAGACCTATTTCATGTCAGTGCCGTCCACGAGAGGCCATCACGGTGGTCTCATCACCAAGCTTATCGCCGTCATCAGTGACGGGCATTCGAACGACGGAGAATGAGGAACGCTTGCATACGTCAGAAAATTAGGGCAACGGGGACTTTTAGCTGCACCGTATTCTGTTAATAAATGAGAACAATGCTTTTAGTAAACAATGACGTACATGACGTGCTTGCATAAAATGCGCTCACAAATGCAAGAACGTGAAATCGTCAGTGTCATTCGACAAGGTATTTCGCCAAGCCCACCAGCTCTTCGGCCGTGCATGCCTTGGGGTGACTTACGCATTCGCAATAAACGAGCAGAAAGGGGTTTAACCGAGGGGCCCGATTTTTATTAGTCATATCATGAAAAACAAACACTGACAGAAAAAATCCCACTACCTTCGCATGCGAAGGTTGTGGGATCGTTCCCCACTTGCGGCAAGTTGTTTTTTTCATCCACTTTCACTTCCATTAATTTATCGTTTCTGCATTTCATTTATTATGCACAAGTAACTTCCCCTACGTTGTCCTTGGTGTCAGTGTTTGTTGGCTTCTCATATGACGCATTCGCAAGCGATTCCTACACTCAAAACGCTTTCAAAGAGCAGGCGTCGGCTATTTACGACAGCATGACGCAGTATTGCTCGTGCATGCATGTTGCCATCGTACAGCGAAGAAATACAAAATTTCCGGTGCGGAACACAGATTAATAAAGGACGCCGACAAATTACAAACATAATTTTACGAACAACTCAACGAAAACGTTCGCGAACTCCAACCCGAAATTTCTGACAGCCACGAACTTATGTAATAGCCATGCTTTACCAAAAGGCCGTTATTATTTCGTATTCATATTTTTTTTTAACTTTAGTGCACCTGAATAATTATGCAAGGCAAACATAGCCCAGCAGTAAGTCCTTCCAACTTTACCTGTACCATACCTACAACGTTCTTCGCCTCGTTTCGTGCTGTTTAACAAGATGTAACACCTACTTGTCCGGCCTCATACCTTATACTTCAATAGCTATATATAATCCCGGACAAGCATGTAATTCGTTATCTATGGCATGCGTCCAATGACATCAAATTGTGACAAGCCGAAAATCGAGAACATCGTCCGATATATCTACCCACTGACAGTACGAAATACTACGTGTGGAAGATTCTCGCCGTACAAGGCCCCGCACTCACAAAAGAAGCTCTTACGCAAGAACTCTTCGTAAGAGAAAATTCCAACCGATCTTGATCATTGTTAGCGAACGCAACCGACCAGTGGCAAAATCCACTTACGATAGGAAATCTTTGCGAATTCGACCCGCTATCACCCAGTCAAAACGTTTCTTTGCGACGCACGCTCTTCAACTTTGTTTCGAAGGACAACAATAATGTGCGCCCTACAGCAGCAAATATATATATATATATATATATATATATATATATATATATATATATATATATATATATATATATATATATATATATATATATATATATATATACGTCTCCGTTACTCGAACTGCAAAAACCGAGAGATGTCACGCACCGCTGAGTCCAAGCTGCTCGAATACAGACGTCCTCTTCCAAAACTGAGAGGTCCATCCGCTCATCCACTGGAGCGTATCCTCTTTCAAAGCACAACCGAATCAAACTGATTGATGCGTGCACCAGTCATCGCGTCCCGCAGATGACCGCACAAATAAGGCGCTGCGAGCCCGTGTTCCTTCCTTTCTTCCTTTTTCCCCTCTACCTCACTGTCTCTCTTTTTCGTTCTGGTAAGCTGTCACTCATCACTCACAGCCGAGGCCGGCAAACGGCATCGCAGACATGGATGCCAGAGCATCGATCGCTTAAATCTAATAACACCCACGGTGGGGCCATGCTCGCACGAGTACACTCGTTGCACCCATCGAGCCTTTGGCGACGAAGACAGAAGTGCAACCTCCCCCCCTCCCACACCCCCTGCCACCCCCCAACCCCTTCGGGCAGCCCACTACATAATAATACCGTACACTAGCACAAAGGCGAGACTCTGAACATCGACGTTCAATGTATGAGCTTTGAGGCGCAGCGAGCACAGAGACCGATAACACGCGAATATCGCGACGAAGAACACTGAAAACGCAAGAGTGATTACAGAAACCGTACGAATGCATCGTGAAACCAAGAAAATAGTAAAAAGTACACAAGTAAGATGTCCACAAGTATGAACACTTTGCCCCTTAGAGCCCCATTGTCATATTAAACACATTTCAAATTCACATTATAAATAAATAAATAAAAAGAAGGAAATAAGAAAAGGAGAGAAACAGATATAGTTGAAGGGGAGAAGGACAAAAAGAAGTAAACTCTCCCGCGCTTTCTTTGTGGCGCCTTTCCAAATTTTTGCCGACTCGTGGACCCGCCGTCAGGGCCATACGCGACTTCAGAAGGGCGAGAGTTGTCGATCGGTCAATTTACGAATGACGACAGTTGCGCTACGCCTACCGATGCGCGTATGCCAAAAACGACTGAATAAAGCTATAGGAAAATGAGAACGTATGAGAAGGAAAGCAGACTACACGAGGCGCTGGTTAATGCCAGCTAAAGGCATATTGGGAAATTTCGGTATATAGCATAAGCACACGCTAACTGCTCCTGAAATGCGCCGAGGGAAAAAAAAGAAAAAGAAAGGAAGAGAGAGAAAGAGAACAGAAAATATATTTGCTTCATAATAATTTTTTTCGCATTTCTGCCTTTAAGTCTGTCTCGTTAAATCGGGGGGGGGGGGGGGGGTTGAGTTAATGAAGTAGCTATATCAGCGTCCGCCGACCTCGCTATGTCAGGGTTTAATTATATATCTGCTCACATTTAACGAACTCCAGAAATTAAAGCAAGAACTCAACTGCGCTCAACAAAACCGATGAATCGGCATGAATTTTGACTATTCTGTAACTTCGGAGTTGCGCACCGCGGTTCACGGTCTCGTCAAAGTTACTCTCACTGGTTGGCGTCCCTCTATGGCGAGCCTAAATTTACCCACTAACTCACATTTAGTCGTGCTTTGGCGTTCAGAGCACGTGGCAGCTTGCGCTAATGAAGTCTGATCGTTGAACCACAGTCCCCTCTACCCCCCACCCTCCACAATGAAAGAGAAGAAAAGAAACAAAGACGAAATAAGAAAGAAAGAAGATTGTGTAGGTAACACCGACAATTATTGTCCATGTAAGCGAATAGCCGAACGCTTCTAGAAAACTATTCGTTTTAATAAATGAATGATACCCTTGAAGGCGTTATATTCACTGCAGGGAGGACATTTAGGTAGCGTTTTCGTTATTCGGTAGAGAACAGAGCCGCAAACCGGTAACCGGTAACCGGTAACCGCAAACTGCAAGAACGGCAGTTCAGCCGGCATGGGAAATGACGGGCACGCATATACTCGTGATTGTGCTTAAACTTCGTCCTTCTGGCTTCGTGTGACGGCTTTGTGACATTGCGAAATTCATTATTTTCGACAAAATATTGCGTTATAAGCGCAAATATTCGAAGCGATTAAGCCAGTGAGCATAGACCAATTGCCTATAGCAGTGTTTAGAAAAGAAAAATACGAGCGCTCGGAAATTCGGAAATATAACGTCGCAAGAAAGTTTGCCAGCCACAAGCACGAAGATTAGACGAATCCATGAAATATAACCGCCAATTCCCCATGGTAGTGCTGCGATCGCAGCGCCAGAGATCTCTCTAGTGGTAGCCTTTCTCTGTTTTTTTCTTTTGAAGTTTTTGTGCGTTATTGAACACGTGCAGTCGCAGATGTAACAAGTTACAGAATGTTTTCCCAGACACCCGGGCCGCGGTGGCGCAGTGGCGTCCTCCTTGCTGAGCTAGCACTAGGTCGCGGGTTCGATTCATTGCCACGGCGATCGCATTTCGGCGGTGGCGAAATGAAAAAGAAAAAAAAGGTGGTGCACTTAGCTTTACGCGCACGGTATAAATAACCCCAGGTGGTCGAATTTAACCCCCGCGGCGCTTAAATACGACGTCTCTAATAACCCGCTGTGCACTTTCGGGACAATAAATCCCCCACAGTTCAGTTCCAACTTTCGCTAGTTGAGCTCACCCATTAGTGATGCCTAAAATTCACCTGCTGAGTCACCTTTCGTCGTGCAGCTTTGGCGCTCAGGTTCACGCGCCTGCTAGCGCTATAAAAAACGACTCCACTCGCCGTTGAACATGTGCGGTCATAGATGTAACAAGTTCCGCGATGTTTTCCCGAGCAAACGAGACCGCGCAGTGACGCCAAGTATACAAAGCCGCGAGCAGTGCCTACACGGGCGGCTGGATAATCAGAGCGAGAATTTTGAATCCTTAGTGAAAAAAAAAAAAAGAAAAAGAAAGAAAGAGAGAACGTGGCACGTGCTTGTTTGTGCACGCGCGCGCACTGATGTTCGCCCGAAATGCCGCGGGCAGAAAGGCGCCGGCAGCGACGAGGCCTCGTCGCGCGCGACGCTCGGGACCATTAAGACGCACTCAAGATAACTGCGAGGGCGAAGGGAAAACGGGCCATCACCGGCGCGCTCCCCTGATTAGAAGGCTTCCCCGCGAAACCCGTCGCCTGAAGAGCGCCACCGCCGCCAAGCATCACGGGCATGCTTGCAACGCGGAGTTGAGTGGCACGAAGAAGCACCCGCATCTTGACGACGTACCCGATTTTTTTTTTTTTTTTTAGGAAGCAAAATAAATAACGAAACGTGGTAGGATACGGGGGAGGAATCAGTGCGGTTCAACTTCAGAAAACGTGCCCGTGCCATGTCGGGCGGGACCCGGAAAGAACGCGACGCGCGAGAGATTCCGCGCGCGGCATCGGCATGGTCACGGTTATAGTTCCGTGCAACGCGCGATATACGAGTTGTGCCACTGCGACGTGAAACGAACGGGCCCTGTTACGTTTCGCCTACAACGCGCGGTAATGCCGGCGCGGATGCAACGGACGCCGGGGCTTTGTTCAAAGCGGCGGACATTTTGGCCCGTCCGACGCCGCCGCAACGCCTACCCGCCAAGCGTGTCCAGGCGTGTTTCAGTGCCACGTGTCTTCGTGTGTGCGTGTGTGTGTGTGTGCCCTCGCTTGTCAAAGCGCGGCAGCCGGGGAGCGGAGTTCCCCGAATGAGGAGCCTGGACGTCTCTCGGCTCAACTGTTCGCGCCGTCGTGTGGGTGAGGGTTGGCGATGCGTCACTACACTCGGTTCAGCAGGTCTCTCGGCTCGACAGTTCGCGCCGTCGTGGGGTCATGCTCCGCCGTCCCGTGACCTTCATCCCGTGACCTTCATCCCGTGACCTTCTCTTTTGGACCGCGACGCCGAGGGTATAAGAGCAGCTGGCCCCGGACGCCAGGAGAGAGGCTCCGATTTGTACTGTTGAGTTACGTGCTCTCCCGTCTCTCCACTTCGGTCGAACTGACCGGCCGCTCTTTTGCTATGTTAGAACAAACAAGTTGTTCTGTTACCAGTCTTTTCTTGCTTTGCCGGGACCTTCGGATGCTTCCAGTGCCCCAGGCCGCCAGGCCAACGCTACCCTTGGGGCTTGCGACCCATTGGCAATAACGGGCGTCAGCACCGAGACCCCAACAACTCGTGCCAGCGGTACGATTCCAACATCTGGTTGCCAGCGGTGAGATCGCGACAACGGAGGCCAGCAGCGAAGAGATGCGGTTGACTGTATGCTGAGCAGCACAACGACCATCCGGGAGCAGTGCAACGAGCCCTGTGTGATGACTGGTTGCCTGCAGCGGAACGACTGCGCTGAAGTCTTGGCTGCGAGGTTTGGTGAGTGCGGGACTTTCTTCTTCTGAGTTTTGCCAGGCTTTTGTTAGTGTTAGAAACAGAGCTGGTAATTGTGGTTGTCGTTGCTGCCGGGTTAGTTTGCGGCAAGACAATAGTAGGCAGTAGAGAAAGCAGCATTCAGAGCAGCCATGGATTTGAAGTCGTTGCGCAAACCGAAATTGCTGGAGCTTGCAAGAGAGTTGGGTCTGGATGTCTCAGACAAACTCAGAAAACCAGAACTGCTAAGGGCTATTCTTGAGTTAGAAGCTGAGGATGACGAGCTGTCGGAATGCCTTGAGACCATTGAGGAGAGGGAGACGGCAAAAAGACAGGAGCAGGAACGTAAAGAACAGATAGAACGAGAGCAACAAGAGAAAGAAAGAGAGCGCGACCGTCAACACGCTTTGGAAATGAAGCGTCTCGAGTTAGAGATGGAACGCGCTCGTAATGGAAGTCAGGCACACGGTGCAGGAGAACGAGTATTGTTCAAAATGACTGACCTGATGCGGCCGTTTAAGCTTGGAGAGGACATTGGTTTGTTCCTGGTTAACTTTGAGCGAACGTGCGAGAAGCAGGGGTTCTCTCGGGAAACGTGGCCACAGCGCTTGCTCACTTTGCTACCCGGCGAGGCGGCCGACGTAGTCGCTCGCTTGGAGAGAGAGGAGGCAGAGGATTTCGACAAAGTGAAATCGAGTCTGCTAAAAAAGTACCGGCTGTCAGCGGAGGCGTTCCGTCGGAAGTTTCGGGAAAATGAGAAAGGCAGAAGTGAGTCATATACAGAGTTTGCGTACAGGCTTATGTCAAACATGCAGGAGTGGCTCAAAGAAGAGAAAGCGTTTGGTGACCACGAGAAAGTTCTGCAGTGTTTCGGGCTAGAACAGTTTTATAGTCGGTTACCTGAGAACGTGCGGTACTGGGTCTTGGATAGGCCAGACGTTAGTACGGTGGCTAGAGCCGCTGAGTTAGCCGAGGAGTTTGTGACGCGTCGGGCTCGTGGAGCTAAGGACGGTCAAAAGGGTGAATTTGGCTCCAAGTTTGAGAGGCCAAAGTTCACGCCCATGAGAGCAAAGGGGGACACACGTAGTGCGGATGCGAGTGAAAGCAGTCCGACCGAACGTACGGAGACGGCGGCAACCGAAGCCGAACGCAGAAAGCGGTTCGAGATGAGGCAAGCGCGCGTTTGTTATACGTGCCAGAAGCCGGGTCACTTTTCGGCGCAGTGTCCGACCGAACGTAAGGAGACGGCGGCAGCCGAAGCCGAACGCAGAAAGCGGTTCGAGATGAGGCAAGTGCGCGTGTGTTATACGTGCCAGAAGCCGGGACACTTTTCGGCGCAGTGCCCAGAAACAAAACCAAAAGTCGTGTTTTTTTCATTAGGCAGCACTGACGAGAACATCAAGCTTCTCGAGCCTTACATGCGAGACCTCCTCGTGAACAGGAAAGAGTGCCGAGTGCTTCGCGATACCGCAGCTACGATGGATGTAGTTCATCCCTCTTACGTAGAACCCGATATGTTCACGGGCGAGTGCGCATGGATCAAGCAAGCAGTGGAAGCTCATAGCGTGTGTCTGCCGGTAGCAAAAGTGCTTATTGAAGGACCTTTCGGAGCACTTGAGACGGAGGCCGCAGTGTCATCTATGCTGCCCCCCCAGTACCCGTACCTATTTTCGAACAGGTCCGATCACCTCCTGCGCGAGAAGGGGCTTTTGTTTGGTGAGGCTAGCGTTCAGGCCTTAACCAGATCGAAGGTTCGGGAGCTCGCTGCAAAGGCGGTAGTTGCGGGGCCGACGTTGTTGAACGATGAAAAAGGGTCAGAGGCGCAGCAAGCTGGTATTCAGAGCACGCCCGAACGGGATAAAATTGAGCCTGTAGCGTTAAAGGCACCAGATACTGGAGAGGAAATTCCCGATGCGGGAAAGTTAGAAGAGCTTCCGGTCGAGCTTCCGGGACTAGGCTCAGTGACGAACAGGAAAGACACCGATCAAGTCATTAGTGACTTAATAAGTAAAGCATCGCTGTCGCCTGAGCAGAAAACAGAACTACACCAGCTCTTACAAGAGTTTCAAGGTCTGTTCTCTGAGAGGCCTGGTAGGACTTCTGTCCTTACTCATGACATAGAACTTACCTCCCCAGAGCCAGTACGATCCAAGGCGTACCGGGTGTCACCCCGCCAGAGCGATATTATGGAGGCTGAGGTAAAGAAAATGCTACAGCTCGGTGTTATTGAAGCGGGTGAGAGTGATTATACCTCCCCTTTGATTTTAGTTGAGGTACCGGGCAAGGAACCTCGTCCTTGCGTCGACTACCGCAAGCTTAATTCCATCACTAAGGATCAAATTTATCCGATCCCTAACATCGAGGAGCGCCTTGAGAGAGTGAGTAGCGCTCAGTTTATTTCCACCCTAGATCTTGTCAGGGGTTATTGGCAGATTCCACTTACAGAAGAGGCTAGTAGGTATGCGGCGTTCATTTCACCAATGGGGACATTCCGTCCTAAAGTTTTGAGTTTTGGTTTGAAGAACGCGCCATACTGCTTTTCAAGCCTCATGGATAAAGTGTTGCGGGGACAGCAAGAATTCGCTTTACCGTATCTAGACGACGTAGCGATATTCTCCGCATCCTGGCCTGAGCATATGGCCCACTTGCGGGCAGTGCTAACCCGCCTGCGCGATGCGGGCTTGACAGTCAAGGCTCCCAAGTGCCAGTTAGCACAGGCCGAGGTTGTCTACCTCGGACACGTGATTGGTCGGGGTCGTCGCCGCCCCTCTGAAATAAAGGTGGCCGCTGTGCGAGACTTCCCGCAACCGCGCACGAAGACCGATATTCGGTCGTTCTTAGGTGTCGCCGGCTACTATCAGAGGTACATCCCCAGGTACTCTGATATCGCGGCTCCCTTGACGGATGCTCTAAGAAAGACAGAGCCGCAAACAGTCGTCTGGGATGAGACGAAGGAAAGAGCTTTTAGCGCCCTAAAGAGCGCCCTAACAAGCCAGCCTGTGCTACGATCGCCCGACTACACAAAAGGGTTCGTTGTTCAGTGTGATGCTAGTGAGCGAGGCATGGGCGTTGTACTGTGCCAACGGGAAAATGGAGAAGTAGAACACCCCGTCCTGTATGCTAGTCGTAAGCTGACCAGTCGTGAGCAGGCGTATAGCGCCACCGAGAAAGAGTGTGCGTGTATCGTGTGGGCCGTTCAGAAATTGTCATGTTACCTAGCCGGCTCGAGGTTTATCATTGAAACGGATCACTGCCCTCTCCAATGGCTGCAGACCATCTCTCCCAAAAATGGCCGCCTCCTGCGCTGGAGCCTCGCTTTGCAACAATATTCCTTTGAGGTGCGTTACAAAAAGGGGAGTCTCAACGGTAACGCCGATGGCTTAAGTCGAAGCCCCTAACGTGGGAATCAGCCTCAAAATTGCTTGTTACTGATGTTTTTCTTCCTGAGGCAGGATTTTTAACTTATTGCTTTTGTGTAGTGTTTCAAAGTGATGATGTGCTTTCTAGTGCAATTTTTCCGATTTGTGGACGCGTTCTGAGTGCTGCTAAACTACTGTAAGGAACTAGGCAGCAGTATAAAAGGGGAAAGAGCCTGGCAGGGCTTAGTGAGGGTTGTGCCGTGCTTGCTGACTGAGCGGTTGACTTTTGGCGTGGTTCTAACGCTTGCCGGAAACGAGAACAAAAATGTCAACTCTCCCGAAGTCACTTTGCAGTGTCCTGTGTGCACCTGAACGTGAGAACGAGGCCTTCTCTGTGCGCTGCGCTCAAGAAACGCCCAAGGACGCCCAACTTCGGTTATGAGCATCATCGAGCGACATCCCTCCGGACAGCGGATGCAGTCCCCTGACCTTCGGGATCTCCTTCCCCCGGCGGGGCGGTCTGTTACGTTTCGCCTACAACGCGCGGTAATGCCGGCGCGGATGCAACGGACGCCGGGGCTTTGTTCAAAGCGGCGGACATTTTGGCCCGTCCGACGCCGCCGCAACGCCTACCCGCCAAGCGTGTCCAGGCGTGTTTCAGTGCCACGTGTCTTCGTGTGTGCGTGTGTGTGTGTGTGCCCTCGCTTGTCAAAGCGCGGCAGCCGGGGAGCGGAGTTCCCCGAATGAGGAGCCTGGACGTCTCTCGGCTCAACTGTTCGCGCCGTCGTGTGGGTGAGGGTTGGCGATGCGTCACTACACTCGGTTCAGCAGGTCTCTCGGCTCGACAGTTCGCGCCGTCGTGGGGTCATGCTCCGCCGTCCCGTGACCTTCATCCCGTGACCTTCATCCCGTGACCTTCTCTTTTGGACCGCGACGCCGAGGGTATAAGAGCAGCTGGCCCCGGACGCCAGGAGAGAGGCTCCGATTTGTACTGTTGAGTTACGTGCTCTCCCGTCTCTCCACTTCGGTCGAACTGACCGGCCGCTCTTTTGCTATGTTAGAATAAACAAGTTGTTCTGTTACCAGTCTTCTCTTGCTTTGCCGGGACCTTCGGATGCTTCCAGTGCCCCAGGCCGCCAGGCCAACGCTACCCTTGGGGCTTGCGACCCATTGGCAATAACGGGCGTCAGCACCGAGACCCCAACAACTCGTGCCAGCGGTACGATTCCAACAGCCCCCTCTCCTTCCCGGTCCCGTCAACTTCAGGCACAAACGTTACGGCTGCACCCACACGTGACACTGCAGCACACGACTGATGCCACTGTGAAGGAGCGTATAGGGATTCCCAAAAATTGTGACCCAATCCGGCAAAGCGACGACGCATTTCGTTCAAAAGCTTGCATCCACGTGCGATGGGTGTGCGGACAGAGTGTCTCTCTGCGCCCGAGTCTTGAAGCTCCTAATGGCGGCCTCTATGTCAGTTGGAGAATATGCAACTTACCTATTTGAACACAACCGAGTGCTTCTGAACTCATCACTACTGTTGTATGTGCCGATGTATGCGTGGCTGGCAGGAGGTCTTGACCCCAGTTCACGCAGAGTCAGAGACGAGGAGAGCTTTCTCGGCGAAGAATCATTTATACAATGTTCACAAGTAGGCGTGGTTATCAGGAGAGACCAACATAGCAGCTGCAAGCTGCTTAAATAACACCCCTCGGTCCCCAGATTCCCCAGACAATCCCTAAGGACGAACAAGGTCGAGAGAGAGGGTCCGGGACGCCTCCGTGGTCCCAACGCCGCTTTCAGTGGCCGGCGCCTCCGGGCACCGCGCTGCGTCGTCAGGCCAATCTGGCGGTCGGTCGGAATGGTGCGCCGGACAAGTTCAATGGCCCGGCATTTGACAAAGGGAACCAATTGCAAGGCACGGGGTCGAAACATAGTCCTCCTTGGGTGGTCGGTAAAAGGGTTGCCCCTGGGCGCCGCCGCACGAAGAAGGGAGGGGGGGGGGGGGGGGGCTGCATTGCGGCCGGCACGAGGAGGGGCCGAATAGCAGTCCGTGAGCCGGCGGCCGCTTCCGTCGTGCACGTAGTCGTCGTGTGCCCGAAGCGGGCACCATGCGGGGACGAATGCTGCCTCCACGGTCGACACACCACAGCACTGGCCTACCGTCAGGCAAATCCCAAGGCACAAGCATAACACTACCCGCCTGAGCGGTGTTCCGGGTCGTCTGTGATGCTCAATGAGCTTTTTCTTTTATTATTCTCATGCCCGTAGCCTCCTCTAACGTTGTTCATGCTTAGAAAATAACTCCGGGTTGGACGTCTAGTGTTTACGGCATCGATACGGAGATAGATAGGTTACTCTGGGACCTGGAAAGCTTTGTTCGGAAACCCACATTCTTCCTTCTATATCTCCTTTCTGCCTCCACCCCCCCCCCCCCCCTGTCCTTTCAATTCCCAGCTCCACTGCTGACCGCCATTCGGGTACCAGCAGATGTAGCTAGGCATCTACAGTGCAAATAGCAACTATTTGCCTACTTTCCTTCATTTTATGTAAAATAAACAGCCGATGACTGCTACTACTCCTGATATAGGCAACGACGTATATAATGGCACACACAACAAACCACACTGGCGGTATTACTTCGGAAATTAAACTACAATATATTGGTAAGTTTGCCACGTTCATAAGTTGCTTGATAAGCAACGAGAGTTTTCGCCTAGTTACGCTATTTTGGTCAGTGTTACTCTCGAGGTACCTACCAGGAACACAGGAGCCCATGTAAAGCCATGTTACTCCTTTCTTTTTGGTGCGCCCAGCGACGTTTCGTTAAGAACGCAACGTCCGGAGCCGAAAAGCACGACGAGAGGGGAGGACTCGACGTCGCCGCGGGCGGCAAGGCGTCGCACTCCTGGCGTGGCGCCGCGGGTCCAACGCCCCACGCCATGAGCCCGATGTGAACCAGCGCGCGCTTTTCGAGAACTCGCGCCAGCATCGATCGAGAGAAGCTGCACCCTGCCTTCACGAACGAGGGGCTCACTGCGCGCTGCGGTGGCCTCTCGCTGTACGACGAAGTCGGCAACTCTATACTCTGAAAGCTGCAGGGACAAATGCAAAAGAACCGTATATAGTACAGCTGCTTGTTGCGCAAGTTGGTAAATGTATGCTCGGAAAGCGTTCTGGCATAAAGAGACAGGAAGGAGGTGAAAGTGTACGCACCACGTCGCGATTTAAAGAGAGAGAGACAAACAGTTGAAGTCAGCGCACTGTGGTGTCTACACATCTTCCACTTGTACAAGTTTGCTCGCGTTAAAAACACTTTCCAAGAGGAGAAGAGGAAAAAACGCCGGAATTAATGAAAAAGAAGAGGAAGTCTATAGATAAGAGTGAGGCATGACCGAGAAAGTTGAGCGAATGCTTGGAAAGCTGTGTAAGACCAGCGTATTCTCGATCGTTCTTACAGAGGCTTCTCTATAGAGCACCAAGAAGAGCCTTCACAGCACTGCCAGACCCACATCGATGTCACGGGTGCACGCTCGGTGGTCGTTAAAACACATATATCATTTGTGGAGCTTGCTAAACGTCCCCTGCTGAACACTAAACAAGAGACAAGTTCACAGGAAGATGGAGGTGTGAAGTGAATAACACTGGTCGGACAAGGAAAATGTCGCTAAAGCCAACGTTTCGGCAAGGCGACTTGTGTTCGCCAGAGACTGAAGCAAAATGTGTCCCCTGACGAAACGCTGCCTCATGCGACATTTCCTGTTCGGTCACTCCTAAACACGCACTGGTCAACACTGTATTTCATATGCCTAGAGAGAAACTTGTATGCGGTCATCTTGCCAAACGGGAACAGGTCCCGATTACTACTTAAAATGCAACTGCGACGTTGTTATTGTGGTAGCAATTATATGGACACTCCAGGTGCATTTCTGCCGTCGCCGTCGCCGTGGGGTTCCGTATAAAGCTCAAAGGCGATAAAACCATCGCCGCGCGCCGTATGCTGTATGTGCGAGTGAAAGCGTGTGAGGGTGAGCCAGCGAACGCGGTTCAATTACGCGTGCGCGAGCGAGGAACGCGGCCTGAATGCGTGCTGCCTTCCGCGCGCGAGGCAGGGGGGTCAGGCGGTCAGGCTAGGTCAGGCGAGGGAGGAGGGGCGTTCCTCGATGTCCTCTTTGCCCGCCGCTCCGTACAGAGCGGAGATAACCGCGGCGTCTACTACGGCGTTGGCCGCGCAAATCGCGGACGCCGTAGCAGAGGCCTCTGGCGGACACCGTAGGGACGCGTTGCCGGCGCTCATGTGTCTTGAAAGCGATCTGCGACGTGGCCAACGTGCGCGCCCGCGCAGGCCTAATCTTCAAAGCGATTTTCGATGTTTGCAGAGTACGCGTAATGGCGGTAGCTTTGTATATGATGTGCTTTCGACGTTTCGTTCGTGTTGAAGCGAGATATGCACGAAGGTCACTTCGATCGCTGCTACTGCTGCGATTCCTCACTCCAGCGTTTTGACAGACAGCTTCTGCTGTCATCGAGCGAGATGTGTTCATGTTTACCTGTGCGCGTGTGACACCGTGCTAGTTAATTTAGTTAAAACACGTTAACGGGCTAGTTGGTTTGAACCCATGATAGAACGTGTAAGCGCGACTGAACAAGGACGTAGAAAGAAGCACACACACAAAGACAGCGTTGTCTCTGTGTGACTCTACCTACGTCCTCGTGCAGTCACACTTATACATTCTATCACTGTTAATTTAGCTAGTAAGCGAATGTTTACAAGCTTATACGGCCATTAAACTACTATCCTTACTTCGTGCAGATATCCACTGATTTGCTATGACAATCTTTCCAGCTCTTTCGGTCTTGAAAGCAGCGATTTCCGCTACGATATGAGTGCTGAAGTATCGCCATTTGCTGTTGATCGGCCGCCGCCGCGCAAGGTAGCTGACGTGCCCAAGCTCAACGCATTGTGCTGCGGCTATCAGTTATCAGTTACCGGTTATCACGTCTGTCGAAACGGTGATTGTCGGCCGTCATCTCGTAGGAAAAGGAGCTAGCTTCGTCATTTCTGAGCGAAGAGGCGGTGTAGTCTATGACGTCACAAACACAGGGTGGTCAGTAAAAAGTCATACGTTCGTGGGCATAAATCGGGAACGCACAACCAATCTTTAAAATTCATTTTCAGGAAAACTAAATGACCTGCAGCCATATCGTATGGCACAGATAATCGGAGTGCGAAAGAGGACGAATATTGAAAATTTTATTGAGGACAGTGGACGTCGAAAAATCGCCGGAGTTGCCCTTTAACGTGCACGGGCTTTCACACGACAAACAACTATACCGTTCGATAGCTATACATACTAATACAGCATGCATATGTACGGTATAGTATGATACAATGCGCAAGCGCAATTCCCTCCTTCAGCTTCTGCAGAGATTTTTCGCACTGGGTGAGGACAAAAACATATCAGTCAAATATGCAGTCCATAAATCAATTAAATGATAATTCGGCACTACATGCTTAGGAGACGTTGATACTTCGTTATCTGGTTTCGAACTCCAATTGCGTGGCCGCAATAGTTAGTGATGACTCAGACATTAATCATGGACCCTTCAAGATGACGGAAAACATGAGAATATAGCGTGATATTCACCCAATTTATTCCCCCCCCCCCAAAAAAAAAGGCAGCTGAACAGCCAAAAGACGGCTATGAAGGAACGTATCGTATTTATTGCACAGTCGCATTCACCCTCTTGCCGGGAAAGTCGCTGCCCGACACAACGTGACATCTCAAATTCTTACGAGGTGTCAAAACTAAAGAGAAGAATCTGCCGCCAAATTTGAATGCCGGCCAAGTGAAAGGGGGAGACCAACACAATTCTGAGACAGTCAGATGAATGGGTTCCCCCAATGCGATGCAGTGAACAGCGTTGACTAGAAATAGATGGAATCACTGCTCTGCCCAGGATGACGACACTCCTCTCGAAAATGACTCTGGTAACATGCCGGCGCATTGCACAAGGCGCGAATGCAAACTAATGTCGCCCCACTGCGGCTTCACAGCACAGAAACGACAAAGAGAATAAGTATTACTTGAAGACGCTTCACGTGACGCAATGAGAACACGGCCAGTCCATTAGTGTGTGTACATACCGCAGAATCAAAAAAAATTCTGCGACCCCCCGGGTGCACACGCGGTACTTGACGTGTGGCTCTGGTCGAAGTGCATTTACTGGGCTTCCACCCTCCTCCGGGGAATACATTATTCACGGAAAATTCTCTTCTCATTTCTCTTTTTCTTCTTTCAGGCGCATGTATCTTCCGCTCAGCCTGTCGCTTTCAAACAGGATAGCGGTGCAAGATAAAGTATAGTTTTCTAGCGCAATATCTCTGTGCTGTTCTCACTCACGGCGTTTAAACTCTATGCTTGACGCGTTGATCACGGTAAATACTAAATTTCGCACGGTGCACCAACAGTCGATTTTTCATGAACACTAACCTGGCAAGTCAAGTATGCGTGAGAGAGAATAAAAATCCGTCACTTAAGTAGCCTTACGTGATTTGAAAGCGAAAGCATTATGGTTTCTCTTAAGTTATCACCTTAAGTTAAAATTCTACCTTAATCCACTTTAATCCACCTTAATTCACCTTGCTCTAATTTGTATAAACATTATTCCACCTTAATCCACGCTGATGATGATTTTTCCTGCCACTCGTTGCGGACAGCACCGGCTTTTCTGCCTCATGGGACATATATTGCTTTCGCATTAAACATTCAAGTTAAATTCTGGGGTTTCACGTGCGAACGCCACTGTATCATTATGAAGCACGCCGCAGTGAGGCCCTCCGAACACACACACGCACGCACGCACGCACGCATGCGCGCATAGATAGATAGATAGATAGATAGATAGATAGATAGATAGATAGATAGATAGATAGATAGATAGATAGATAGATAGATAGATAGATAGATAGATAGATAGATAGATAGATAGATAGATAGATAGATAGATAGATAGATAGATAGATAGATAGATAGATAGATAGATAGATAGATAGATAGATAGATAGATAGATAGATAGATAGATAGATAGATAGATAGATAGATAGATAGATAGATAGATAGATAGATAGATAGATAGATAGATAGATAGATAGATAGATAGATAGATAGATAGATAGATAGATAGATAGATAGATAGATAGATAGATAGATAGATAGATAGATAGATAGATAGATAGATAGATAGATAGATAGATAGATAGATAGATAGATAGATAGATAGATAGATAGATAGATAGATAGATAGATAGATAGATAGATAGATAGATAGATAGATAGATAGATAGATAGATAGATAGATAGATAGATAGATAGATAGATAGATAGATAGATAGATAGATAGATAGATAGATAGATAGATAGATAGATAGATAGATAGATAGATAGATAGATAGATAGATAGATAGATAGATAGATAGATAGATAGATAGATAGATAGATAGATAGATAGATAGATAGATAGATAGATAGATAGATAGATAGATAGATAGATAGATAGATAGATAGATAGATAGATAGATAGATAGATAGATAGATAGATAGATAGATAGATAGATAGATAGATAGATAGATAGATAGATAGATAGATAGATAGATAGATAGATAGATAGATAGATAGATAGATAGATAGATAGATAGATAGATAGATAGATAGATAGATAGATAGATAGATAGATAGATAGATAGATAGATAGGATTCGCACACACATTATGCACGCAAGCGAATTCGGGAACAACACAAGGGGGAGAGAGAAATGCCTTGAGCGCCTTGGTCACATATTCTCCACACGCTTCGAAATCCGCAGCCTGAGGCCGACACAAGATCGCCAAGCCCAGGGGACGCAAAAGCATCCGCCGGAACAAAAAGCCTCTGGGGGACAAAAGCCTCTCAGCGTATTTTGCGCACACCCATAGGCGAGCGAGAAATAAGCCGGCAAGGCTCGCAGCCAGACGCGGAGAACAGCGCCGGTGCGTCACCGGCGAGTGAAATCCGCTTTGACGAGTCACGTTTCTAACCGGAGGGCACGAAGCGCCGCGCGGCGGACTTTTCCTCTCAGCACTGGGACGCTGCAGCAAAGACAGCTTGCCGCGGTGAGCGCGAAGGGCAGGGCGCAAGCGAGTTCGCCGGGATGGGATCTGAACTCGGAAGGAGAGGAGAGCGGGAGGGGTTAGCGAGTCGCGAACTCGTCGAGATCTTTGCTAGTGTCGGTTTGTTCTCTGCGTCACCAACATAGCGTCATCATGCGCGAATAAAAGAACACAACACACCATGCGGCGCTGTTTTTCGTCTTCGTTTCGTTTTCTGGCTGTTTTAGAGCGATATAGATGATAGCGGTTCTTCGTTGAGTGTGTGTGGTAACGGATTACGAAGCGTACTTTCTAGTACTTGGGGGCTGTCCTGGTGCAGAAGTTCTCGAAAACTGCCAGGTTCAGTCCTAGATTCCATTAGAATGCAACAAAGTTCTTTTTCTTTTTCACTGTGAAACGATTAGGTAGGGCCCAGCATACGTCAACAAGATCCATGACGGCACGGAAAGTGATTGTGGAAACTGCACGGTGGTGTCGCCACCCGTCTATCGCTTGCGAGTCCTTTACGGTTTGTCAAGCCTCTTCTCGGGGTAATAACGGTCGTTTTGCTGTTTCAGCATCGTAATTTCTATAATACAGCTAAACTTATCATTAGTCCTTACTGATCCCCCCTTTAAAAGCTCGTCCGCTCCCTCCACCTTTCCTCATGAATTCGTTGTAGAAAGCCGTGACGTCAGTATAAAGGTACAGCTACACAATGCCCCCCGGTGCCCTCCAGGTCAGCATCAAGTGCTGCGAGTGTGATCGATGCAACTGCACAACGCGACTCCCGGTGCAGAGGGGGCGGCACGTGCTGCTTTTTGTCCCAGCGAGCGCTATCGATTTTGCGGGCGCCCGTGCGTACTATACGCGCGGTCCCGAAGAGCGGCCGCGGAAATTGAAAGCGCGCGAGAAATCGCACTCCAGCTTGCTTGCTCCCTTGATGGCACTGACTTGAAGTAAAAAGAAAAGAAAAAGAGAAAAGAAGAGAAAGAAACGAGAGAGAGAGAGAGACGGCGGGCATAAAGAAAACTGATTTTCTCGTTTACCGCCGGCACGGTAGAGAATTCGCGATGCGCTGTTTCCATCCGCAGAGCCAAGGAAAAGAAGAAAACGCTCGCCTTTTGTAGTGAGGGGGAAGGATAACGCATCCGCGCTATGTATTGGCGAAAGTGCTATATTAGATATATCTCAGGACGGAGTGAGTCTTGAGAGCGCACACGGCTGACTGCAGCGCAAATACTGCGACGTATACAGTATATAGTGTTGCGATATAACCCGAACGACGCAGCGCAGGAGGGCAAGGTTCGTTACCGCCCTCTCAAAGGGGAACTGGCTAACCACAGCGGTAACCCAAAGTGGCGGCACACAAAAACGCTAAACCGATGACGCCGAACAATTCGCAGCTCTGGGATCGGGAATGAATAAATGAAAAAAAAAATTGAATGCTCGCCACGATATGGCACTCTTATACACGCGAGATCTCAACAATCCCGCGGTAGTCCGCTTCGCCGCGCAAGCCTAACAAGTGTGGCACTGCATAACAGCTGGAAGCAGCGGGGGAAGTCTTCGGCAGACAACAAATTTTCTAGTTGAAAGTCACCGCATGGGCTGTGTGTCCACGTCTTCTTTCTTTTTTCTTAGTTTTCTGTGCGCTGTTGCTTATTTTCCATGGATACATGCCAACTCGCCCAATCTTCCATCCTCTTCGTCGTAACTGCGAGCAGTTTCTCTCCTTTCGCTTGAAGGTAGAAACGCAGATTGGCGAAAGCTAAGGGCTGCGGGTAGTGACGGGTTGTGCCAGTCGCTTGTACGAACTGGAAACAAGAGATTGAGCCAATTGGAGCCGCCTTGGTGCGAACGTGTAACTCGATATATACAGCAAGGTGCGTGATAAGATTACGAGGATCGGTGCTATTGCGCAGACACCGACCGAGCCGAAGTGACCCGGTGATTCAACAAGACAGGTTAACATTGATTGATTGATTGATTGATTGATTGATTGATTGATTGATTGATTGATTGATTGATTGATTGATTGATTGATTGATTGATTGATTGCAAATGTTGCAAGAAACAGAATGTGTCGCCGGCTTCTCCTCAGCATTAAATTGTTAGCTAAACGAACGAAGCACATTCACAGCCAAGCCTGGGACCAGCCACTTGCCATTCAAAATAAATAATAATAATAATAATAAGTAAACCGCGATAAATTAATGTAGATCGTGTTCTTCATACCCTTTATAGACTGCAGAAAAGAAAAGTATTCTAGTGTTCACAGGCATTCCGCAGACAGTCACATTAAGCATAAAATAAAGAGTTCTGCAAGACCACACGAAAAAAAAAAACGATGCATCATCAATATCAAATACATGTTACTGTTACGATTGTGCCGCCTAAACGATTACAAATTGAGGTGAAGGGCAAAAGGGCGCGCAGGACGACAGAGGAGACAGACACAACGATTACGCCGTTCTATACATGCTGTATACGAACGTATACAGCATACGTCTGTATAGGTGATTATGCGGTCCTGAGGGTAGGTGATTATGCGGTCCTGAGGGCAGCCCAGCCGTCTTTCGTGGTTTATTCCTTTGTGCTTCGTTGCTCTTCTACTCTTGCGGGGGCGCGCAATGCATACTTTCCATTTTTTTCAGACAACCATGTGCATTGTTGCCTAGGGGACCAACTTAAAGGCTCGGAAATCTTGATGTATACTGCCCGCCCCTCTTCCTTTTCCCGTTTACGCACAGCTATACGTACATTGACTGAATTTGTACGAAGGTCAGTAAATATGCAACGGTAATGCGCCAATGTGGGGCTGTCGTGTCATACTTGGAACTCGTCAATGTGGCGCTGACAATTTGCTGGCACAGCCGCTTTAAGTGCCGGCTGAAACTACAATGGAAATACAGTGCACATGGGTAAACAAAGCTGCCAGTGCCATCATGTGCAAGATCTGCTGTATACAAAGTCCGGCGCATCCACCATTGCCTCCAAAATCGGGCGGCGCGCGCAGCCCAATTACGACGATCGTGCTTCCACGCTGTTCAAAGAAACATTTTTTTCCCCTGCGTTTTGAGCCCTCACACAGTGTACCACATTGCGCAATGCATTCGCAGCGCCATGGCCGGGCCATACGCGCAGGCAAGAAATAAACTCACAAACAAAAGTTTCAAAACATTTCCTTGTTTCTTCTAACAAAACGAGTGCGGGGGGGGGGGGGGGGGGGCGAGAAAAAACTTTCCTGTTCGGAAAGCCCGCGTCGTCCCCTTCAGTATCGCAGGCTCGAATGGCGGCTTTTCTCGGCGCGAAAACTCTTTCGCAAAGGTTACAGCGATCAGTCGACCCTTGGCTCTCGCTTTCGACCAAAGCGCGCGCGCGCGCGCGAGTAACGCGCGCGATAAGCGCCTCTTCCTGGCCCGGGCGATAAATAACGCAGCGACGCCTCCAATGCCGACTGCACGCGGCCGCGTCCAGCGCGTGCGCGAGCGGACCGCGCTGCCGGCGCGGAGGGGGACGCTCCATTAAGCTCGCCCGAGGCGTCAGCTGGCCGTGATGCCCAACCTTTATGGCCCCTAAATGCTCCGCGCGCGCGGACACACACACGCGCACTCCTGCCCACACCCACCGCGCACTCCCAAGTATGAGTGCACGCGGGGTGTTTGCACCCAGCTCAACGGACGGACGGACGGCAGGCCTTAGCGTACGTCGCGGTATGTGCCTGGACGCCGCCGCCACGGGACGCGTGCAGCGTCATTATACTGTGTCCGTACGAAAGCATCTTCCGTGCAGCACTGAATGAATGAGGAAGTGTGCCAAGGTGCGCGCGGGCTGCTTCGTGAGATCATGTTGTCCCTATTGTCAGGAAGCTTTCGAAGCAAACGTCACCTCGCAAGACGAGAGAGGAAGCGAGTAGACGGAAACCTTGGACTAGTGAGAACCTTCCGTTGTGGGACAGTAGAAGCTCCGTGAGTCGTAGGTCGGAGTTATAGCTTGCATGGGAGGCGGCATGTTGAGTCTCGCCGGAAAAACATTATTATTATTATTATTATTATTATTATTATTATTATTATTATTATTATTATTATTATTATTATTATTATTAGCACTACTTGACGTGTTTCGGAACTACATAAGATGTGATTTCACTCCCTTTCTTTTTAATCTCGATGGCATTCATTGACTACGAAAGCTGTCAGGATTGTAATCCAGGCAATAAAAATTCAGACAGTAAAGCAGCTCGGCAACCGACCTGTCATATGAACGGCTGTTCAGCCGAGCTTGACGGTACGCCCTGTAATTGAATCGTCCCAGAACCAGATAGCTGTACACCAGTTGACGAGCTGTCCCACCGAATCAACGAAGGAAGAGCAGCTCCCACTAAACACGCGATTACATATCGCGCCCGAGAGCCCAGGCGGCGTCCAAACGCTCTTCCCTATCTCGCGAGTCGCCTCGACGACGTCAGGCGTTGGGACACACCGGCGCACTCCATCCCTGCCGCAGGCGCAGCAGCGCGCGGATCGAAGCTGCATCGCGCTCGCTGCACGCAACTAATACCACCGCCGGGTGTGTCTACGCCGCGGGAACTTCTCTTCCCGACCGGAGAGGCGGCGGCGGCGCTGGACGAGCCAAGATATGCGCGCTCCGGTGCATTGTCCGCGCGCTCTTCATTATAAATTATAATGTGCGCTCAGCGAAGGACGCCAGCGGGTGACCGCAAGATGATCGCCGCGGCCGCCGGACGGTGCACGAGGACGGACCGCGAAGGGGCGGACCGGACGGCCGCAGCAGGAACCCACCGGCGAGCTGACGACGGGGGAAAAAAAAAGAGTTCTCAAAAACTTGCTGCCCCCCTCCCCCCTTCTCTACCCCCGACAGCCGCTCCGTTTCCCCATCAATCCCCATCGCTTTGCTCCGCTCTATAGAAGACCCGCAAGCAACGACGATCGTATAGTGCCTGGTGAAGATGAGTGGAAACACAATTAGCCGCGTGATAAATCACTCGCTGAAAGTATATACTCACCTGCCCCACGCCCTTCTTCCCTCTACAACCACGCACGCGCAGACATACAATACAGCCGCCGTGCAGTTGCGCAAACTGAAGCACGTGCCCCTTTCCCCTCGTATACTCTCCCCTCCCCCTTTTTTTATCTCTCTTTTTCCGGGCCAGCTTCAACCTACACTTTCGATGCGCGGTTTCGCTCCGTTGCGGCGTTGAGACACACCGAGCCTCACTGATACCGTGCACACTATAGAGAAAATGAATGCTCGCATTAGTAAGAAAGATCCTTCTACTCCACGCATGCAGTTCTTTTGATTCGCCAAATGAATGTTGCTATACCAAAGAAGGAAGGGGGCACATCGTCTGGCTCCTCGGATCAAGCCATTTTTAATCAGCCCCAACATGAATGTCTCGCACTGGTGAAGCCTGACCCATTCGCGACGAGGAACTGGAATTTAAATTACCATAGTTGCGAAAGTTGACTCTATCTGACTTTATAGGTTTATTGTGACCATTGTTCTCTTGCTGCAGCGCGTGTCTGCACAGGATCAGAATCCCTTTAAACAAAAGTTGTTCTCAGTGATTGCGCAATTTCGGGCTAATTTGCGCTAGTTTTACTGCGACCCGCAGCATCGCGGGCGCGCCTGAGCTTCGCGAAAACCCGATAAACGGCCATGGAAACAGGCGGTGGGTTGGTGCAAGACGCGTCCTAACGATAAGCACGGAATTCCCACTGCTATACAATAGGTCTGCTGTATGAGTCAAGGGGTTGAGAGGGAGCCGTTAGAAAACGACATCTGTGGTGATAACGACTCATGGTGGTGTTATCGCGCGCCTCCGCCGCCTAAAGCGGCGGTGAGGGTACCCGTTCAATAAGTCTGGCAACGCTGCCGGCTAGGCCAAATAGGAAGACTGACGCACAAGGCCGTAAAGAGGAATCCGGAGTAAGCTACAGACGAACGCTTGTAATCCAGATCTAAAACTAAAGCTTTTTGTACTCTGATTACACTGACGCTGCCTGCCTAAATTTATCGCAACCCGAGCAAGATTCTAACCCTATAAAACATGGCCGCGCCAAGCCAAAAAGAAGCAGTCTTGGCGAGCCGAAGCTTCCCAAGTAATCTAAATATTTTGAAAGGTGCCGTACACTGCAGCTTTGGAGCGTAAGGTCGACGCCGAGGGTTGTCGTAAGGTCGACGCCGAGTGTTGTCGTTATTATTATTATTACTACACATCACGTAAGAAATCAACGACTTTCAAAAGGCTGCGCGTTATGTGGCCGTGCGCGTGCCCAGTCTCTTACACGGCCGGCTCCTTCACGCCATTTCTGGACCATATCTCGGATGCATCTCGACAAGTGACGCCTCCCCGCTGACGGCCAGTCCTTTCGGCGTCAGTCAGAGGCGCCGTGCGTGTAACGAAGCAGGCGCCCCCGTCCTCCCCGGGCCGCGCTCTGCACAAAAGGGGCATTTACTGGTGCGCGCCACAACATAAACAGCAGCACCAAGGGAAGACCGCCGCAAAGAGAGAATCGAGAAAGAAAGGAAAGGAGGTGAGGGAACAGGCGCTTCTAAAGAAAGCACGGCTCCGCTTTCGGACTGCGTAATCTGGCCCGCGGCCTGCACGGCTCGCGGAAGAAAGGGTTTCTGGTTCTCTTTAGGCGAGCGCATGATGCCGCTGACGGGTGCGAGCGAACTCGTTGATGGCTCATTTCTCGGCTGAAGGCTATGTACACGCATATGTACGAGCTGGGACGCCAGAATTTCGCAATCAGAATATCCCCAGGCTGCCGGGAACTGCCGCCATGTATATGCATATATATATATATACACGGCGGCTCACGAGACAAGTGGCACGTACCCACTGCGGGGGATGGGCCAGGAATCGGAAGGGTCGGTTCGCAACACGAGGCCCTCCGTCACCACGAGCCTTTGTTCTTGTTTTGTTTTCTTCGTGGTCGTCTTCATTGTTTCACACGTCATTACAAACTTCCTTGTTGGCGCTCCGCAGTGACGTGTCCTGTTCTTCTTTCTTTCTTCCTCTTTTTTTTTGCGTGCCTCACATCAATGCTTTGATCGGAAGCTCGTGAAGCTGATCAAAAAAAGAAGTCGGACGAGAGGACGTCATATGTGATTGCAGCGAAGGAAGCTCCTGAAATAATTCATCTGTCGAAGAAATATCGGTCCTAATTGGAGCCTCGTCGTAACCGTTTGCAACATCTCCTTAAACAAGCAGTGGCGCTTCCGAAACACGTCAGACCCAAGTACTCGGCAAATTGTTGAGTAGATGTGCGTGTTTGCGTAGGGCGAAAGGAAAGGAGATCCGAAGACATCGCACCGATGACAACTGACGCACCCTGCGGCGTTTCCAAATGCGCGTTCCCTCATGCCGGGTCATTTCCATCCCTTCCTTCCTTCCTTCATCTCATTTCCTTTTCTTTTCTTTATTTCTTTTTTGTATTTCTACAATCAACGAGAAACGGCATCGGCGCAAACAACCGCGCCACGTCGGGAACGATTCCGGCGATATATACCTCGCGGTTAATTTGGAACGAAGGGGAAAGCAATCGGCGGTGCTCCATGGAAAAACGATTTGTCTGCGAGAGGATGATTGAGCACGGTGCCCTTGTCGGTGGGGCGAGTGAGGTCTGTCGGAATATAGGCTCGCACGCCTGCGCGCCGTGACAAAATGAGTCCCGCATGATGCCTCCACTGCGCTCGGCATCTTGGGGCACTCGGGTCTCTGCAAACGCTCCCGCACGCTACGCAGCAATGTGTACACGCGCGCAATCTTCTTGCGCTCGTTGTCAGGCGCACAGCTTTCGTTGCTTCTTTCGTACACGCGAAAGCCAGTTACACTTATACAACAGCCAATGGCAAAACCGTCACAGGTGAACTGAAACTCTGTACAGTGCACCAGCCCGCTCGCACTTCGATCGACTGCACTGTATCCGGTATCGGCCCGCTCACCACTAAAAATAAACGCGCGCAGACGTGTCCAGACCAAGAGTCGACGTCTCGAAATAATATAGACCAACCTGGAGCAGAACTGCGCTGTCATCAAGTTGGTGCGTTGAATGACCAAGGTGCTTTTCATTCTCGACATCAAGAGCAACCACCTCGATGGTTCGAATAAATGTTTTCTCTCTCTCTCTCTCATTCTGAATCTGTTCGCTGACATATTCAGAAAGCGCACTTGTGCCCGCAGCTGAGAACGAATATGTTTCAAAATTAGCATTGGCGAAACATAAACCGGCATATGAACGCCCGGAACCAAGTACGATATGCACTCTCGTCGCCAGTGCACTGACCATGCAGACTGCACCACGGTATCGCGCCCGTATGCGAATGCGTTTGCAATCTGACGTTCAAACTAGTCCGAAAACGCATGCATGCATGTAAATTGTGCGTTCGCCGAGCGCCGAGCCACTCGACAAGCAAAAGCGCCGGCGCCCGACCGTCCTCGCCACAAGAAGAGAAAAGGGCACGGCAGGGCCGCATCTGCGGGAAGGGGGTCGAGCGAGTGGCCACTTATATAGAGAAGTTCGGATGCATGCCGCCGACAGCACCGCGGCCGTCGGCTTTCCCCTCTTATCTGCGCGCAGAGTCGAGAAGAGGCCATGGCAGCAGCAGAGCATCTCGCGCCTTCTCTGCGAAAGCAGGCTAGCTTCTCCGCTCGACATCCCCCTCCAGTACTCCTCTCGAACGTCATCGTCGTCCCCCGCTCTCACACACACACGCAATATAGGGCTCTCCGCTCACTCCACCGAACGCACCGGGCTCCTTCGTTTTGTCTTATCGGACGCCGCGATCGCCAGCGGTGCCCGAGGATGGCGGCACGCTGAATGGCACTCGTACTCGGGAGCGCGCAGGCGCAAGGCAACTCGCGACGCCCGCGCCTTCCCTTATTTATTTATTCCCGGGCCGGTCCATCCCGCCATTCCAATGTGCCCAGTGGTGCGCGTATACTGTATAGTATATGCGGTCATATGCAGCCGCTGTCTGTTGTTGTTTGCCGCTTCCTTCCTCTTCTTTTCTTGCGCTGGCCATATATGCGTACACTCTCGCGCTTGGGTACACGCTTTCGATGCCCTCTCTTTTATGCCACCGCAGCAGCGCGGCCTCCCTGAGCTCGACGCCCCCCGGCAATAGCGCGGAGACGACGACGACACTTCGGCAGATAAAAACGGGCCCGACTTATCTTAAAAGCGCCCACCGCTAGCTCTCAAATTTCGTATCCCCCCCCCCCCCTCGTTCGCCCCTCTGCTCCCTCGTTCTCTTCCATACCATCGACGTTCCCCGAGTTTATAAAGCGCTGCTGGAAGGGGGCGACAGTGCGGTTTATGTGTTTCGGACTTGGGATGCCCTGTCGAGAAGATACGGGCACGCTCGCGTACTATACGGACGACGAAGGGGCCAAATGGTATACGCGTGTGCTAGTAGCTGCGCGCTTTCGTTTCGCCCAGCGCTTGCCGAATCCTATCCGCTGGTGGCTTCGTGTGGACGCGTAGCGCGCGCGCTTCAATTTACGTCTCCCATATACGTCGGGATCTCGATACTTTGGGCGCGCGGCGACGGCAGTTTCTCTTGCCGCGGGGACCCCGTCGTCCATCGTGCCAGCACTCTCGTCGTCTGCCTCGCACCCCGCGAGGCAGCTGGCGGGCGATTTATCCTCGCGGCTGGTCAGCAGCGAGAGCGAGAAGCCGCGCCGCGAAGCGTGTGAACGCAGGCAGTCCGCTCAGCGCAGCTTTCTTTATCGGGCCCGCTATCTCACAACCCCGTGCCGATCCGATCAATTCGCTTCACTCCAGTCACCGTGACCGAAATCCCGAATGACTACCAGTCGAATTAAGTCAGGCGCGGACGTGGCTATATGTGACTACTGGGTCTCAGCACCACGCCCTTCATGGAGTTCCGTCTGCGGCCCGCCGAGCTGACCAGGACGTGGCCGGAGGGGGAGGGGGTGCAAGCTGGGCACGTGCTCCCCCACATACTTCCCCACCCCCCCGCGAAATTTCTGCCTATCAGGATGCCGCCTGCGCAGTTCTACCTTCCCCCTCCCATACACGGTAAGTGGGTGTCCTCTCCCCCAAAAAATATTGCTGGCTACGCCAATGGAGCTGAGGTTTGCACTTCTTATACACAATGCAGGGCTAGTTTTGCTTTGCAGAGGTGAGATCACCGTTTCAAATTAGTAGGCTCTTGGAGTCATAAATGCTCCAAGGTGAAGCGGGAAAGGCTAGGAAGACGTTTTGCACCCACGTTTGCGTTTCGTTGTGCTCCCAATTGAATTTATAACTAATTGAAACAACAGAGCTTACCAATAATCTAAGGAGAAAAATATGCACTGCCTTGGGTTTTTTCTACACTTAAAACCTATGGGCCGAAACGCCTAGGATAAAAAATAAACTTTAGAATAATCCTAGGACCGTGAAACGAATCGACGGAACGGTAAACGAAACGACGACAGCATGGATTATTGACCTGACGCGGGCAGATTAAATTCCAGCAGAGTTAAAAACGAAGCAGGGTGCATGGGACAGATCGCGTAATACGTATAGAGCGGATCACCTGCGGTGTAATAAAGTAACGAGATGTGTCCGGTGGGAGCAAAACTACTGCAGCATACGGCACAGGATTACACAGGCAATGTGATGAAGTTAGGAAACTTGCAAATTTGAAAATGCAGGCGGGGGGTGGGATTAAATGACGCAAGACAGACAAAAGCGGAGGTCGCCAAGAGAGGCTGGTCTTCTGCAGCAGACACCGAAAAGCTTGACGACTATTACGGTAGTGATTAGAATAATGACAGAATTATGAGACTCGGGGCGGTGCGTGTCCAGTAAGTGCCACACAGGAGTGTTTGAACGCCATCGACACAAGGGATATATATATATATATATAGAGAGAGAGAGAGAGAGAGAGAGAGAGAGACCTATATATATATAGGTCGTAGAGAAGCAGCGACCAACGCGGCAACAGCAGGTAGGGCGCAGCCAGCGAGCGAACAGGGTACGAGCCACGCGATGGCAATGGGGCTTTTCAGCCTGCCGATCTTCTTCGTCACAATATATATATATATATATATATATATATATATATATATATATATATATATATATATATATATATATATATATATGTATATATATATATTGTGGGAATTTATAAGCTATTCTTTGTCATCTGTACATGATCATCATCATATGGGGTTCATATGGGGTTCTTCTTCATCATCGCTTGTGGGGCTGGCTCTCGTGTGTGCTCCGTGCTGTGGGCGTGGTCGGTTCGCCTAATCTTTTGACGCGGAATAAACGCCGTGATAACTGCTGCGTCACAATATATATATATATATATATATAGGAATTAGAACAGTGCCACTGCGGTACGCACTGGAGTAAGTACAAATTTACCGGCGCCATAAGAAGAAACCAGGCAGACGAAATCGGAGGGCGGACGACCCCGAGGTGTAGGATAGCTGAACAGAGTATTCAGCGAGGGACGAGCGATTTACAAGAGGGAAAGCGGAAGCGTGAAGAACGCCGTTCATGCAACAGCTATGTGCCACTCGCTATACAAAAGGAGGCACTGTAAGAGGACACAACAAAAACGAGAACCGACAACCGCGAACGGCGAAGTACTGCGGGAAGGAGTCTATACCAGCAAAGCGAGAGCCCCATTTGCCAATTGGAAACGTTGTTCTACGAAAACGAAATAAAATAAGACACATTGTTCTGACCCGCGCGCACTTAATTCTTGTTAATGTAACTCTTAAATTCTTAGGCAGAAATAAAACACGTGAGCTCCCTACAGAGATTGCACACAAGAGCGCGCTGCGGGCAGAGAAACTTCACAGCCCGAATCAGAAATGTTATCTGCGCACCAAAACATTCGAATGCACTAAATTGGTAACGTCTTGCATATACTGCAACAGGAGCATTAAGCCTAATCGCAGAAACTGCGAAACGTGCCATTTTGTTCCTATGAACTTTCTTTTTATTTATTGATTCAACTGACTGCTCTGCGCGTTTGAAAAAGCTGATTTATTTATTTGCTGGCATATTCTCATATTGCACCTAATGTTATCACGCAGTATTCATTCAACAATTAATTGTTTGTGTGTCTTAATCCACGTTGCTCTAATTTGTGCAAACGTTAATCCACCTTAACCCACTTAATTGCACCTTAGTCCATTTTAGTCCACCTTGCTCTAATTTGTATCAACCTTAATCCACCTTGTTTTAACTTGTACCAACATTAATCCCCCTTAGTCCAATTTAGTTCACCTTCATTCACTTTACATCACCTTAAGTCCCTTTACTCCACCTTAAGTCACCTTATTCTAACTTGTTCTCACTTTAATTCATTTTAGTTCACATGTTTTCCCCATAATTCCTAATAATTAACGTTGTTATACCATTTACTATCTTCTGTATTATTACTGACGTCATACAAGACGCTGACGACGTCACTGATGATGATTATTTTTGGTACTATCGCTTAATCACGCCGGATTTTCTGCCTCGTGGGACATATAATGCTTTCGCATTAATAAAGATTGACAACGTTTCAAACCACATGCGAGCGCACCAGTGAAGCGGCTGTCCAAGTTTATTTTGCTGGTCGCATCCAGCGAGCACAGGTTTGAAAAGAGACGCTCTTAAGGATGGTGAGTTTTCAGGAAGTGCGCTGATGCCAAATGCTCCAAGCTGCGACCTCCGGCGACAAGACGAACGTCGAGGCGGTTTTGGACGAGTCTGTACGTAAATTACAGGCGCCTTTAACTCTGGCTTTTCCACAATCATAGTGTTTACGGGGAGAAGCCCACTTCCACAAAGTGCACTCAAAGGATAGCATGTGAGAAATACTATTTCTTTGTAAAATTAAAACTAAATGAACGTGAAAAAGGACACGGACAAGACAGAACACCACAAGCGCTTGGAGTGTTCCATCTCGTCTGTTTCCATTTTCGCTCTCTCTTGATTTTACTTTATACGATGAACCAACTAGCCCAGCAGCAAGCCCTGTTAAACTATTTGCGTGTGCCTGTAACCGAGCGTTGTCTAGTTGAGAGAAAGGCGCCGTTAAATAATAGATACATAATAATTAATCATTTCCCAACTGCATGCAAAAACTGGGCATCCCACATTTTGAGATTTGCACTCAAGAGAGAGACAAAAGGGAAGGAAAGACAGGGAGGTTAGCGAGTGTAAATACCGGCTGGCTACCCTGTGCTGGGGAAGGGGGTAAAGGGAACTGATTGCACCATAAGTAGCCATATTCTCGAGGCGACCATTTTCGGTGTCGTCACTTTCGCGCGACGTATAACATCCAGCGAGGCACCCTAAAAGAGCAACGGGCAAGCCACCTCAGCGACAGCATCCATCAAGTAGCATTAGACGTGAAAGTAACGTTGGTAAGTGTGTCATGCCTTTCGCGAAGTACGCTTGCTCTGGCTTAGTTAGCTAATCTAAAGCGTTCAAAGTGATGTCTCCGAAGAGCGTTCGACCGAGAACACGAGCTTAGGGCTGCGAATGCCTCCATGCACTAAGGAACGAGAAGGAAGGGGGTTAACCGAAGGGCCCGATTTGTATTAATCATATCATGAGAAGCCAAGGAACAAAGACACCAAGGAAAACATAGGGGAAATTACTTGTACTTACACTAATTGAACTAAAGAACTGATAAATTAATGGCAATGAAAGTGGATGAAAAAACAACTTGCCGCAGGTAGGGAACGAACCCAGGTCTTCGCAATAAGTCGTTAAGATTGCACTTTCTTCGCAAGAAAGTGCATGGGGAAACCGCGCCGCGGCAGCTCAATTGCTTAGAGTATCGCACGCGTAATGCGAAGACGTGGGATCGTTCCCCACCTGCGGCAAGTTGTTTTTTCATACACTTTCATTGCCATTAATTTATCATTTCTTTAATTCACTTAGTAAGTACAAGTAATTTCCCCTGTTTTCTTTGGTGTCTTTGTTTGTTGGCTTCTCATGATATGATCCATGCACTAAAGGAGTCTACAGCCTAGCGACAGTGTGTACGCCGCCATACAGGCCTATGGCGATGCCTGCCAACTGCTGATTATGGTGACGCAGCGTCCAGAAGCAAAGCGCGATGGTGTGACGAACGAGGTGCGTCGAAAACATGGCCGGAGGGGCGGTGAAATGTCAGGGAAGCCTGAAGGTTGTCAGACATGTACAAGTGATCGTCAGGCATTTGTACAGCACAGTGAAATCCAATAATATGTGAAAGATAAACCCACGTACAACATCGTGAATTTAGGGATCGTTACCGACGGCACGATAAGTACGTGAACGACCAAAATTTTCGGCACAAGCATACGTGGCTCTTTGTAAAATCAAGTTACTCTGTCGACATACCTGTCACAAGAGAAATGTCTCGGTATGATCACATGACTGGAGAATACGACGTTAATAGGATTGGTCTCACGCAAATTTACGTCGTACATTTACGTAAGCGCGGCAGAATTACTGTGACGTCACGCGCACACAAATATGTGCTCCTTTCTATTGGCTGGTTTATGGAAAGGACAATTATTCTGCTGTTTTTTTTTCTAACTATTCGCACGACCAGCTACGCAGCTAGAACTGCGACAGTGTACGTTTTCCTTATAGTGCGTTGTTTCCCTCGGTTCGTCAACGCACTATATCCGACAATATGAGTGCAAACGGCCACAAACGTAGCACAGATACCCTGCTAGAGCGTACGTGTGCTTTTCAGATGCGCACAACCCTCGGGAGCCCCCAGCTGTCCAGGAGGCGCCCTTCCACCTTCGTGAGACGATACCTCGGGCGCCGGCAACCCCTCATCGTTCAGCGAGAGTTTCAGTGGACTCAGTGACCTTCGCTGCAGGCGGTGTCGGTCTGCTTTGGCATTTGCACACGTCGCGTAGTTTCTTTTATTTTCCCTTTGTTTGTTTTTCATTCCCTCAAATGGACGGCTGTCCCACTCGGCAAACAAACAGAACGATGACACTCGGAAGAGCGCGGTCGGCGAAGCTTTTGAACTGACGTTCGTTCAGTCGTGCCTGACATCGCAGAGGCCACATCAAGGTTTCATACTTACGGTGACCTCTTAAGTTTGCGAAGACACCCGCTGTTCGCTTTCTCAATTTTCCTTTTTTTATCACAGGGGCTATCAGTTTTTCTATTCTGCTGAATCGTTCTTCTAGCACATCTTTTTTTTTTCGAGTCAAGTCCATCTCTCAAACAATAATGCGATCGCCTCACGAAAAAGAACGGCGGCTACTTTGTCAAGTTCTTTGTGTCATTTATCAATTTTTTTTCTACCTGTCGCTACAGTTCAAGCGAAAGAACTGCACAGTTAGCATCGTCTCGGGTTTTTTTTTTCTTTCTTTTCTTTTAACAGTTTAGTCATGTTGTCAACAGAAGCGATCGAAAAAAAAAACACTGGTTCAAATAAGCACTATATATATATATATATATATATACGCAACGAAATGCCCCTTGAAGAAATAAATGACATATTCACTGGCGCCAACGTAGCCGGGACGGATGCTGTGCCGCAAAATAGCATTTACTAGCCTAGTGCATGACATCCATGGGAAAGATTCATCGTTGGCTCCAGCTGTTCGAATGTAACACGACGCGATGCAGTAGAACATTGCCAGTCATTGTTATTATCCCAGTCACAATGCCAGTTATACTATTAATCTGAAGGATATACTTGCGAGTTTTGCGACATTAATCAATACATGGGACTCGGTAACCAATAAATGCAGCAGAATAGGTACATAAGAACGCGATTGAGTACAAACGGAAAACTTTCGTAACCAAACTTTAACCTAATTTGGGGGAACCTGTCCTTGCCAAGATGCCGCTAGCATCAAATCCAGTCGCACGCATCAGCGACATGTGCACCATGGTAACACACAATGCGCACGATGCGAAAGCTCGGTTCGCGCAAAACAAAATGTCCAGCAGCCACGGGTCTAATTTTCGCGCACACTGAGCGAAAATCGAAGCGGGCCAAACTTTCGAAAAGCCTCGTCGAACGTAATGAAGCTCATCAGCCCCGACGCCCCCTGATCGCGGCGGTTAACTGTAGACACTTAAATAGACGGCGGGCTTTCATGAACTGCCGGCATGCACATACACTCCCGCTGGTCGCCGACCGCAGCGGTCGGCCGTGCGTGCGTGACGCGCTGTGGCACGTGCAGCCGGCACGGCAGGCAGGCGCACGGAGCGCCAGCTCGCTTCGCCTGTCTGCAGCGCCAGTCGGCGAAGGGGGGAAAGGAGGGCTGGGGCTTCCCTCCTCCTCTTTCAGCAAGCGGCCATAGATCTTTTCTCGCTGGGCGCGTGAGAACCGGCCCCTGTTATATGTGCCGTCACCTTCCAGTCGGCTAAGCAAGAGGACTGGGCGAGCAAGGGAGGGGAGGGGTCGAAATTCTTCCGGCTCGGTTGCGTCTGGCATCCCCCCCCCCCCTTCGAGCCGTGGTTGCGGCGGAGGCTGTCTTTCGTCAAGCGCCGGACAGCCGATAAAAGTGAGCGCGAGCTGAGCCTCGTCGCTCCCTTTCTCTCCTTCCCCTCTTCGGGCAGCAGGGGCATCGCATTTTTCATGCCCGCGAGTCGCCCGCGAGGACACCCGAGAAGAGATGCGGCGGCGGCCACAAGCGGTGCAGGGGCTATGGCTTCTCAGATCGTCGGTCTGGCCCGTGGAGCTTTTATGAAACTCGTATGGCCTGGCCCACCCGGCCTCGTCACTGGCGAGCACAGAAGCCACATCACGCGTGATCTCGTTTTATATACGCGCAGCTGACAGCCTCCAAGGACACCTATCAGCGGGCCCGTGCACCACACTTCGTCGAGAGCGAGTAATTGTGAATTCCAGACGGCAGACACTGGGCACTGGGCGAACGAGGGGACGCATTCTGCTGCTTGAAAACTGCCCTGGCGAGATCTCTCCGCCTCTTGCGGCAAAGCCTTCCTCAAGTGAAATTCACTACCTCTCTTTTACAACAGCAATTGCGCGCCTAATGACGACTGGGCTGTTGTAACACGTACCTTCTTTATTATTATTTTTTTGCATTGCGATATCATTAATATGGTCATTCCGAACAAATGTCTACCGTCGTCGTCTCTGTAGGCGTCGCCGTGAGGTTCCCTGTATATTTAAGTTATATATATGCTATATGACATACCATGCTGTATGACATGTGGTATATGCGGGTTATATTGCCACACCATTCTATCACTAAAGTTGATCATACCAGGTTTTACTTTCTTGACAAAATTGTTCCTCAGAAGTTTGAGACTGGCAGCCCACAAAAAAAATATCATAAGACAAAACACTCACAGCGCATGCCTTTTATTTTAACTCTTCTCAGACAAATAATAAAAGTGCGAAACGATAACACAGCTCGCCTAAATATGATGCAATTTTATTGGCGCGGTTGTGCACTATCTCTGGGAACGGTCCAGGAAAGAGGTTTGAAGCCCATCCGATACGGAAAAGTGGTGGTAAAGTCGCTAAGGAAGACGTTGGTTTTAAATAGTAAACATAAGTGAAATTCACCCATGACTGATTCAAACAGAGGACCCCCGGCACAATAGCTCGTGTTTTTAATTAACAAGCTTACGTTTACTTCATACTGCCACTACAGCTACAAGTCTCATACTTCGTGTAATAATCTAACATGTTGTTATCGCATTCAGTGCTTAGTCCTTATGGCGAAACAGTGATAAGTCCTTTTTTTTTTTTGTCACAGTCGCTGCTTGTTGACGCTTACAACGTTGGCAGCACGATATCATGCACCACGAAAAACAACGCGTGTGAGGACCGGACACAGAACGAATGTCAACGATTGTCCTCCGTGCATTCTTTTGTCCCGTCTTCAGACGCGCCCTTATAACCATGTTCCACCGAGAGTTTTTTGCTTGGGATTTCTGGACAGTGCAGCGTAACTACACTGCCGATTCCGTGATATTAACATTAAGCGATATCAACTCCCAAGACCCCGTGGCTCCACATGTTAACTACGTTGCCTCAACCGCACGGAACAATTTGCTCCTTTTAAGCGGACGTTTCAGAGTAGGCTCCCACCCCACGCCTCTAAGCTACTAGCATATAACACACTTGTCAGATCTGTCTTTGAATATGCCAATGTTGTTTGGTTTTCCCTTCACCAAACAACTCATTAATAAACTAGAAGCTGTTCAAGGAAATACACTAAGATAAATTTACAACAAATCTAGAATAAGAGACTCACCCACAGAATCGCTGAAACAAGCCGGCTTTCTCACTTCACAAAATCGAACCAAGCTTGCGCGACTGAAGATCGTGTACCAACTAGTATACAACAAATTAAGGATAGACAGTCCCAAATATGTATCTACAACACAGACACGACCTACCCGCCATAAACATTCTTTAACAATAAAGGAACTCGCACATACTGAAACTCATAAGTATTCCTTTTTTACCTTAATGACAGGTGAAGGGAAGAAGCTAGATTCTTCCATTATCCACAGCCAAACAATACCTATATTCTTATTATAAGTCGAGAAAGAATTACATGCCTCACAATTATGACCTACCTGCGTTATTATTTTTCCTCTGCAAGCCATTGTATACATAACCCTAACTTGCACTAGTGAACCTAATTTTAGCCCTAAGGTCTATTACCATTTTGTTTGATCTTAGTTTTAATACCATGTATTATCTTCTGTTATTTCTGCTTACCATAATGTTTACCTATGCTTATTGTCCATCTGTCTTGTATAATCTCATTCGTAAACATCGACACGTTATGCGTTAAGCTTACCTACGCACTACATGGCCTTCCTGTTATAATCACCGATGGAATCGACAGTATATTTAAGTGAATAGATACAATATTGGTTTATCTTGTGTCCTGTTCCGCTCGGACCCTTCTCATCCCCGACGCGACCGTCTGACCCGTCACAACACCGACGCGACAGAGCTGCAGACCGGTTTCGGGGAACGAGCTCCAGAGCGGGTGACCCTCTTTCCTGCGGGGCACAAGAACAACACGGGTTCTTCCCTCGGCGCTCAGTTTGGCTTCCGCCTTCCGACGGTACTCGACACACACACAAAAAAAGCTTTTAACTGTTCTCAGTTGTCGACGCCTTTCAGACTGCCGCTAGTTAAGCGTATACGTACGTCCATGTGCGACGACACCCGAGGACATCACAGTTTCTTCTACATTTGATGCAGTGTAGAGAGCTAACCATTGGAAAACACCGATCGCTACGTAAAGGGCGAACTTTCCTGCCTCACGCCCCTGTAGTTTAAACTTGGACATCTAGCGCTACGTAACGGTCAGTGCAGCCACTGAGAGGCCGCAGTTATAAGATAACGTTGCTTTCTTTCATTATTGTTATATCACTAAACGGTCGCAAATAAATCAAGACAGAGACACTTGGGGAAGCATTTTAGATTATACCTCCACTAGTCTCAGTTTTCGGTGAATATCGTATGACGGCTGTCGCTCGAAGGCAACCCTCTTAATCAGGGAATTTGTCGCTCCCCAATTACAGGCCAAAGAAAGAAAATTCTTTTTTTTTTTCTTTTACGGAAGACGAGAGCACGACTAAAGACCTCGCAACTGGACAATACCAGTGAAAGTTGCACCACGGTCGTCTAGTAGCAGCGGAGAGTGAAGAGAACCCCTTTGGCAACCGCTGGTGTCCTTACCTGTAAAAGGAGGAGAAGAGAACACATGAAGAAGAGCAGGCGGAGGATTCACTGCGCACAACTACATCAATACTACTGCTATTATTATTATTATTATTATTATTATTATTATTATTATTATTATTATTATTATTATTTCACATCCTCAATGCTACGGTGAGGTTTCTGTAGCGAAGCCGCAGTGGAGGTGAAGAATAAATTAACAAAAGAAAGACGAAGTCAGAAATGAACGCGACAGGACAAAACGACATGGCCACCGTTGATTGTCCCGTCGCCTTCGTCACTGTACTCGGCTTTCTGACACTGATTCCTCATATCTAGCAACATGACGCAGCAACCGGGTCAGCAAAGCGCCGTTTCCCATTGTGGGCAGTTCCGGTTTCGTTCCGCAGCCACCTGTAAATCTTTGACCCATGCATGTATAGACGTACAATTCACACAGGCGTTCACCATTCCGGCTCTGCTAAAGCGAGGCCACGGCCAGCTGCCGGGAATCGAGGAATCGAGTTCATTCGCAGCAGCAGAATTCCGTATCAGCACTGATCCGCAGCAGTGGGCGCTTCCTTTGATTCCCAATGAAGCCCCAGAGTGCGAGTGACGGCTACACGTTAACAGATGGTGTCCGAATCCGCGCCCCAGGGGCAATACCCTCTACAGTGTAACAGAAGCCGATCCCGAAGGCTTCTTTTTCTTTCTTTCTTTCTTTACCAGCTGCAGGAGCCCGGAACGTTTGCTGGAGCCAGAAACACACATATATATATATATTGTGACGCGGAATAAAAGCCGTGATTACTGCTGCGTCACAAGTGGTGGAGTGCGCTCTTCGGTCCCCCGTCCTCTGACTCCCCGCTCAACCTCCTGGAGCTTCGATCGGGTCGACGATTGTGCCAGCTGTCCGCCAACATGTCGCAGGACGAGCCAACAGGCACTTCTACTTCCACCATCTCGGCCTCGACTACCCCAGCCTCTCCGTATTGGGTTGTCAGTGGGCACCAGCGTGATCCCCATCTGTTTGCTGGACTTCGCGGTGAAGACGTCGAGGATTGGCTGGACGACTATGACCGAGTGAGTTCGGCTAACCGTCGGGACGATGCGTCCAAGCTACGTCACGTCGCCTTTTATCTGACAGGCGTCACAATTCCGCGTCACAATTCCGTCACAATTTATTCCGCGTCACAATATATATATATATATATATATATATATATATACACACGTCCTGGCCGACATGTTTTACGGCTTTACTTAAAACGCGAACGAAACAGACAATACGACACAAACACAACTCCCCCGATTCGTCCAACTAGCTACGGTTCTTCGCCAAACGTTTCAGATGAGAGACACAGATTGGAAACGGAGTCCGTGTAACGCGCTGCGCAAGCAAGCTTTTCATTTCGTTCCGTCGTAATAGCTCCGTTCCGGTGCGGGACACGCAAAGTATAGCTTCGAAGAGTGGTTCGAGGGCAGCGGCGGACGCCCGCACACATCCGCCGTATCGCCATTGCCCAGCACTTCCCATGCATGTGTCCCCTACGTACGATCAGAGTAGTAACACTACTATCCATCGCGAACGTAACTGCACATGTAAACAGTGACTGGCACTACATGACGGCAGTATTCAAGGTCCTGCATCCACTGCGAAACACGAACTCTTCAAGTAACGTACACTACGATAACTATTATACGGGATTCTCAACTCCTTCACGCTGTCGCATGTTTCTACAATTACAGACGCATAGACGCGTTTCCATAGCTTTTTTTTTTTCTCTTCTGCGTCGCCTGATTACGGCTTTCGCGCATTTTAGAGATGGCTTTCATCCAAACTTCAGCGGCCAAACGTTGTCGTCTATCTTTACTGTGGTCTCATCCCGACGGAAACGTCGCCGCCGTAAAAATGCCCGCTGCTCTATATAGCTCGGATTACACCAACCACACAGAAATGCTTACACAAACTTTAATCACGGCGGAACTCGAACTCTCACCGATGCACCGTTTTTGGACGCGTGAGCGGGCGCGCAAAGGCAGCCCCCACTGTGGTTGCCTGAAAGGAACCGTTCTTTTCCGCGACTCCTTTAAGGGACCCGCTGACAGACCGGCGCCGTCGGCAGGAAATTCCTCGAAAGCGAAGCAAACGAGCTAGCAGAGCTTAGCCCCGGATGCTGCCAAACGCTTTCGGCTTTCCGGAAGCCAACATGCTTGGGAACGAGCCAACATGCCTTACGCCTGCTGAAGAAGCCCCGCAAGCCACACAAAAAAAGGGAGACAGAGAGACAGAAAGGACGAAAAGCAAGGAATAGCAGACAGCGCTGCCGAAGTCTCTAGACATATTCTTGGTATACTAAACAACGATTTAGCCAATATAATCGTTCCCGTAAGAGCAAGCTTTCTCTTGGTGGCCATCAAACTCCGTTAGCCTTGCTCCTTTAGGGGGAAAGAAAAGTTAGGTTGGAAAGTATGCCAGTTAAAGTATATTCACCGAGGAACCGCAGAAAAAAGCGGAGTGAAACGAGAACCATGCAAAGCACGCGGTGTTCGCTTCTTTCATGGTGCCGTCGTCCTATAACCACGAACATATGAAAGATGGCGGACGTTAACGGCGCGAAGCAAACACGCGGCCGGCTTCCAAGCATACCTTTCCCTGGTTTTTCTATGTCACCAATTTCATGCAGTGCCGCGGAATGCCACCGGTGGCGTGAGCCAACCAGAGAAATAGAGCCACAAGAGCAGCTCCCACATTGTCTCCCTTTGATCGCCCTCTACGCGGCGCTATCTAAGGGATTAGTAGAACACAATGGGCGAGTCCTTCCTTCTTTAATACGCAGCATGCTCTCGTTGCTGATTGGCTGACACAAAGACCCGTAGGCTTAGGTGTACTGCACGGAGTTAGCGAGACGGCACACAGCAACGCGACTGCATTCGCGTTCGTTGCACCGAACTCGCGACCAGCGCGGTGAAGAAAGGGGAACGCCGAACCGTTTGTTTAGGCAGCGCGTCGCCCCCTGGTCGGTCCGCGGGCGGCCTGGCGAAATTAGCGTCCTGGGCCGCGCGTCTCCGCCCCCCTGCCGCCGCCGCCTCCTCGCGACCCCGAGGAACAGGTTGGCAGATGGGGCGCCCTTATCGGAGGCCCCGATCTGGGCGACCGATCTCTTCATGCGCGAACTGCGCGGGCGGCGAAGCGACGTCGCCGTTCGTAGAAGAGTGAGTGGCCGCCTGGTGCGCGCCGGAAGGAGACGGGATGCGCCGACCGGTGGATACAGTTGCACTTCGGAGTCATCGCGGTCTCCTTCTGTCCTCACTCGTTAAAGCAATGGTTCCGACTCCGGTGAAGTAGTGACTAGAGACCGCGCAGGCGTTCATTTCGCGCGTGCCAAAGAGGCTGCATTCCGTACGGCATATAACCGAATGCTGACACGTAGCTTTCAACATTCGTTTAGGTACGGTGATTACAAGTGATAAAGCATGCTGACAGACAGCTGCGGATGTTAACGTTGCTCGACAAAAGAGAGACATAAAAAAAAAGAAAGGAGGGGTGGGAAGGTGCTCTTACGCGTCCTTAGTGCGCAGTTGCATCGATAATCCGGGGCTGATTCGAAGTTACACCTGCAGCACGACGTAACGGAGACAAATGAAGAGATACGAAAGAAGTAGGGATGACATGCGCTGTTGGACATAAGAATGAGCCGGGGCGCCGATGGTCATCGTAAATATGTGTTTAGTCGCAAAAAAAAAAAAGAATATATTCTGTTCTTGTGTTTCTAGACTGTGGAGTACTACAGTACTCCACAGTCCAACTGGTCCCGCGGCTGTGTTGCATTACGATACACCTTGGCTGTGGACCCGTCACATGCAGCACACGGAAGAAAAAGAAATGCTTGTGAATTCAACTAAAACATATAGGACGGCTGCGGTAACAGTGTAAAGTAGACGCACTTACTGAAAGTGACAAATCGAGACCGCATTCACGAAGCATCCAGTCAACCTTTCCGTATCAAGGCAAATTATTCACGCCGGAATCGGCTGTGCGTTCACTACACGGGCTGTCCAAATTTCTCGAAGTGGCAGCCCCATACGTGGTGACGAATGGGAACTCGCGAAAGCAAGCTCTCTCGCTGCAGTATACATACGAGCGCACAACGCTTGCGCTATAGCAAGACTCGAGCATGCATTGCGGTCTGTCGGGTTTCCAACTTCTGAACCTTCGCGGCTTTCAAGTACTCACAGGGTGTGCGTGAACAGTAAACGCTCCGCGGACGATTGATTGATATCGATCATATCGCACACAACAGGAGGCACGCGTAAATAACAACACTACGGCGGGAGTCGCAGTTCAGCGCACCTGTACGTGCGATATAGATGTTCGTGCATGTCCCAACAAGTGCGCTGTCTCTATATAACAACAATGGCCAACCAATTAACTCAACCAACAGCTCCCGATTTATGGCGAGAGACACGCATCGTTGCCTGAGCAGTTTGGTTACTCGTATACGTATAACAGACATACAACATGGCGTCAGCAAAATCTCGCTCGCAGATCATGCTGCGACGTATCGATGTTCGCCAAAATATGCGCTGCTGAAGTGACAGCCAGTTACGCGGACGTGTCGAACCTATAATGACGTGCCGCTGTAGCACATATGGGCTCCAGTACCTGGCATGTTTCAACGCGGTCTGCTAACGTCCCTTTTCCAAACAGAAACATATAATATAACACGTCACGGATGATGCAACGAGGGTCATCGCTTCCGAACAACGAGGATGGGGCAACGCATTGAGCGGGCACGCGGGAAGCGCGCCATGCGTGGTGCCAGTGGCCTGGGAACTCCCGCAAGAAAGAGAGGCACCTTCGTTCGCCACCGCGAGGTGATCTATGGCGGCGGCGTCGATGCGACGGCCCCCGCCCTTGTACCGGCGCATATCGGGTGCGCGATATATATATTCTGCCGACGCGCGGTGTGCCGCATCAAGACGTACGAGCTCGCTCGCTACAGAGGGGAGGTATGCACCTGTTGGGCGCCCTTACTTCGGCACTCGAGGCCGCTCGCGACCCCCCTGCGCGCGTGTGTGTACACAGGACGCGGCGACTCCCCGTGTGTGCTCTCTGGCTGACATGTCACTCCGCGCCTGAAAAATGCGAGGCAGTAACGTGTATAGAGCACCGTCGCGGTGCACTGCAGGGCCGTGTGCGGCGAGGCTGGAATGCCATATACGCGGGGTCGCTATGGGCTGACAGAGATGCAGCCGCGGAGGTCTTATTCCGCGCATGTATCAGCGATGGCACAAAGCGAACGCGACGCTCTATCGACCGCCGTGTCCGCGAGTACCATAACAGATGCGTAAAGTCAACATCCTCATGAATCACTTCGTTAAGAAAGAGAAGGGTTGGAAGCGGGGCTTAAGCGAGACATGGAGCGGTGGGAATGGCCGATCTTAAACAGCGAGCAAACATGTTTCGGAACACCCACGTACGGAAGCGTCAATGTATATCTGTTATTAACATGAATAGAAATTCTACTGGTTAGCTCAGGTGGTAGAGTCAAAGGCATTAGCTGCCCCCGGGAGATGCGACAGCAAAGATATACAGGCCTTTGACGAAGACAGGTCCTCCTTTCGAAACGTTGGCCAGCCTTTCTGAGGCACCTGATCACTGTTTATAACCTTTATACCACGGTCAAGGGGATAAAGTTCAAGCTCTCCGCCATTTTTATCCAATATCTATCACATTTTGCCTACTATTTAACGTCTCCGCGCATGTACGTACGGCAGAACCTCTCAGCTCAAGATTTGCTCATTTTGTAAGCCACATGTTCGACGGGACACTTTTGTAGCGATTGATTCTCGCCTTATAACGATTGGCTGTCAAGCGCGATCAGCTGAACTGAGGCAGTTACGGACAGCGGTTGCACGTCCAGGGACAACAGAGCAACAGCACGCCGTCCGTCCGACGGGGCCTCGAGTCTCAACGTATGACACAGCTGCATGCATGGCCGTAACACTAACATGTCATGCCCAGAAGTCGAAGCTCTTTCACGGGATGTTTCACCGCCGAATCGCGGTCGCAAAAGCACTTCCAAACACTACGCCACTTCCACTCGCGCGCAACGTATTTCGCATCCCCACGCGCTTCTGGAAGCGACCGATGCTGACCCCGTGTCGACGTTTATACGACTCTATCGCGCATACTTGAAAGCGTGCGCACGGGCATCGGCGCCCTTCCTTGCAACGCGCAGACTATGCGATGAAGAAGAGCAAGCACACAGCATACACGCCGATAAAACCTCGCGCAAGGATGTAGCAAGCAACGGGGCGTCGTCATTTTTTCTTTCCGGGGCGACCCTCCCTGCAACGCTACCGCCAAACAAGGGTTGGCGCACGGTGGCCGAGAGAAGAAAGTAACGAGGACAAAACAAAGGGGTGAAGGCGGGCTGGGGCTTCCTCATCGGCGTCTTCCCGGCGAAACAACAACGGCCAACATCGAGCCCAACACGAGACGGGCGTCGGCAGTCGATCGAAGGCATTAGCAGCGGAGGCAGCGGCCCAGCACCATGGCGCATCCACGGAAAGCATGCCCGCGCCCGCCACAGGCCCTCGGCGCATTTGTCTCTGTCCAAGTCAGAGGCGTTGCTGCCGACGGAGGAGGCGGATGCAGGCAGCCGACAAGCTGCTGCTGCTGCGCCACATCGCACCTCGGGCGGCAGCACTGCTATACCCATCTCCACGCGCACGCACAGGGCTTTACACCCCGAACGCCAGCCGCCCACACACCCTGATCGCCGCTGTCGGACGGGCGCTGCATCCGACATCGCGCGCGGCGGCAGGCTATTAGCACGCCCCAGTGGGACGCGCATCGCCGGAGCAGAGTGGCAGCCGGCCAGGGAATCCTGGGCAGGAGCGAGGGGGCCGCATCGGAGCCCCGGCTGAGCGCGCGAAGCACGCCTTCCATCGCGTGCGCAGCCAAGCTACCGCGTGGACTGGCAAGGAACGCACGCCGACGAGCGCGCTGGCGCATCGCGAGGTCGTTCCCTGCCCGCCAGTTCGATCACTGCGGATGACCTCAGATCAGATCCGGGTGGGATGAGTCAGTTTCGCTGAGACGTCAGCCGGGAAGAAGCGACGTCGATCTCGGTTGTCTGGTGAGCCCCGCTCTATATAGTGCTGGGAACGAACAGCTGCTTAATAATACAGTGTGCTCCTGCCAGCCTCTTCCACAGGATGCACGGTATGGGCAAGGGGTCAAGAAGGGTGGCTGTGCGCGTCACTCCATATGCGACGAATAAAACCAATCGTGCACAGCGTTTTCCACACGAGCTTGTGCGAGCAAGCGCAGTTAAATGCTATAGTGACAGGGGGGAAAAAAACTGAGAAGAAAGTATGTATGTCACTGCTGCCCATAGGAATAAATTCGTGACTGACGTGACAGAAAGAAAGACCAAGAATTTGGAGATGATTGGTGGAAGAGATGGCAGCGTCAATAAGTTAACGATAAGCACATTACATTAGCTCGCAAAGGCTGTTTACGCTTGGCAAATTGTGCCTGATGTCAAACGTACGTCACAGCACCGCTACGTCGCCCGTACGCATGCGCATATCGTCCAGTGATGCGACTTACGTATGCAGTGGTCTCAAGGGCATTCAGCAAGAAAGGGGGCATTTTTTTCAGTGTTGACGACACACGATACAACATTATTGCATGACGGCAGTGCTATACGGGAAGTAAAATTTGCAGTTTGAAAACACTCCGCTAAACGCAGAGGGCCTCTTCTCCTTGTTTATGAAATGATGCGAGACCGTGATCCATCGTACGAATGCAGGCAACGGGACACTGGTTGCGTCAACAAGAACGTGTTCCATAAGGCGTGGGAAGACATGTGGCTAGGCAACACTCTTTGCTTGTTTCCTTTCTGGTTAAAAGCACTCACCGCCAACCAAGAGAAGGCATCAGCCGTCCGGCGGCCGTCAGTCACTCCACTGTATAACTGTGTATATACTGTCTCGTACATGGAGCAGACGCAGAAACTGTTCTTACTCTTTATTTTTTTTTTCTATTTATTATTATTGGGTAGGTTGCCCTGATAGGTGAAGCTTGAAGAAAGGACAGCAAATTTCAATTTACCGCGCTGGAGATAGCTGACAGGGCTCCCACGCAGAACAGGCGCCAACGTTTTCGAAGGTCGCGACACACCCTCGGTGCGAACGCCTGTCGACTCGGAAGTATACGGAGAGCCTCGACCCAGCGAACGGGCAAGAGAAAAACGGGAGGACAGCAGCAGTGCGCGTGCCCGCAAGTGAAAAGGCCAGCTGCGCATGCGCTGACGCGGGCGACATCACACACACACACACACACACACACACACACACACACACACACACACACACGGTGCACCACATGTGCGCGCGTCGCACGGTGGCTTCATCATCGACGCGGGGTCCACGCGACACACGGTCCAAGTCGCGGCGCGGAAAGAAAAAAAAAAAGGGGGGGGGGGCAACCTTAACGGGGGCCGACGTTGAAGAATCGTCCCGCACCGGGTGATGAATCGCCGCCGAGCGGGGGCAAAGCGCGGCTCCGCCATCCGCGCCTCACGGGGATGCGCGAGGCGACGAAGATGAGCTCGTCCCTCAACCCGGGCCGTACGTGTTTTCTCCGCGCTCTTTATAGAGAAATGCACACACACACCGCAGGCGGGTCTCCTCCTCGTCTCCGCGCGCGTAGAAAGATGTACTCGCTCGCTCCGCACTCCGTCTCGGGGAAGCCGGCCCGCGCAGTACACAGTGACGTAGTACCTGTACGGCCTTCGTCATCTAATCAGACCGGAGCGAACGCGCACTTGCACTGTTATACTTTGCGGACGCTCATGTACGAGATGCGTGAATATGTATACACGCGCAAACCTTGGTCGAACGCGGAAGCTGCAGAAGCGCCCGTGGCAGACACACCGCGAGCAACGAGCTCGGGAGACGCATCGATTCAGCTAGTGCTACTTAACACGGGCCTTTTCTGTCAAGCTGAATATGCCGGTTCTCCCCATATCGCCAAAACTAAGCGTCCTTACACTGCTGGGCCACCCTTACGAGAAAGGCCACCCGATATAACAAGGCGTGTCGACGGCCATCTCCTGCCGTGAGGTAGTCCAGGTGCATGGACGCCCGACTTAGCGGAAGACCTTTACGGTGTTCGCGCGGGATTTGCACATTGAATACGTGCTTATAACAACGCCAACCGCATGCTCGGCTACCTACATCGAAACTTTTCAGCATCTTTGCTTGTGACAACTCCGTACAAAACTCTCGTTCATTCTAAGCTAGAGTACGTATGCGAAATTCGGGACCCTTGTCAGACCATCTTCTTCCGAGACCTCGAAAGCGTTCAGAATCGAGCCGCTCTTTTCGTCCTATCAAACTATTATCAATCTAGTGTCCCGCCTAAGAAAAGAATCTTACATCTATAGCTGAACTCTTACTACGCCGCAAATCTTCCCGTCTCACTCTATTTCTTAAGATTTGTCCTTACAGTCCTGCTTTAAATGACAATCTTTTTCCATCTACCACAGATAATCTCGAAGTCACCACGCACCGCCACAAAGTATGTCTGCAAACTTGTCGCACTTATCCTGACATGCACTTTACTGCCAAGAACCAGCGTGAAATAGAACGTCCCATCTTTATTATACTACCATCACTGAAACGAAAAATTCAAGATCGTCTTGGAAGATGCCTTGTGACATTTTTTCGCTGTTTACTGCCCATTTCGTGTATATTATATCCCGCTCCTTTCTGTAGCGTATTCGGACCCGAATGGTACGTTAAACAAACAAACAAACAAACAAACAAACAAACAAAGAAAGAAACGACGCTGTCTAAGGGCGAGTATTCTCCAGCTCAGTCCCATCTGCTAGGAAGCATTTCTTTTTTTTTCCATTCGCTCACAAACGCAGGAGTATGCCGAAAGCAACACGCGGTGGGGGCCCGCTGCATGCTATGGCGGTTGCAAAGTGCTTTATATACATCATCTGCTGAGTAGACTATATGCAGATGGAACAACATTATTACTGCGCATTTATTGTCGCCAGAGCGCGATCCTGCTACACCCTCCCCCTTTCTTTGTCTCTCTCTCTCCTGAGATGTAGCATAGAGGCGAGCTTTCAAGTCTGAGCCGGCGGAGCTACGCATGGGTGAGCAGCCATGTGTGGCGAAAACCTCCGTATATCGTTTCAGACGGCATAGTATAAGCCGTTAGTGTAAGCAGTATTACGGGGCTTAAGCTTCAGCGTCGTCCGCTTTTGCAGATTGCGGCGATCATCGCCACGTGCCCGCTCACGTTTATCTTGAACGCAAGCTCTGCTGCATGTAAATGCTCTACAAACTGATGCTCACTTCTCTCCGGCCGCAAGTGCGATCTTGTCTCCACTTTATGAGCACGTGCAAAGACGCCGTAGTGCAGTGTACGAGCAGACAGATCTGACGGCGATTAATGAGCTACCCAGCGGAACGAAAAGTCGGCGCGCGAGATGGATGACAGTATAAATTAGCTAGAAGCGAAACAAGAACAAAGGCTATGACGGAAGATATATGACACAATAAATTAGCTAGGAGCGGAAACAAAAAAAAAGGAAAGAAGGAGAAGTATACCGACGTCACAGGCGTCTGTCAACGTTTCGCGGATACGCCGAGTCTAATCAATCCACTCCTAAACATTCGTTTTCTTGTTCCCACGGCTCGTCGCCATGATAGGACGCGGCGATTACGAGCGAATACGCGGTTATTAATCTCGCGTTTAGTTCCACGGCGCACACGCGCGCAGCTGCGCGTATTCTACGCGAGCATTTTTCATCGCAACGCCCGCGCCTTTCAAGCGACGGGAAGGTGGCAGAGCTCAGCGGGCGCGCTGAGACGCTACTGGTTGCAGTCGCCGAGCTACCCGTTGCCAACTCGCGTCTGGAGCAGCCTACAGCGCTCGTAATGAATATACGCGCGTACGCGGCCACCCACTCGTACGTGAAACGTTTCGTGCATGATACTGGGTAAGTACTTTAGATTTGTCCTGTTGCGCTTGCTTTCCTCTTTCCTCCTTCCTATCTTTCGTTTCTGTGTTGCTGTCACCTCCTTTCTGAAGAGTAGGCAGGCGTTGTGCCCCTTCCGGTGGCAGTTGCCAGCCTGCTCCTCGCTTTCCCTTTCCTGTTAAGTGTCTATACATGTTCGAAACAAATAATAATAATAATAATAATAATAATAATAATAATAAAAGCTCACTACATGCTCCGCCCACCAAACCGCATTGCATCTGCCCTCTGCGAATTCGCACTCCAAAAGATATAGTTCCCGACGGACGGCCGTGTTGAAAAGAGGTTAGTGTCTGCTGCGACGTCACAGAAGCGATCGAACGTAAATTGGAATTCGGCTGGCGCACGTGTACAAATTCCGATTGAGTTGGGCCGTAATGAATTTGTCATTGCACTCTCGGCCGGGATGGTGCAACAATTCTATTCCGATGCTATTCCTTTTCGCGATTTGTCGTTGCTACCATAGAGTTCCCTAGAATCATTGTATAAAACTCTATGGCTGGTACGAGCGGTGCTCCTCCCACGCCATCACAGGGATCGGCCGCTCGCGAACGATGCGCGACAGAAAAGAAAGGGAATCGAGCAAAATGAATCATACGTATATCACTGAGCTAGCGGCGTAGTCAGGCGTCGCCTTTCGTCTCCGGCATGATGGCAGTGATGTATCGCAGACCAAATAAATAAATATTAGGTTGTCACCGACTATTTTGCAAACGAATGTGGCTGCATATGGCAAACTCGTGACATAAAGGCGGCTGACATTATACGGTTACCCCAGATAGATCTAAGATTATTAGAACATTATTCCGCAGCCTTCCGTCTCAAATTTAACCTGCTACGAGCACTTTTGAATACCGAAGAGGTGTTTGCAATGACAGTGGACGGTCATGTACAGTAATCTTCATTTCCTATAACGTGATTAATCCAAGAACAACAAAGAAGATACCACGCGTAGTAAAAACGAAAAAAAAAATGTCGAGGTGGCGGCAAAGCGCTGTCATTTACGTTGCGTGACGACTCTGTTGCGTGTACGTAATAGCCTGCAGGTGTACGCTAAGAACAAATTCTAAATTTGTTCTGAGTTCTACATCTATCAGTTGGGCACCCCGTTGTTAGCATATTGCGCACTCATAACATCCACGTTTAACGAAAAAGAACATCGCAAAACTATCGTAAGAAGAACATCACAAGCGAATACTACGCTAACACGTTACACTACCGCGGAACGGCCTGCCAGCAATTCGCGTGTTTCTTAGACTGATATGCACGGTCCACACAAGAAAATAATACGCGTCTTGCGCGTCTCTTGTACGTTCTCTTATGCACAATTCTTCACGGAGCAAGAAATCTTGCCGTTCCAAACCTGCTCTGCCACAAGAAAGAAAGAAAGAAAGAAAGAAAGAAAGGAGGAGGAGCGAGCTTGCCCTTCCACCATGTAACGCGCTCGCTAAAGCTGGCGGTCAGGCGATAAAACCGGGATATTTCGTTCCAGTACGGCAGTTCGCGGTCCCCTTAACGACAGCCGACATCAGCTTAACGAAGTGACATGCAAAACGGCTGCATTTCGAGAACCCGAAGATACAACACACTCAGAGCAGCAGCGGCAGCACGCATCGCGAACGGCGAGGAGAGAGTTGGGGTAACTGTCTCTCCGCTTAGGCGCCCCGGCTGCAGCAATGGAGATAAGCAGGAAACGCAAGAGGAACTTAAAAAAAGAAGAAGAAAGATAGTATGGAAAGAAAAAAGAAATGAACATAACGCGCTCTTTTGACGGCTGCTTTTCATATTCCCGTCTCGAATGGACACGCCGCACGACTCTGCCACGAAGCGTCAGTCTAGCGTGCGCGCGCGCCGTCTGGAGACGCTCGTTCCTCGTCACGAGGTCAAGCACCCCCCCCCCCCCCCCCCTTCACCTCTGCCACGGGAGAATCACGCGCGCACTCAGCGCTGACAGGGTTGGGTTAGTAACTCCACGACGCTTAACCAACGACCAGTTCAGCCCTGCTTAATAATGTAGCAGTACAGTATTAAGGTGCAAGGCGACGCCACATACACATTACGCGAACGGCCTCTGGTTCAGGTTTATTTGAGCGTCATTACGAAATCAAACTTCGTAACCCCTAACGCAGCGACTTTAATTAATTGTAAAATGTTAATGGGACATTAAAGTAAACGCTAAAACAGTTTAGATTGATAAGGTAGTTTTTAAAACGATGTCTTTTTCGCTTATTTCGCGGTAATGGACTGACTATTAGAAAAGATAATACAGGTCAAACTTCACTTCGAATTTCGTGCGGGAACCCCAGCGAAGGTAAATCAGTGTGACGTCACGGATTTCAGAGTGTTTTTTCTCGTGTTTGGTTCGTTCTGGCCCAGTGAACGTTCTTTCTCAAAACTTGCAAAGCTCAGTCTTTGGCTCTTTTGTGCATAATGTATTTCGGCTTTACCGATAAAGATTAACTATAGGCAATAGCAGACGTTGGCAAAATCCATGACGCCACGGAGGTCGGGCTCGGAAACTTCAACGCGGCGTCGCCACACGTACGCCTTCCGTTGCCGCGTTTTTTTTTTTTTTTTTTAGCTAACAAACACCTTGTGCCGGTAGGAACGGCTTTATTTTTATTACACATATAGAACGATAATTTACTAGTACACAGAAATAATATTTTTGCTCCCTTTACGGTCTCTTCAAGTCACCAAATCTTCGGACCCCAGATAACCATTCCGAAGCATTTCTGTGGGATTACCATACTGTATCATACATGTATGCTGCCGTCAAGTGCTTTCAAGCATTTTTGTCTCGCACTTTTGCATTTCATTTTCTTTTCTGGCGCCAATATAAGCGTTATTTTTTTTTCTTTTCACCTATGTTATGCCCTTGTCATTCTTGCCCACGAATCCACTCATTCGTATACTTCCTGTCTGTATCGTTTCTGTTAAAAGCCTCTACCAATAACCGTTATCCCATATCTTCAGAGGCCTAACACTTAGAGTGTCGTAACGTAACCATTTGCCAGCAGTAACAGTTGGATGCCCTTAAATGAAAAAAAACAACGAAAAGCAGATAGATGAGCTGGAAGCCAACGCGGACGAAAGGATCGCATCCTGCGACATCGAGGTCACGAGGCACATCCTCAAAAGCGCAAGCCCACCTCGTCTCACGCGAAGGCTCGGCTTCTAGCCCATGCCAGGGTTTCTCTCGGCATTCACATATTTACTCTCGTCGGCCATCGGTCACTCATTCGCTACTTCACGGTGCACCGCCCTTTGCACCTCACTTGCCGCAGCAACAAAACGTCATCCGGCAGCGCGAAGGACCTCGTGACATCTGTATACCTTACGCACCCTTGAAGTACAGGTAGGCGTCGCGCATTCGAGATAGCAGACGTATATAAAAAAAAAACGAGGCGTTTTTTTGGGGTCATCGTCTCGCGAATATCACGCGACTCCCATAATAGGCAACGGGGCAAACAACCCCGCGAAGAGGACGTATATTGGCAAGTGGTGGGCCCTTGTATGCGGCGAGCAGATCTCGTGTGTATGTACGCCATTGACGCGAGTTGGCGCTGACACGCGGCTTGACGGCACTTAACGCGAGCACGACCGCGTAAGCTGCTGACCGAGAGCTGCCAGGAGGGCGAACTGCGGCAATGCCTCGTCACAACCGGGTTGCATATGGCGAAAGCGCGGCTCGCGACTCGAAACGCCCACGTATGTACACGCTGCGCGCTCTTGTCTCTCGTGCGGCGAAAGGGCTGCGCGAGCGAAGTGAACAGAGCGCGGGCTCTCGAACCGGACGTGTTCGCGTGTACACCGTAACATAATTTACGCCGTTAAAAGTGAATAAGGGTGTAAATAAATCTATAACTCACACCCTTACACCTTTTTTTTTTTTTTGCCAGCTTTCTGTGCAGGTGCTGCTGGAACACAGCCCCCATCGCTCGTCGGCCCATAAAGCGGTGAAGGCGCTTTTGTGCTTCTTGAGGACGGCGGGCTTGTGTGAACGTCTGTGACTATTAGCGCAACTACTATTAGCCCACACGCGTCAGCGAACTCACCGCTAATTTCCTTCTTTCCTTCCCTCCTCTCTCTCCATGTCGTCTTTGTTCTCCCCTTTCCCATTCCCCCGGTGCAGGTTAGCCAACCGGACGTTATTCTGGTTAACCTCCCTGCCTTCTGATTTTCTCTTTCCTTAGTGCGAGGGTGTGCATTATAGACTGATTTACGCCCTTATTAATTTATCTTATAGTGTTTCAAGCTTATAATACAGACGAGCAGTACTAAAGTGTCGCCGACACAGAGCAATTATGAGGTGGCAGTGCCGTTTTTTTTTTTTTTTTTGCCGAGTCCTCATTCCACGCGTTCAGAGAGAACAGTACCGAAAGACACACGTGTGCACACATAAAAGAAAACAAGGATAATAGCCAAAACGAAACCTAATTTTCCAGGAGTCCTTCTAGCAATATGTTAAGAAGTGAGAGATAAACGCTGTCGATATTTGCGCATGCTCTATGTCGTCCTAGACGAGAGAGGCCACTCACTGTTCATCAGAAGATAATACACAAGCGCCAATTAATAAACGCTCGCGCAGCTCTCGTGACCCACATAGGCAGTGGCGCAACGCCCTGAACAATAACGCTTCACAACCCCCGCTATTAATTATCGCGCACCTTAAGTGCAGTTCAAGGCTCGAACGAAAGTGCTCAATTCTAATGCACGAGGACGCGGTGTACGTTTTCGTAACCCTTGAGATAGTATCTCAAAAAACAAACTCAGAAGCACTGACGAATGAAAAAAAAAGTGCAAATACACTGAAAAGTAAGACAAGTTACTGTTGTTACGCTAAGCTTTAGGCAGGGCAATGGGCTAGGCTATAGAACCGGGCCGAATTCACAAAGCTTTCCGTTCGTAAGTATTTTTTGCCATTGGCGGGTCCCCTTCTCTCATAATACGTTCAGCATTGGGGATTGGCTGAAATTTTCTCTTACGAACAATTCTAGCGCAAGGAGTATTTTCTGAATTCTGGCCTTTGTTCGCGACGCCGTGGCAACATGAAGAAGGGATGATTCTGGAAAGTATACAGAAACTTTGAGAGGGGTTTGGTCGGCCCAAAGGAATAACGCCACTAACGTTAGCCACTGCCTAATCCCTGAAGAGCTGCCGCAAAGTTTCACCCATTGGCCTGTTTCGTTTGTCCCAAAGCAGAGCAGCACTGTCTCAGGACTATTCATGGAAAGCGCACGGAAGTGCAACAGGTGTTGGGATCTAAAGCCTGCACCTCCACCAAATATAGAGAGATGTATTCTCAGCAACAACTCAAGCGCACTGCAGTGTCAGCCAGCAACGCGGGCTCTCACGCAATCATTGCATGGGTATTCGTCATCTTTTTCAACGTGCCGCGGCTTCAAATCTGTGAACTCACAAAGTAACTGCATATTTCTTTCATCATTCCGCTCTGCGCTTGCGTCCCTGAATATATACATAGTTATAAAGTTTATTCCTTGCTCTCTCTCTCTCTCTCTCTCTCTGGTGCTTTCAACCGCTCGGCACAAGGCAACTTCAGAGCAGTCAAATACATCCAAGTGTGATGCGGAGAAAGTGTGTGCCCATAAGTCAACCAATGATGTATGATGTCGTATACGATGGCCGATGTCGCAATACGACGACCGATATACGGAGCAGGTCCAAAGAGAATACGTGCACGCGTTCGACACTCAGTACACGCGTATATGCAGGGATTACTTACGGTGTGCGTACTAACTTGTCGTCACCTTTTGTCTACGCATGTTTCAGTGAGTACAGGACATGTAGACTTCATTTACTCTCTTATATAGCTGCGCTATAGATTTTCCGAACCAGTGACGTTTACACTGTGCTCTAAAACAGCTATTTTTCTTATTTTTTCTAATGAGGTCGTTGGGTACGTTCTCCTTGCCTACCTGCAGAATTTTGCCGGCCTCTTTGGACACCTTGCCGGTGTCATAGGCTTTGATTGCAGTTTTAGAATCGGTGATAATTGTTCTGGTTGATGGGTTTGTGATTGCCAGGGCAATCGCCGCCATCTCTGCCTCCTCTGGTGAAGAGTGTATCACGCTACAGCTCGAGATTAGCTCGCCTTTGTCGCTCACTACTGCTGCAGCGTAGTGCCCTTCTGGGTACTCTGCCGCATCGGTGTACACTACCCCTTAATTTTGGAGGATGGGCGCATGCCCATAGTGGACTCACAGGGAGCGAGATCGCCAACGAGGTCGCCCGAGGACTCACACACCGGGTCCCAGCGCAGGCAGACTACTCCCTGTTCAAAAAGTGAGACCTAACCACATACAGAGAAATTCTAGAACACTATAGACTAGGCAGGAGAACCCCCCCTCCCCCCCCCCCTACGCCCCCATAGGTCTCTCACAAAGAAGGAAGAAGTAATCTGGCGAAAAATGCAGACGGGTACCTTCCCAAACCCGTATATCCCACACAAATGGCATCCTGAGGTGCACTGTTCCAAATGCAAAAACTGTGAAGGCATAGCGACCCTTAATCACATGCTCTGGGCTTGCCCAGCTCTAAACGGTCTACATGGAAACAAAGAGTCATGGGAATCCTCCCTCCGTAACCAGGAAGAACAAGCCCCAAAACAAGTCATCGGTGAACAAGCCCAGGCCGCCACCGGAAGCCAACTAATTCCGGCCGACGTCTAGGGGGGAGGCAGACGGGGAGAGGGGGAGCTGCGTTTCACCCCGATCACCCGTACTCCCTGACGGGTGCAAATAAGGTGCTCTCTCTCTCTCTCTCTCTCTCTCTCTCTCTCTCTCTCTCTCTCTCTCTCTCTCTCTCTCTCTCTCTCTCTCTCTCTTATTTTTTGCTATTACGTGCAAAGGAGTAGCCGTCCCCGTAAGAGGCGACTAAATCCATTTATTTTTATTTCCATTTGAAGTATTTGTGTGATGATCGGCAGACAATGTTCAGGCGGCCCACACGTCAACCCGAAGTGAACATCAAGAGTCCAGGAGCAATTTCTAAACACGCATCATAGGAAGGCCGGGGCCCCTGTGCCCCCCGAATGCATACGGCTATAGCGCCGCAAGAAAGCTTCCTTTCCTAATATAAACCGAACAAATCCAAAGCAACTTCCACAAACGGAAATCTTGTTGGTTGCGTAAGCCCTCGTGAAACATTGCATCAGTGGCTCCTTTTCGTCGCCCGCTTCGTGCACTAAGCGCCCAAAAACTACCCACCAAAACAGTGTACGTAAATGTGTAAAACATGGCCTCCACGAGCGTTGCAAAGCGAGGGTTAGGCACCTCATATACTCGGTCGCATAAAGGCCTGTCTGCGACGACTCACATATACGAGATGTTCGCTGTCGCCGAAACGAGCCGGCGACGCCTTCGGGAAGCGTTAAAATTTGCCGGAGGCGGGTGGAGTCACCGCTATCATCAATCATTATCGCGGAGTCCCAGGACACTGACGCGGCATATGCGGCGACGAAGGGCGCTCATTTTCAGCCGAGGACACGACGAAGTTCACGCAAACGCCACGGTGGCGCTAATGATGCCGACGCGTCGATCACGTTTCTCCTTGTTTGCGCTGTCAAAACAACGCAGCTCGCTCCCATGCGTTATTCGGTCACGAGTGTACGCGCATGTATTCGCCCACCGAAAATAACGAGAATATTTTTTTTATAAACACGCAAACAATAAGTGTTCGAACAGGGAAAGGAAAATGCTACGTATACAGGTAACCTGTGCAAACATCAGCCAGTAGTCATTTCTTATTTTTCTTTAAAAATCTACATATCTTACGTGCCCCGAGAGCCACTGCGCGAGGAAAAAAAAAAAGAAATTAAAGAGAAAGTGGGGAGGGGTTCTACAGTATTTTAAGAACACATGCCTTTTAAGGTCCACGAATGTTGTTATTGAACGCTGACACTAACAATAATGCAAACCCGTACAAACGTTATGTACACTATATAACACTCAGAGGCTAGCAATTTGAATAACCGAACGTTGCAAAGCAACGCTATAACAGAGCAAGCATTGCATTTTGTGCAAGAAACAACTGTATGAGGGACCATAACAGAAAAGGAAATACGAAAACATGTAAGTGTACCGCATACCTTCACAAGCTAAGATAAAAAAAAAGAATTAACAATTCCCGTGTCCCGTGCATTGGGAGCACGTTAAAGATCCCCTGGTGGTCAAAATCAATCCGGAGTCCCCCACTAGGGCGTGTCTAATAATCAAATAGCGGTTCTGGCACGTAAAATATCATCATCATGATCAGCCTGGTTACGCCCACTGCAGGGCAAAGGCCTCTCCCATACTTCTCCAACTACCCCGGTCATGTACTAATTGTGGCCATGTCGTCCCTGCAAATTTCATAATCTCATCCGCCCACCTAAAACGCCAGAATTCAAATAATATGAACCATTATTATTGAACGACAAAATAACACTGAAAGCAGGGCCATGGCTCCGTGTCTTGGAAACCAACAACCGCTACAAAGGAAGTTATTATACACAGACAGCAAAACGCAGTATATTATTATTCAAGAAAGTGCATCATTAATATACGCGAAATTTGTTCATAGCCAACATCAACGGCTGTCATCCCAATAACGTCGTTCCATGGGCGAAAGGCTCGCGGTAAAACCGAGGAGTTAACTAGTACCTCGCTGCCGTAATGTCCTGCTCCAACTTGGTGGCCTCCGTCCTTTCGGCTTAATTCGCTGAAGTCGTTCACGGATATGACCGGCTAGGCTCAACAACTTCTAAGCGTAGAGATTGGGGAAGTACGAGAGAACACAAGCGCTTCCACTAGGAAACTATCAAAAGAACGCGAGAAATCTCTACAAAGTTGGTGAAACTTTTTCGCCACGCGGTCATCATGCCCGTGTCGCTCTAGTCTCCTTTATTTTTTTTTCCTACACCACTCACCCGATAACACGGTCGGAGTGTCCAGCACCGTGTGAGAAAGGTTACCGCGGTTTTCCTCTTCCGATAACCCCGCTCCTCCTCTCGAACTCGCCGAAGCTAGCTAGCCCAGCAACAGCGTTCGGTTAATTTCATGTACACTGCCCTAACTCGCGACGTCAACTATGGGCAACGAACCCGGCCCGTCAAGGGGGTAAAGGAACGAGAGGGAACACGAACGGCAAGAGGCACCGCGAGCACCCAGCCGAGACGCGCGCAGCGCGGTTACCGTACACCACGGAGAGAGCGGCGGTGAGCGCAACGCGAGCGCGCCGACCTACGACGGCGACGTGTGGTGTATGCGCGCGCGTATGGGAAACGGGGGGAGGGGGGGGGGGGGTTGCAGAGGCGCCGGAGCAGTTCTCCGCGGCCGTCCAACGGAAGAGGATATTTTGGAGGGCGCACAGCTGCCGCTCTGCACGGACAGAGACCCCGGAGGGGCCGGGATTCGCGCACCAGCGCCTAAGGGGGCGCTGAACACGGGAGAGAGGAAAGGGGGGGTCAGCAGCTAAGCAAACGGCCCGTCCCTGTCTGTCCCTGCGCCAAAGACAAACACGACGCCGCCGTTGCGGCAGCCTCCGGGCGCAATGCCCTAACGCCCCGTCATATATTGCGTGCGTGCCGAGATGGGCCGCCGCGCTGTGAGTGAGCGAGCGAGGAGGACGCGGCGAGGGCCGGCTGGGCTCCACTGCCAGGCCGCGGCTGAAAGGCACGAGACGGAACGGCTCAGCACCAAACGGGTGCGCACCCCTCAGCGCCCGATGGATTTCGGAAGGCAAGAAGAGAAGCTGTTTTGGACAGACCGACGTTCGTTCTTTCGAGCAAGGAGTCGAATGCGGCTCCTCTCGGACATGGTCGAGCCCATCGCAGACGTGCGAAATAAACACACACCCTCACGCATATCCATGCATCTGGACATGAACAAAGATATAGACAGGAAAATAGCAGAGGCAAACACGCAAAGCTTTTTGTCAGTAAAATATCTGTAATCAACCGACCTCGCCCGCATCATTACGGACGGCGTGGGTGAAAGAACGGCGGTTTTCATCCTGATCCAGGCTTTCTTTGCACGCTATAAAAGTGCAATTTAGCATCCGGGGGGCATACTGCTTCTAACCTCTCCAGTTTTGGCCATTTAACCCTATACTTACCTATAGCTATAGATACTGTGCCAGTCGGCAAAGTAGATGTCCCTCTTTTCCACTGCTAATGATGGATTTCAGCAGTTGATGTCCCTCTTCTTCCCTCGATCGGTCAAGTCTTCTTGTATAGGGAGGCGCTAGCCGAGACATACCTGGGTATTACGCGTACGTTAACGCAACCCAATTCACTCAGCGAACGGTGCGTGCTTTTCGACTAACGAGTCATGTCGCTTAAAAACAAGAGGCTCTGCTTGCGCACTTCAATATGTTCACATGCGTGCTGCTGTACCTATAGCTCGCACAATTTACGGACTCTTTTTGATTTGATAGCACAGAATTCTAGCATTCCGCCTGCCTATGTAGTAGTTTCGTTTTCTTTCTTTCTTCTTGTTTATTTTTTTTGGGGGGGGAGGAGGAGGCAAGTTGTAGATTAGAGGGTTTCCTGAGACGAGCAGTTCATTTGGCTGCAAAAACGACGAGCAGCGGCTCTGTGGCGGAGCCAGCTATAGGGCAGCGTTCTGCCCCTACATGACACTTGGGTGCTCCCTTACTATGAGGGGGCACCCTTACAAAGCGATGGAGAGCCCTTGAAGCGCAATCCTTCTTATTGCAGTTCCTCGTGCAGCCAAAGACTGGAACGGCCTTCCTCGCAATATCGTCGTTCTAACCTGTCCATCATCTTTTTCTACCAATGTGACTGAGTACCTGTTGTCACAAATTTGAGTGTTATATTTTTTATGTACACCCACCCCTTATGTAATACCCCCTAGTGGGGTCTTTAAGGTGAATAAATGAAATGAAAATAAATGAAATGAATGATCCGGCACTGGTCTTGAGCGAAAGTGCAGGTCAGAAGAGTCTCCCAGTAAGACACCGCCACGGCAGGTGATGGGGGGATGAGGGAAGGTGGGGCATGTGAGGAGCGTGTTGGCATGGGCGTCGTGCGCCGGCACACCATAAGCCCACAGCATCGCTGGTGAGCTGCTGTGCGTATGTAATGGTCTGAATGCAACGGACAGCTAGCAAACGTCAAGCTAAAGCCACGCTAACGTCATCGAATATTTCGCTGGGCGCTCGCTAAGTCGCCGTCAACTTCCCGTCGGTCACATCTGGCGCAACCATGGAGGCACGACGCCTCCAACCCCACTGGCTGTGTGCTCTTCATCACGCCAGCCTTGTGAGACGCCTGGTAGCTGCCGAGTCGTCGCTGTTCCTTCTACCCAGCATGAGGTATACCTTGCATGCTGCATCGTGTCAACACGTCGCACCCGCGTGTAGTTAGGACACCGTCCGAGCAGGTTTGCAGCAGCGCTGAACCTTGCTATCACTGTCAATGCCTTTCGGACATTATTATTCCTTTTCCTTTTAATTCTCTATGTTAACCCTCTACCTTCGACGATGCCTTTGCGTTAGCTGCTCGTGAAGCTTTCGCCTCTTCTTACTGTCTTCCTTTCGCTCGGCACCAATCCCTTCACCTTCAGCGGACCACCGTCCTCACCAAAAAAAGTCCACCGAACTTACAGCATAACTCAGGGATCGACTTCTCCATCGACAAAAGCCTTCTTGCTGCTTTGGGTATTCTGTTAGACTTGGCAACGGCAATAGATATGCGAATGGCTGACCTGTCTGAGGCAAGTTTTGAAAGCCACGCCCTATCGCTTGATATTCGCTTAATCAATGGTCATGTGAACGTTAAAGCGAAATGGTAGGCTTCGGTCGGTTTCGTCGAAGCGTACGTATTCATATCTTGTTTTCTTTTGCCGACAGGAATCAAAAAGACCTGGCAGACATAACCGCTTCTTCGTGTTTCCAGTCTAGCGGCTGTACACGCTCTTACAGTGCACAACTCTTTTTACATCGCTTCGCCCGCCGTGAACCTCGCTAATCTGTACCGCGTAATCTTTTTTTGCGGCAGCGCGCCGTCGCGTTCTTCCTCGGGCGCCCGCTTTATCACGCTCCTTGATCGCCACGTCGTCCATCATCATTCAAACGAGTGACAGGAGCTGCTTTTTTGAGCGCTCACACGTGGCCCCTCCAGGCGAATTTCGTTCGAAAGGTTTTCTAAAGCAGGCACCCTTCGCGTTTCTTTCTGGTGAAAGCGCTCGTGCGGAACTTTCTTCATTAGTGCCAGTCTCGTTTTTTCCTATGGCCGCGCCGGCTCGCGAACGTCGCTGAATGTCTTTCTGCCGGCTCTTACAAATCTATGCATTGCACTGAACGTATCTTCTTTTTCGAACGGGGTATTTCGCTTTTTTCACTAACCCGCGGGAATACGGTATAACGTATCTACCACTGAGAGTGCTGTACTTGACTACGTTCCCTGCACCTGAAGCACGGCTCAGTATCCGCAGTGGACTGAAGATCTGTACATTCACGGTTATGAGCTTTCTACGCGTACCTGGCGTCGTCTCCCACAATAGAGCGCACTGAATCATCGGTATAGTGCAAGTCACGCAGCATTCCCAATGCGTTCCGAAGCGCAAAACTTGCGCGCGAGCGAGGTTAGCGAAGATAACGCCTATTCTGTAGGCTATATCAATAGATAAGCGTCAGTGAAAACAGCACTCAAGGTATGCGTAGAGGCCACCTCGCGTTACATTAAGCGTGCATAGCTGGGAACACCGTCTCACATGGTGCGCAAGCCCACACTGTGCTCGAAACACGATCGAACACATGTATAGGATAGGGAGCGCGCAAGCACGGCGTGCGCTCCGCATTCCTCACTCCCCGCGGACACGTGCCAAGACGGCGACAAAGAACACCGAAAGCCACAAGAGCGCGGCGTCGGCGGCGGCGCCGCACTCGCAAATCTCCTTCGCGCCTTCGGAAACAGCGCGCGTCATTCACCCCACGGTGTTTTCTTTCCAGGAAATCGCGCACGCGACACCTTCGAGTGGGTTCGCGCTCCTTCATTGCCGTTCGCTTTGGTCTTTATTATGCTCCGTCAACACGGGCGCGAAGCGCGATCTCCTGTCAGCCGGAGACGCCGAGCGCACAGCACGCGAAGCGACAGCGGCGCGGAAGGGAGCGCAGCTTGTCACGACCAGAATCGGGGCGCCGGACCGGATCGTCGGTGTTTCTCTTCGCCCCGCCAGCGGCGCCCCGACAGGAACGGCACGGCGACAGGGACATCGACGACAACGAAGTCCGCTGTGCTCGCCGCCGGCGCGCTCGCGCAGCGAGTCGAAAAAAAAGAAAGTCGACGGAGCTGCGAACAAGAAGAAAGGAACCGGCGGGGCGTGCGACGCCGAATCTATACGGCTCTGTCGCGCCCGCTGGGTTCAAAGAAAGTGGCGGGAGGCATCGGCGACGTTGCCTGCCTGCCTGCCTGTTCAGCGTCAGAGACAAACGCCACCCGTTTTGTCCTGTCGTGCGCGCGCTTGCGTTCGTGCGTGCCGAAGCGTGCGGCAGCAGGCGTCACGCGCGCGCTCGGTCGGCGGAAGCGGAGTGTGCACGCCTGCACGACCCGCGTGCCCGGAGGCAAAGCACACGCAAGACGCAGAGGGGCCGCGAGCTGCGTACGGTTGGGGAGCGAAGTCGATTTCGCTGGTCCTCTTGTGGGAGCATTTGAGCTCGGGTGAAACATGCTGTTTGGACGCACTCGCACGAGAACTTGAGAGGACCGAAGAACGGCGATGATTAATTCCTTCCACTAAAGGAATGCTAGACACACCGCGGACGCCGACGGAGAGGAAAGGAAAATAACATCGGCGACCATATTCTGTGGGAAAAAAAAGATAGAATACAGAGAGCAGATCAGGTAGTCAAAACGCACGGTGGAAGGTTGAGCGTTGTTGCAGACAGCTTAACGCATAACGGAGAAAGATCAGAGAAGACTCTTTAAAGAACGGCAGAGACGCTTCCTGGCGTAACGTAAAGCCTACGTGTTACTCTGCGTGGAAAATTTAGTTGGGGAGGCAAGAACGCTTTTTCGTCTTTTTCGGCAAGCTTATCTCTGCTTTCAAATGACAAGACCTCAGACACTTTTTATTTTATTTTAATGTTCTTTAGTAACGTGACCTGCAGTCAACGGCCCTACTGTGTTTGACCTGCACTGTGTGTGTCCTGCTTTATTTTTTTTTAGATTTGTCATCTTGCTCTTTCTTTCCTCTTTCCTCCCCTACTTCCTATCTTCCACTTCTATGTTTTTTTTCTCCTCCTTTCTGAGGAGCAGACTGACGGTGTGCGCCGTCCATTGGCAGTTGCCAGCCTGCTCCTCGCTTTCCATTTCCAATCTAGAGTATGTACGTTTTCAAAACAAATAATAATAATAATAATAATACGAGTTCTCAAACAGAGAAGTGAACAGCTGCTCTCCGGCGTGAACGCGGGCAACCTTCTTGCTTCATTGTTGAAACACGTATGCAAAACTGCCACCAAAGCATCGGTCATCAGCACCAAGTGGCAATGGTAGCATCACAGCAATATCGCTGACTCTTACACGCGTATAACAGCCACAAAATGGTACGCTCTGACATTGTGGAATAAGAATGTACCGTCTGTACGTCAAAGGCTTAGTCGCATCGCGAGGGCAGCCAATTAAGAGACTACAGAAGATTGCAGCAAGCTTTCTGCGATACTAACTGCGCCTAAGAGGCTACAAATGTAAGAACTGCCGTCGTTCAAGTCCACGGTCTGATGTATGCGGTATATTGCATCTATTTGCATGTATACTTTCAAAAGTGCCAGCTGTGGTACACACTAATTAATGATTATACATGCAGTTCTGAAGTGGCAGCTTTCGCGCGCGGCAATGGACTTTAAAGCTTTTGATGCACGGGATGCAAAGCATAAATATCGCTAACCAACGCCTGCCGAGCCCTAAGCACCCATTTTGAAGGGGGGACCCACCGAGAATTCTCCAATTATAACATGTACCAGACAAGCATATTCCTCATGATGAAAGTTACCGTGTAAGCTTGTCATCTTTCCCGATTCTTCAAGCCCTTCCTCACTCAATGAAACAAAAAGAGAGAGGAGAGAAAGAGGCAAGAAGGAAGCAAAGCACGTCGCGCGCCTTTCTGGCGACAGAGGCCTTTTCGAGCTCCAGTATATCGTTATCGTGGATGTGGCGCACCTCAAACAAAACGGGGCCCCCCACACGGCTCCCAGCGGGCTGCAGATCAGAGACGGCGAATGACAGGCACGCTTTAAGATAAACGTTTACGTTCACCTCCTCCTCGCGGATGCATCAGCGTGCCGTGTACCGTTACGCCGCGTGTATATACGCCCACGCGTATACACAAACTCGTCGCGGCCGCCGCACGCAGCCGTTCCCACGGAATCGATGCGAAGCTCTGCGCGTCGCGGGACTGGCAGTGGATACGCCGTTGCAATGGAAGCCGCATGAAACGTGATCAAACGGCGCCCCGCCTTCTTGCCGTGGGCAGGCACGGAATATGGCGAGACAAAGACCGACTGTAACCCACTCGACCAAATTTGTCGCCTCAAAGGGACCTCGAAAGCGTACACGTACAGCTCAATGGGGATAAAGCACCCTTGGTCCCCAGCATGATGCTGAAGGTACGGTTACCGAAATGTACGCCGCGGATGATTGCACGGTCAACACGATGAGGTTTTCATGTACCGCCACTAAGGAGATATTCTGCGAACGGAGACGTTTCTGCGGAGAAGTATAGACTAGCCAGGCGAAATGAAATTAAACAAGAAGGGCCTAGCTACCAAATATAGGCATGCATTACGACTCACGCACACATATTCCATGTTTCCACAATGTTCTGCGCTTGTAACTATGCCAGCTGGCTCTTGCTATATAGCATATCCAGCTAACGGTCCAGAAGTTCTTTAACCGTATACTGGAAGAATACGGCCGAATAAACAATTTGTTCGTCGTTACACACTTTGTCACAATGCACGGGCGAATCATTAGTCGGGTATTTTACTGGAACGGGTCTCCGCGAACGGAAGCTCAGTCAGCCAGGACTCTGGCAGCGGCCACATAACGTTCCACCAACGCTGCTATACGTCCGTCGTCGTGACATGTTGGAAGCGTCGACGCGAGCTCGAGGAAAGCATGGTGCGGCCGAGCCACCGGGCAGCCGCGGTGACAACAGCTTTCTCCACGTCCCTCGGTGCCTCTATTTGTCATCATGAAACTCGGGGGGGGGCGCACGGGAGCGAGACGACAGTCGCAGAGCCGCCGGCGCCCTTTTCGAGAGGGCGGGGAAGCCGTATAACAGCCACATACCGGCGGGATCACTCCGGTTGGAGGCCAGATAGTCTCCGTCGTAACTTCGTTTACGGCCGCTTTATTTAGCGGGCTAAGGGATGACTGGTGCGCGTCTGCGGGGTGGGGCGAGTGCACGGGACCTTGAAGCACACACACTACGCGTGGCCTCACTGGGGACGTCATATTGCCGCTGGATGGCCCGTCGACGTCTAGCGGCGGCCAGCGCACAACCTGGCCCACCGCAACAACGACATACGCTAATTTATGGCCACCTCGACGAACAGTGTATGGGCTAAAGATAAATAACATATCGCTCTGGACGACAGGCACCACCTGGCAATCCAGCTTCGTTGCGTAGCTTTTCTAATTTTTCGCTTGCATTCGTATTTGCGAGTGCGAGAGGTTCACAGACCTGCCTACAGCTGCAGTCGTTAACTTTTTCGGTCATATACGGACAGCTTATAACAGCTCCTCCTGGCCTCAAGTCGTCAGGTTGCGTCGCACACATCGTATACACAGAGCGTGCTAGGAGACGGAGCTCAACGAAAGGCGTCAGCAACGCTTCTCTCGAGAGATTTACGCATGATGGCGCGCGAAGGCGCAGGAATGTCGCCGTCTGAGAGAGCGCGCGGTTTGTATGGACCATATACCGCTTTTCGTTTTAATCTCTCGCGCTATATACCCTTCTCCGTTTGGCTGTTGTTTCGCTATATACAGTGTAACCCAGCTCGACGTTTGTTGACTGGAACTCGGCCATAAGGAATACTAATTAAGCGCTGCAGCCAGAAAGAGCCGATAGAATAGCAACACACACGCGCGCGCAGCTCCCCCTGCCTCCTAATTTTCTGACATACCAACGACGGTGTATAGTAAGCTCTTGACAAACTGCTTACTTTGTCGTGTTCCATCAACGCTCTGGCCACAATGCGGAAAAAAGAAACAGCTGACGAGGATAAAAGGAAGAAAGATAAAGGCGGCTGCTGCCGCACTCAAGAGAAAGAAGCTATAAGAGCCGGCAACTGTAGTGACAAACTAAGTTTCCGATTCTTTCAGCTAAACACGCTAACAGCAACTGAAGAGTATTCGCAGTGAGAGCTAGGCTTAGATATAAGACCGGTGCGCGAAAGAAGCCCAACAAAAGAAAGAAAGAAAGGAGCGCCGGGAAGATAAGATTCGTCTCTAGAATAAGACAGATAGCGCGACAAGGAAGGTAAACGCTGAACTTGCAAATCAACTAGTAATTGCGTACACGTAATTATCGCGGATTTCCATGCTTATCTGCAAGGCCTTGCTCAGCCTATAAGTAGCGAGAAATCACACTTAGGCAAAAGCATCACCTGCGCGCTAATAATGATAAAGAAGCCGTACGGATGCCATCGTACGGATCACGTATACGAAGCGCACCATCTTGAAAGAAACGAAGCCCCTTGGTGTAAGAGTGTTTAAGTCGTGGCAGCGTCAGGTCGCACCCACAAATGTCTTGCCTCTAGGGATCTCTGCAAATTCAGCACAAGAGAAGTTCAACGGTCTAGATCTGCAGGGCTAAAATAAAGTTGTTTCCACCTCCTCTCTGCAGGGCTTTCGTGCACAGCGGATAAGACAGCAGATCAGGGGCTTGTAGCATACGTGTGATTCCGACGTCATACGCTCCTCGAGAAAGCCGACTCTCTACAACGACACCGAAAAGGAAGGTTCGGAGAGGGAGACAGAAAGGATAATGGAAAAGCTGGTCGGTTAACCAGGCAAAGCGCGGTTGGCTACCCTGCACACTGCATGGGAAGGGCGGAAAGGTAACTGAAAGATGAGTAGGAGAGAAGTTAACGATTTGCACGGACACGCACGCACACACAATTAAGCGTTCATAAGTACGTGTCTCTCCTTCGCCTCAACCTCAACGTTGGCGTCCGCACTGGGGGAAATCCGCTTGGCAAAGGAAAGAAAGGCTACGCTCGCCGAGACTGCGGCTTCTCCGCACACACTTGCGGAGAAAAGATTGCACTGCCCGTCGCCCCGCTGAGAGCCACAGCGGGCCCGATAAAAACTGGGCGTATGCGCGTCTATCGGCGGCTTGCGTGGCTCACCCGAAAACGCCCAGCGCTGCAGCTGGGTGATCGATGGCTGAGCCACGCACACACGCGGCGGGACAGTGGCCGCCGACGTTTCGCACGCCTCCGCATCGGCTGCTCTCGGCAGCAGCGCCTCTCAGCGGTGAAACGCAGTGCACGGGGCTGTGTTATGTGCACATGTGAGTGTAGTAGTGAGCCGGTTTACCAGGTCGCACACGCCCCCGAGCGGATGTCTGAAAACGGCCATGTAGTGGATCCAGCACATCCCGCAGTCGCGGTAGAACACGTGCGTTAGCCACACCCTCTCGAAGACTTGTCGCTCTCTCTTGCAAGCCCACGGCGTCGTTGCCTTGTAAAACGAAACGCTATAAATTCAGTTGGGTCCTGCATCGAATCACCTGTGAGGCCTATCGCTGCGCTTGAGTGCCTTGCAATATTTCTTGAACGTAATTGCGTCTGGTGTGCTGACGTATTTCCCGTAGAAAACATGTTTACAGGAAGCTGGAGAAAAAAGAAAAGTTAATACGACGCTACACTGCTGCCGGTAAAGAACTGCACTGTGTGTATAACCATAACGTGAATCGCGTGTGCAACGATGGAGGGCGAGGAAGTTCAAGAAACATTCACGTTGGCGGGAAATGTTTACAATGGGTCTTGTGCCATTCACCACATCTCTATAACCAACAAGAATTCCGAAGATATAGGATTCGACCTTCGAAGTATGATTCCGCAATATAAGTAAGCAGAAAGATGGCTCCCATGTTCACGTTCCTTCTATAACGTCAGTCGCAGAAGCGATATATGATGAAATAGACCAGCCAGCCTGTTCGTCGAATGCAAACGCCGTTACATAATCCACATAATGCGCCTGCCATGCAGACCACGTGCACAGTTCTTTGTGCCGCCGAACACGAGGCCATTACACGTGCACGTTGGCAAATATGAGAGATGCACTCCTCTTCGTGGATCCCCTGTTTCGTGTGTCAGTGCAGCAAGTCTGCATGTTTTGCTGAATTGCTATACGCGTAGCGCCTCATGAACCTCTATATCTTCGGAATCTTTGCTATGCACGAAAAACGGCCAAATCCAAGCAGAGATATCAAGTTGTTGTGCAGGATACAGGGCTGCACATCACAGTACGAGACAAACCGCGGCGGCGGCGGAGTCATCATTCCTTTTTTTTTTCCCCTCTCGGGCATCGGAACTCGCTTTCCGCCGCCGAAGGGGCACAACGCCAGATTACGCGAGATTAAAAGCGTGACTAATGGGCGGACCCTCACTGGTGCGCGTGCCAGAACCGCGCGGGCGACGCCGAGACGCCGGGGAAGCGCCTCCGGAGGAAAGGCGAGAGCCGCGCGCCAAGACAAACAAGGCACGGGCGTCTTCTATAACCCCCGGCATTTTCTCGCTATCTTTCTCACTGGCTGCGAGCGCCAACCGAACGTCATATTCCGCCACGAACAGAGTCCCGCGCGCGTAATAAAAATATGCTCTTCGTTATATAAGGCTGCCGCGCATTCCTTTGGGGGTGCTGTCTTAGGAACAGAAGCAAAATGGCACGTCCAGAGCCACCGAAAGAGAACGACGTATGCTCATGCGACGGAACTACCCCATTCAACAAGGGATCATCGTCATCATCATCATCATCATCATCATAATCATCATCACCACCACCTCGTCACGGCTCGCGAAGAAACCCTCAACTATGGCTAGAGATTTTGCTGTAGTTTGCTCACGTCGGTTCTGCTCACATCGATTTCGCTCACATCGGTTCGCGCATACACTATAGTGCTACGACTCTATACTGACTATTCTTTAATGCGACAAACTACATACATGACATCAACGAAAAAGACTCGCGAGAGGCGCCATTGCTTGCATATAACGCAAGAAGTACACAGAGTGCATCTTCCATACGGCGCACGCGCGGCGCATGCCCAAAACTCAGCAACGAGCGTACAGGTCCCGCCTTATGCTGCGTAGCTTTCGGATTAATACAGCCGCAATGCAGCTTCACCAGACAGTTCAAGGTTACGAACATTGGAATGCGTTCGCCCGCACGCAGATTGTCGACGCCCAAAACTGGCTCCGCCATTTCCGGAGAACACGAGATTGGAGCGCTTCGTCGTGCACAGGGTGCAGCGCGCGTTCTTTCCTAAACGGGCCTTCTATACAACAGCGAAAGTCCCCGGCCGACGGTGAAGCGTGCAGCCACGCCGCGCGCGTGAGCGTAAATTAGCATTAGGCCGCGGGATGCTCAGTCCCCTTCGCAGTGAACAGTGGAGCACCTTTGTCTTCCACGCGGACGGCCCCTCGCGATGCGCTTTTTGCCCGAAGAACGCTCGAGGAACGCACGGTCGGCACGCGGGGAGTGCCTGCGTATTACTCGGCGCTCACATCGAAGGCGACCAGCTGTGCATAAGAGAGCCACTGAGAAAGAACGCAAGCGAAGCGCGGGGTCGACTGACCACAGCAGTAACAGTAGCGCTGCGGGAACGCTGATAAGTGATCGCATTACTTCACCATAGTGAATAAAAGTGAGATAATTGAGTGACGCTCTTTCGTGTGCGTGAGCGAAATTAAGAAACACCATTCTCAAAGAATCCCAGATTTGTTTATTGTTTTATTTTTATTGCGATAGCGATTATATGGACACTCCAGGCGCATTTCTGCCGTCGCCGTGAGGTTCCGTATAAAGCCCAAGAGCGATAAAGCCGCGCGCCGTATATACATGCTGTATGTGCGAGTGAAAGTGTGCGAGAGTGAGCCGGCGAACGCGGCTCAATCTCGCGTGTGCGAGCGAGGAAGGCGCGCCGGAAGCGCGCCCTCCCCTGCCGCGCGCGAGGCACGGGGGTGAGGCGAGGGAGGGGGACGTTCTGCGGCGGCGGCTGCTGCTTACGGCGCGACCGTGCGGGCGCCGTATCTTGAAAGCGATCTGCGACGTGGCCAAAGTGCGCGCCCGCGCGGGCCTAATCTTCAAAGCGATTTGCGATGTTTGCAGAGTGCGCGTAGTGCCAGTAGCTTTGTATACGATGCGCTTTCGACGTCTCGTTCGCGTTGAAGCGAGAGACACACGAAGGTCACTTCGGCCGCTGCTGCTGCCGCGATTCCTCACTCCAGCGTTCTGACAGCGAGTTTCCGCGCTCATTGAGCGAGATGTGTTCATGTTTACCTGCGCGCGCGTGGCACCGCGCTTGCTAATTTAGTTAAAACACGTTGGCGGGCCAGTTGGTTTGAATCCATGATAGAATGTGTAAGCGAGAATGAACGAGGACGTAGGAACACACACACTGAGACAGCGCTGTCTCTGCGTGTCTGTTTCTTTGTACGTCCTCGTTCAGTTGTGCTTACACATTATTTCGTTGTTAATTTAGTTAGTAAGCGAATGTTTACAATTTTATACGGCCAATAAAACTACTACAATTACTTCGTATAGCTATCTACTAATTTGCTATCGCAGTCGGTGCTTCGCATTTCGGGAGACATTGCGCCTTCTGTTGAAATTACAGTAAACGAACGAAATTGATCGTATTGATGTCGTGACGGCATCATTTCAATACTGCAGTAACTAAGTGAAATAATATAATAGTAAACGCCTGAAGCACAGTAAATCGAGCACAAAGAAAGCCAAGAGCAGTAAACGAGGCACCGGTGTAGTGCTAGCTATAGATCATGGTATAAATATAAAGGACAATAACTGCTATAGAAGAGCTCGAGAGGCATATGAGATTGCCAATGAGATTGCATATGAGAAAGCCAAGAGCAGTAAACGAGGCACCGGTGTAGTGCGAGCTATAGATCATGGTATAAATATAAAGGACAATAACCGCTATAGAAGAGCTCGAGAGGCATATGAGATTGCGATGTGGAGAATATGATACACAAATGAGGAAATACGGGAAAACAAAAGGAGAAAATGGGTCGTACAATACACGTGCCCGCTATCTATTGATTATAACGCAGTGCGCGACACGCGCACAGACAGGCGCAAACAAACAACTGACATAATGAGCATGAATTATTCCCTAGTGGAAGCTACAGAGGCTTGCGTGATCTGCCCGCCCTGTAATGCGGATGACACCTAAACAATCAGTGCTATTTGACAAGGAGGCGTCCGTCATGTTGGCCTTCACCTTGAGATGCTAAAGTGCGCGCGTGTGTGTACGTGTGTGTGTATGTTTTCTTTTCGGGACTATACACGTAACTTCGTCGAAGTTGTTTTTCGCTTGCGCATGCAGTTCCAGTCGAACTCAATATCGGAGCCACAGAGGACGCGCGGCTGCTAACCGTAATTCATTTCCTTTTGAAAAGTATAGCTCCAACGTGGATGTGTCGAGACGGGACAGGGACGTGCGCGTCAATTTCATTCAGACCCAGCCTACGACGAACGTCGTTGATGCGTGTTGAATGAAGTTGTCGCTCCAACTGAAACAGAAGGCACAAAGGGACCCAGCGTCTGAGCTGAGCCATTTCTTTCTGTTGTCATAGTAACGAAAGCGTCGCTCTGAGCAATGAACAGGAAAGCAGTGAACAGAAGGCGTCGCTCTAAACAAAGCGCTATTTCATATGCGCAGCTGCGCAGCTTGAAGGCAAAGTGCGCGTGACATACGTCAAAGGTTTACAAACTTTATGGCAACGTTTCAGCCTTAATTAATTGGCACAGACAAAGAGAATCGCCGAAAGAGTCTCCAAGCGAAAAAATTGTTTATGGAAGGAGGCAATAAAAGCCCATATGTGGGACGACGACCTCGAAATCTTTAATTGTTCCCCTCAGCCAAAAACAATAAACGAACGGCCTATCGCCTGTATCTCCAACTAAACAAAGGTCTCGCAAAAAAAAAAAAGATCCAACGACAGACGACGCTCTGTCAGACACCCTGAGACAAGGGAGAAAAACAGACGAACGGGCCAGACGGAGAAATAACATGGGATCGCTTGAACAGGGGGGCGCAACAATGCTCCCCCCCGGGCAAGTCTCTCCTATCTCGCCTGCCGCCGCTGCGAAAAACCCAATCTGAGAAGACAAGGGAGGCCTGCTGCAACTTTTGGAGAAACCATCTGCCTCTCCCGTCAGGTCAATCTCCCGGAGGGGGGCCAGCAGAGGGAAAAGAAGCCTGAGACGGGAACATGCGGTAAGGGTGGGAGGGAAGGCGGACAATGTGACAGAAGATAAGGAGAGACAGGCGTCTCATCGTCGCGTTCCAAGAAGACACACACACACACACACACACACACACACACACACGCACCTAACGCGCGAAGGTGAAGGGCAAGACACGCCGAATGTTTATACGGCCGCCCCGAAACTTCGATCGCAATCGCGCGCGCCACAGAACGTCGACGACCGTTACGGGCACATCGCCTTCCCTAGAAAGCAGCGGCATCGGCGGGAAGATCGCCCAGCGCGGCAGAAATGAGCTCGCGATGCGCGCAGCGCGGCCGCTTCAAAAGCGTTGCCGCAAGAACGCCGCCAACACACACACACACGCACGCACGCACCACGACGGGTGTGTGCGCGTGGGACGTACAGAGCGGTGCCATTCCTTTCGCATTAGGAGCGAGGGCGTCGCGGAAGGCAGGAAGACGCCGAATGCGACGCCGCTGCTGCATCCATGGCCTGCACTCCTCTTAAAATTAGACATCCTTTAGTGCACGCGTAAAGCGCGAGAGAAGGGAAAGGGTGCGGGCCTAGAAGGAAGAGAGGTGGGGCACAGTGTTCGCGCGCTCTTGAACTTGGCATCCTCCATCTCTCGAAGGTAGGCCCCGATTCGGGCTCCATCACACACACACACACACACACACACACACACACACACACACACACACACACACACACACAGGCTCTTTCTCTTCTAGACACCACGGTGCTAAACTTTCGTGCGCCTGTTGGTGCGCTCCCTCCCCACACCGCGGTCACGCGCCGTCGATCTCCCCGACAGACTGCAGCGGGACTGTCTCCCGACAGCTGTGCGCGGCCCACGGAGAAGACACATCCGAGCGCACGCTCGCTCGACAAGGGGACACAAACACGCACGTGGGACAGAGACCGCAACAACGCGCTTACTCATATCGTACGGAAGAAGAAACTAAAAGATTGTACGCGCAGGTCTTAGGTTCCAGCCGAATGGAACGGAAGGTGGCGGTGTCTGTGCGCAACTTGAAGCCGGAAACACTCGGAAAAATGATAACGCAACGCCAAAGAGATGTACTAATTGCCAAACTCTAGGAACAAGAAGTACGACGAGAGTCGTTCTACAAAGGAGGAGTTCGCTAGCGAAAGTCGTGTTACACAGGGAACCAGGAACCAGCGCTATAACTGCCGTTGGGAGACCAAAGGAGCAGAGCACAAAGCGCGTATTCATAGTGACGTCACGATAGATGCGAGAAGTCCAGTTCGTGCTCAGTCGTTTCCGCAGCTGCGCAACTTTCGTCATAGGCGCAAAGAAAACCGGATGCTTGCAAGCACAGACCACTTGGGAAGCCCCATCCTTTGCTAAACATGTACAACGTAACTTTCAGCAAGGAAGAGTGGCAGAAATCTTCCATCTTATGTACTTCAACAAAGATAGAGTGACAGAGGTGTTACATTTTGCACCTATCTGAACCGCTTTATATACTTTAGGAAGCACCATTTTCGTTGATGGCACTTCCGAGCGTAACGTGTTATAAAGCTTTTCGGCGTACACTTGACAAGGGGGAAACTCGTTTAGTGCCGGCACAGTTTCTCCACACTGGGACAACCAGTATATTTCGCGCACTTTTCCAGCAGTTCGTGCAGTGCATGTTGCACCATATACATACTCTCGGACCCCTCCCCCCCCCCCCCCCCCCCGCCCCGAACTTGCCCCGTGAAGCGTCCCATCTCTTCCATCTCAAACGGGCACTGGCGCGTCTTTTACGGCGCTCCGTACACATGTGAAACGACCGTAAAAACGCATTTCCTTCTCTATAAACCGGGCCTCGATCCAGTCGAGACACATTTTGAGAGATCGGAGAGGCCGGCTCGTGCAATCTCCGAGCAGCCCAAGGCGCGCGCACTTTTTGGAAGGAAGCATTCCGTCGGCCGTTATATATATATACGAGTGGCTCATTTATAAATCAAGTGGGACAGAATACTGGAAAAGAGAAAGCGTGCAGTATATATGGGAAGGGTACGCGACGTTATAGGGCCAAGGAAGGGACACTTTAGAACGACGGTGCCAAAAACCACATAAAACATTAAACGGAAACGGAACTCTCGGCTCCACGCGTGATGTGAAAGAAAGCTCTCCCTTCGCTGGGTCGCACACAGCGGGTGTCACTGCCGTTGCGTACGCAGAACACACACACACGCACACGCACAGACTACGCCGGCCACTCCGCGGAAGCATCTCTCTTGTTACAACTGTTTCACCGCTGTCGTTTTTATTTCCCTTTGTTCTCATCCTTCGCCTCTCGTTTTCACATTACGGCCTTCGAACACGGCGCGCACAGCGGGCGTGGCAAAGCACCGCGAGAGTCGCGCACGCTGTTCGGCGGCGTCGTATATACGGGCGATAAAAACGGCAGAGTGCCGCCGCAGCAGCAGCGGCAGGCCGTCGCCGATGTTACTTGTACATATACGTTATTCGGGCGGCGTGCAACCCCGCGCAGTGCAAACGCAACGCCCTGCGCTCTTCGGCGGGTCGTCTATATATGCGCGCAGATGCCGCTGGTCGGAGCGCAAAGAGCGCGGCAAGCCGATCGAGCGCTTGTGCGTACGTGTGTGTGTGTCCACAGCAGCGACCAATAGCCACCCTGCGTTGGTTGTGAAACTGCACAAGGAAGAGAGTGGGAGGGGAAGCGAGAGGGCCGGAAGGAGCGGGGGGGGGGGGGGGGGGGGCTGACGTCGCAGTCCCTCCATGGCCGTCGGCTGTAAAAACGACGTCGTTTGGCGTAAAAACGTTCCCGTTTTAGCTTTTATCCCCCCGCGACGCACTGTTAGACGCGTCGCCGCTGACCCGTTACGCGCGCTGCGCTAGCGCGGGATTTCGTTTCTTCGCCGGCATGTATATGGCGAGCTTTTTCGCCTAAGCGGTGCCGTCCGTTCGGTTATGGTTCGAGAAAGATTCGCCTTCCGGAAACGCCGGAGAGGAAAAGCGTCCGGTCGCATTTGCTATTTTCTTATTTTTCGCTATGCACGCCTTTTCAGTCGAAAACGTATCGAAAACAAGGATCGTGGAGTGGTTTCTTTGCCGGAATGGCCTTCGAGGACCGTTCTGCGCTTTCTGCCGCCACCAGCCAGCGGCGAGCCTCTTTTACAGAGCGACACGTCCAATAATGGTCAGCACTCGAGAAGCGACACGGACAGAGGATGCGCCCGGGTCTCCAATCCAAAATGCGCGCTCGCCTCGCAAGCCCAAAGGCGAGCGAGCGCTTGGCGACATCGGTCGGCCGTAAACACGGTCAGTCAAGCGGTCGTTTGAAAAGATCGTCGTTAAAACACGTCCGGCGAGAACTGAGCGCCCTGCGGCGAGTTTCAAATGGCCCAAAGCTCGTAGCTCGTTGGCGCATTGCATGCATGGTGCCACATCGCGGGCCGAATTCGGAAACCGTACCGCTCGTAATTGCTGCATGCCATTCGCCTGCGGCGCCTTCGTAATCATACGCACATTATGTGGCATCTGCTCTTACGGATAGTTATATATCGTAAGACTTTTTTTGGTAGGGGATGGGGGGGGGGGGGGGGGAGGGGATTTACGGTCGCAAATATGCGGCGAGATGTACAGGACACTGCTGTTCCACGATGTATGAGCGAGGTGACAACATGCGGTGCTTCTTTTCCCTCACAAAAAAAATTTTTTAATTAAAACAGCGAAACGTCATGGCGGGCCAAGTCCTGCAGCAAAAGTTTCGCCCTTCGGCCTGACTCGAACACCGCCTTATTGATTGACTGAGCGAGTGATTAATCAATTAGTCAGTCAAATAATTGATTAGTAATTGATTGATTAATTGTCATTGCTATATTAAGACTATTCCGATCCTAATGAGATACTCTGTAGCAGAGAGCTCCGGATCATACATTCGAGCATCCGCGTTACCGCAGCGTCCGCGACACGTCGTCACGCAGGCGTCACGGCGTTTCGACACAACCACCGCGTGGCCGGGAAGCCGAACTCTCGACCTCGAGCAGAGGCAGCAGCAGAACGTGCGCACAGCCGCCAAGCCACCGAGGCGGCAGTGCGCTGAACCGGGCTCGCCGGTGCCTGTTGACGGGGGTTCGAACAGCGCCTAAGGCGCGCCTCCCGTACTGCGTGTACAATATACGCGTATAGGAGGCAACGGTGTGTCTGTTCCGATTCCCATCGTCACCGCAGTGGACGGACTGACTCAATGACAACGCAGCAATAAGAAACAAAGAAGGAGGACCTCAGCCCATGCGCTCGCACTGTCCTATCGCTTCACGGCACGCCCGCTCGCGCACGGCCAGTTTGACGGTGAACGCCAGCACACAGCAGGGAATACTCTTCTCGTTTCGGCTCTCCATATAATTCCCCTCGGAGCCATCTTCAAAGCGGCAGCGATGACTGCGAGCTCTGAAAGGGAAAAGCCGATATGGGGACCAAACCAGAAGGGGCCGAAGGGGGAGGGGGGCGGCAGGGGCACACTCGCCTGTCGGGGCAGTGATCCTTCTTGCCGGTGCAATTCATTTGCGCGCAGAATGAGGGTGGCGGCTCTCCAGACGAGGGAATTTAATTAACACACCACTTCCGGATTTCGCCGTCGCTCGGACTGCGCCTAATGCAGCGCGGATAAAACGGCTCAATCCGCGATGCGCGCAGAAGCTCTTCCACGATGCCAGCGTTCCCTTCCTCCACATTCTATTGCCATCTTTCCTCTATACGTTTTCGTTGAGCCGTGCTCCCGCAAGGGCTGCGGAAGTTAGCGTCGACCTTTCCTTTTCCCCTCAGGACACACTTCTCTGCAAAGCCCGAACTTCAGCGAACAGAACAACGTTCTGTCTATCGCCGGATCTGAACAATTAACTATAGATATCATCTCGCAAACTGCAATTAAATATCTGCACTAATGTCCACCGTCACCCCCGTAAGGCGGGTGGCCGATGGCAGACAACACTTACGAACGAAGAGCTTTGCCAATTCAGCTCCAGGTCCCATGATAACAAAAAAGCACTTACGCTAGTTCAATTTGTGAACAAAGACCGTCCAGTGAACGTAACATTATCGCAGGTGACCGACCACTCAGAAAAAGTTCCCTTCATAAGTGCAGTTTGTCATTATTGGCCGGCTGCCTTCGCTACGGTGATACGTCCAACATCAAGATTGGCTGACATATCCGCTCTTATGGGAACAAAAAAAAAATATAGAATAACTCTATTAATACGGGCCCTGGTTCTTATCAGTTCCGTCTTCATGTGCGTCGATGTGTGACACTGGGAGGCGTCATCAATACAACCTGGCCCGCTCGGCTCCAGCTGCAGGTCGCAACAACTCCAGAAAAAATAACCCCGTGCTCTACAGCGAAAGTTGCCAGCCAGAGACCTCCTACGTACGTCTCCTCTCAGGCCGGCAAAGTGCGTTTGCAGTTGACGGGCGCGCAGCGCAAAAGGGTATCTCGCAAGAAAAAGCGGCGCAACCATACGTGGGGGTACTCACTCCTGCCCCCCCCCTCGATTTGTCCCAGCGCGCGCGCTACAGCGTGAGCCGTGCGGCGAAGACGAAGTTACGAAGAGAGAAGAGGGCTTTCAGCGACGGCAGTGTTGCCGCCGCTGCGCAGGAACGCTCGAGAAAGGAACAGTGCGTCGGGGCTGTATCAGAGAGACACGTGGGAGAAAGGGCCCGCGATGTAAGTAACGCTCTAAGAAAAATCCCGCCGCGCCTCTCGTCGAGATTCAGAGAGAAGCAAGGAAAAAAGGAAAAACAAAATTCTTAAAAAAGTCCGACAAAAAACAAAATACGGTCTTCCTTTTTCACGCTTCCGCGCAGACCCCGCGCACAAGCGCGGGAGATAGCATAATATAGGAGCGAAAAAGAAAGAATGCGGACGCGTGCGTGCCGGCGGTCTGCGGAGCACCGCTTTTTTTCCTTCTTTCGCGAAGAGAGAGAAAGAGAGAGAGGGGAAATTTAATTTAGAGACGGTCTTCGCTGATTTCTAGCTGGCGTTCTTCCCCACCCCACCTCCCCGACGGCCAAATTCAATTGCTTCGGCGCGCGCGCCGCTGTATACGACCGCCGCCGAAGCCGGTGCTTCTTGAGCCGCATGCTGCCGCTTTCGCGGGGGCTGCGGGAGTGGCGCTCGCACGCCCTGTCCCTGTGCGCCCGAAACAACAAACTCGCAGCGCATCTCGCCTCGACTATGCCTCGACCATGATTTTCGGTTGGCCGACGCTCCTCGGGGGAAGGGGTCTGCCGCGCGTCTCGTCGATCTCGTTCGTCTCACGGGCCGTCCTTTACCAACGACCACCAGTCACGCCAACGCAGCGCGCGCTCCCTCCTTACGCCACTCTTCCAACTCCAAAAGACTTTCTTCGGCCGGCGTACTGTACCGACGGGCCAGTGCAGGCATCCCGAATGTTTATGTCATATTCGAGCGGTCATTTGAGAGCACTTTGGTAGCATTGCAAAGGTTGCGTAAGGCTGAACATTAGGTTTGTAGACTCGTCAAGTTGCCCTGGTGTAGCTTTCTTCTGCACCCCCCCCCCGTCTGTATTGTAAGATGGGAAAATATAATTGAAATTGAAATTGAAATAAACTAGACTCTACTCTTCAGGCATAATCATGCTCCAATGGCGATAATAGGGCAGGATCGTTGCTACTAGACCGTTGCTTGTATACAGGTCTAAAGCTAGCTGCCGTTCACGGCTTCCATAGCACTGTCAGATAAATCTGCAGCGGCCAGTCGAATGTGCCATTACTATAGTACTACACCGGATCGCACAGCTCGCACATACAGTTAATGGAAATTAATGTCAGCTGCACGGTAAACCTTGGGCAAAACATTTCAGGTCACGAGCTTGAAAGTTGTGAGCTTTCCATGGAGCACGAGAAGAGCTCGCTGCGGAAAGAGCAGCTCCGGCGTTTACACGGACTGCTGCATGCCCTCTCGTAAAATGCCTCTTACTGAGAGTGCGCAGCCCCGCGCGCAGAGTGTCGCTCGTCCTAAGCTGGAACGCTCTCTCCATCCTTGTAAAAAAGCACGGTATAGAAGTCACTTTATTAAACGGCGCCACGGCGGACCCCAGAGGGCGCCCTTTTAGTGCTCAAGACGCGCTGATTGAGCCTGTACAACGGATGGAACATGAATGTACCATGGACCAAATGCGCGAGTTATAACGATGACATCAGCACGCAATTTCTCACATCTCACACGTAAGAAAAAGTGAAATAAACAGACAATTATATTTCTTAACGTATCCTCACGCGCAGACCATGGGCGTATGCCTTTAGCCTATGTATAGGCCGGTTTCCACTGTCATAACGAAATCACTTCCCTCATTTACGACTCCCTAAACGTACGCAGCGGCAAGCTGCGCACGTAGTGTGAGCGTCGTTACTGAAGTTTCCCGAACGGCGGATGACGCAATAAATTCCGTCCGCTTCGAACAAAAAGCGGCGCCAGGACCCCCTCGACGCGTTATATAGCAACCCACTTTGGCTATACGCTGAAATGCGCCCATACGAAAGTGTTGCAGAACTCTCGAAGGGCATGCAAAGCGCGCGCGGGAGCGCTTCAGAAACGCGTAATATAACGACGTTTTCAAATCAGCGCGAAGCTTCGCTCGCGAACGAGCCGGCACGCGCCACGGTCGCCACCTGAAAGAAATTTCCAGGTTTCCCACACTTCCGAAGGCATCGCTCGCGCAATTCTCTCCGCAGTTGTGTAGAGCCGCGAAGAGGCGAACGGGTGTAAAGGGCAAGAAACAAACAAGTAAAAACGTGAACAAAACTTTCAAGCACACGATGCTATACGCTAGATTCGGCACCACGGGCCCGCTATCCCTTCACTGCCGCAACCTCCCACATTCTCCCCACCATATTCGTCCCTTTCTCGCTTTTATTCCCTACCTCTCGCTTTTGTATTCCCGTCTTGCAACCGCGGCTTCGCGGCTTTTTTCTCCCGAGCCATTTCCCGCCGCCCGCGACCCGTTCGTAATACTATTCACACCGCGTATATACGCGCGGCGGTATACCCTCGAAACGCACGTCAGACAGAGAAACACGCTATACTGCAGGCTCGCGACTTTGGTGAAACCCGCCGTCGATCCGCAAGAGGTAACGTTGCGGCACATCCCTTACGCGATTCCTCCTCGGCTTTCCCCTTCCTCCTTCCGTCCCATCCTTCTAGGGAGCGCGATCCCTTCGGCTCCCGAATCACACGCTCGGCAGAATCCGCGCAGCACAAGTCGCGAGCACATTTTTCTGTACGCTCCCCTTAGCGCGCACTCGGCGTGGACCGCGCTGTCGAGAATGCGAGAGTCACCACGTGCTCCTCCCGCCTTGTTCACTGCATGCGCTCGCGCATAGCGAAAAAAATAAAGAAAGAAAGAAAAGGCGAAATAAGGGACGGGCTACCAGCGCTAACTGTCCACGAGCCGAAGGGGCACAAGTTGCAAGACGTTTTCTAGGGTGAAAGAAGAACCTCGCTTCTTGCTTCTCTTGTGCTTTCTCCGAGAAGCTGCAGCCCATATATAGTATGTGGGCGCAGCTCTGTTCCAGAGAACCTAATGGAGAAGCCCTTCCGGCCTTACATTTACACGTTCTATCTCAGTTAAAAGCGTGCAGCGTTGCGTAATGTACATTTAGCGTCAGCTAATAGAGGAGTAAATTTACGAACCCGAGCTCATAGAAGTACCTCGTGATAGTCACTACAGACCACTGCAATGAAATGGCTTCACGGGCAAACGTGGATTCGGTCACTGCTGAACTATCTCAAAGCGGATAGAGGGATCGATCTGTGTCATCAATAACCACATCAAGAAAGCCAACTTCAGCGTATATCATGAAAGAAATAAAATGCATGGAGCACCTGGCTAGTCGGTGCACACCGTAAAAGGCAGGATAAATGCGACAAAGAAACGTGAAGGGGTGGCTTACTTTGCACTGGTTCATTCACCGCCACACAAGAAGCCATGGCCAAGTTGAGGCACGTGAAAACATTCGCAGGGCAATAAGACACAAGGGATTACAATAAAAGAGAACTTAAGATACTTTACTGCATATATGCTCTTATCCTTGCTGCTCTGCATGTGTACCTGGTTCTCGGTACAATTATTAACCATCCCTACCTTCCCTACCTCCCCCCATTCTTTCTTGAGGTGGGGGGAGAAGCAGCTTTCCAACTCCAAGCAGTCTGAGCAGCCTGCGTCAGCAGAGCGCGACACTCGCGCAGCCAGTCTTTTTCTGTCGTGCATCGTGTCCTACTCCGTCAGGCACCAGACGATTGCAGGCGGGCGCCGCGTCACCTGGCCAATTTAGGGCTCGACACAACGCCCCACAGCATCGCGAACAGTCGCATGTTCATCGGTAGCCTTCACAGTGTTGCACGGTATTGTTAAGACACGAGCAGAAAGCAGTAAAGGGGGCAGCACTGGCGCTTCCACCCGGCGCCATATTCACGCGCCAGTCGAGCGCCGAAATGAGAGGCCGCCGAACGGACGACTGAACCGGGAACGCAGAGAACCGCCATGTTTCTATCCCGCACTGCGCACCGCTCTCTGTCGCCATCCCTGTACCATCTCAGGCTTTTCTTTCCTTCTTTTTTTTTTTTTTTTTGCCTTCTAGACTTCAGTTAAGACTTCCATCTCACCGCGGCAGCGAGAGACAAGAGCAGTGCAAGCAGGCTCTCTTGGGTGTTGCAAGCTCGACAAAGATTTATTCAGGCTCCCCTTTGAGGCTTGCTGCAGTTTTCCTCTACCATTGGTGTAAGAAAGTTATGATGCAAGACGGCGGGAGAAGTAGGGAAAAAAAAGAAACGACAACGAAGTCAGCTTGAGCGTCAAACCACCTCTTATCTGTCCGGCTAGAATGGAGACTGTCTTAAGTGCACCATACAGCGACGAAAAAAAAAAAAAGGCATTCAACGGAGATAGCTAAGGGGATGGAAACACAGGAGGCCGAAGGCGACGGACGTCAACGGAAGAACTGGGTCCGTTTTGCAAGGACCCGAGTTAACTTAAACAAACCAAGAAAGGCTGGGGATTCAAGCAGCACGCAGGACGCGTCGTTGCGTGGGAGCGATAAGGGTGCCGTCAACTGGACGACACGAAGAGAAGGGTTCCGCCGGGTGCGATATAATATATAGGGTGCACACAATTGTATCCGCAAGTTTCTCTAACTTTATTTTCTTTCTTTCAGCAATAAGAAACATACAAAATCTTCCTTTTAAACGTGTGCCACATACATACTATTTCTATAGAAAACAACCGAACCAATAGAAACTTTCATATAAACCAGTAAAAGGGTGAGGCAGTAAAAGTGATAGTATAAGACGAAGAAAAAGAAAAGAGAGAGAGAGAGAGAGAGCACTATACTGCGCCTCATACGAACAACATATGGACCCGCCAAAAGCAGAGGGCCGGACCAGCAGAAACAGAAGAGATTTGAGAAAAAGAAAAAAGAAAGAAAGAAAAAAGACGGGTGGTAAAAGGGATAAATGCGCAGAAGAAGACCAGCCCCCTCGGGCGCTTCCTATCTTGACTCCTTTGAGCCGGAGTCATGGCAGCGAATCTCGAATGCTCAAGGGCTGTTTACATAAGTAGCAGAGAGAAGACGAGTCCCTCGAGCGAGAAAGAAAAAAGAAAAAAGAACTCGGACTCTGCGGTGGCTGGAAGGATACTATATGTACAAGGACGACGACAACGACGATTTCGCGATGGGTCTGAGCCACCCAGCGGGGACTCTTAACAAGTCTCTGGACGAGAAGAAAGAGAACGAGGAGGAGCAGCTTGTACTCGGGGGTTCTTTTTCGCCGGTTCTGGTGCCTTTCTCGAGACGCTGTTGCGTCATGCATGCGCGAGAAAGGCCGGCAGACGCTGATGCTGCAGGAAAAGGAATGAGCGGTGCAACAGGGAGTGACAGTGTGTAGCAGCCTTGGGGTTGGGCCTAGGAGGCTAATACGTCTCCTCCGTGACGTTCAAAGTGGCGGGTCGGGCGAGTCGGTTGGTTTACACCCAACACGCTTTCGCAAGGAACGGAACGAAACGTAAGGAAGGGAATGTCTAAACCAGCTTCCTGAGGAAATCGGTGCCCTTTACGCAACTAGACGATCCATTAAGGTGTGTTTCACCATCAACGGTACCTGCAATGTTCGTGATTTTGTTTTACATAAAAGTTTATTCTCTCCCTTTCTTGATTATGTTTTTAAAATCACTCTAGCTCTTCTTCGTTTTGGTCTCTCTCTCTCTCTCTCTCTCTCTCTCTCTCTCTCTCTCTCTCTCTCTCTCTCTCTCGCGAGACTCATTGCTAAGAATAGAGTCTCATCCTTTATGAGGACGTTGGTGCGTACGTTCTCGACCTTATCCGTTGCCACAAGAAACGGAGAATCGCAAGTGAGCAGAGACAGACGATTTACAGAGCCTTGGCTAAACGTTGAAAGCTCCACTCTCCGCGCGAATCGGCAGAGGCTTCCCGCCTGAAGTATCAGGCTATCTCCAGAACTGCAACGCTATGGGGTGAATTAAGCAAATGCATCTGGTGATGTGTCTTCCCACCACCGGAGCATTTGCTCTGACCAAAGTGCCCAGACGTATAAGGGCCACCCTCGCCCGAGTCCACCCGTGAGGCAACGCATAAGAGAGAGGGAATAAGGCTTTCCAGCGCTTACGGTACAAGTTCTTGTGATGTCACGTAGTCGAGAGTACTAGATAATCGTTGAGGAGAAGTTTAATTACCACGTTGCGCTAGAGAAAACAATTACGGAATTGAGATAGTTACGTATTTCTCAGATTCCTATATCGTTAAACAAATCAACGTTATTCTTTTTCAGAGAATCGAAATTCAATACATGAATAAAGCAATATAAAAATAAAGTTACGAAAGAGTTATATTTACGTTCTCAGTTAACTTTAGCTAAAATTTGCTATTGTTTCACCTCAGATTTCTTTTTTTGTCCTTTTTGATTTGATCCTTATATTTAGGGGGTATTATATATCAGCACTTTTTCTTGCAGTGTACTATGTGAAGCCTAAGAAACCATACTGTAGCAGAGTAACTTGAATCGCTTATCCGCACGTTCTGTTTTTGTTGCTTTTCTAGTGTTTCTTTGAGATGGCACTTATATCTTGTCACTGCTCACTGTTTGCCAATACCTCTCGCATAATAATGGTTGTTTTAACTGTGTCTGCTACTGCGTCCCTCTGATGCTGCGTCCTTCTGAGGGTGGCGTGGTACTGTGAGCCACTACCCTTTCTTTTACCATGCCACCCGAGACAATTTGTTGTATGTTTTTAAAAAGTTTCTTAAATGAAGTAATGGATTATGAATCAACGAATAACGTCATTTCAAAACTTTGCCGCATTTCATCCCCACCACAAAGAACTGCTTGACGCGAGAAACGGAGTTACACAGAGGATGGCAAATGAACGGCATTTTGCAATCATGCATGTCGAAGGCAAAAAATGCCTGCCCACTGCCCTGCCCTACTTACAGCTCGTAACGTGTTCAGGTCAAACGCGAGTCGTCGGTCTGATGAAATGGAAAACAGTCATCCACCCGAAAGCATACCATGGTGCTACAAATTAAATCTATACGGACTCCTCTGAAGGAGGAATGCTCATGACTGCCCCATCGAAAAAGAAAACCGCTATTTCCCACATCCAATAAGCGCCTACAAACACATAGGAGATCCATACAAAAATCTGTATGTTCCCGTATATTACATGAGGCGCATGTCAAGCCCGTATACGTGAACAAAGCCCGCATGGAGATACAAAGTTGTTTTTTTTTAAATGAGATTTTCATATGGTTCGTATATTGTATATGTGAATTACGGTGCATATGCTTTTCTTTTTATTTTTCCCTTTTTTTTTTACAATAGGGTGTCACACATCCTATATGAAAACATGCGGGTTGTTATAGAGGATCCCCATATGGTATTATTGAACATCGGCATATCCATATCGGCATACGAGTTTCCTCGACAAGGTGAGGAACCTTCCACTTTCCGAATTTCCACAGGCCTTACGTATTTTCTCGCTGAATCTGTAAGTCCTTTACGAGCAGTATAACAGAGAATTCGCTCATACGCGCTGAAACTATTTCTTTTTTTTTTCCGCATGAAGGTTGCGCACATACCGAAGAGTCGACGGCAGCCGTGTATCGAGGCGCTTCTTTGCATTCGGCAGGCCGCTCGCCTCTGCCGCGGAAAGCGGCGACGCGCGTAGTACATAACGCAGTTCCAGAAGCATAGGCGGACGCCGCTTACCTGCAAAGAAAAGAAAAACGTTCGTTTCAGAGAGACGATCAAGTAGCACCTCAAGTATACACTAGTATTTATTTATTTATTTATTTATTTATTTATTTAGCCACAATCTTCAGCCATGAATTGGCAAAACAAAGCATTCAGAAAAATAGCAGTACAATGCAGAGCAACGCAAAAAAAGCCCTCTGCCCCATCCATCTCCGCGTGCGGAGATGGTTCGGTCCTCACCTGCGGCAAGTTATGTTAGCGACCGTTTTTATTTACCTTAATCTCATCATTTATACTTTCTTGTAAACATAACAACTAACTTTTCGTATCTTTCATGTGGCTTCATTGTCTATCATTTCGTATGACTGAAGCACTCGAAGGGCATTCACTCTGTGTTTATTAAAGGTGCTTTATAGTCGCGCAAAGCGATTCATTCAATTCAAGGAGTTTATTCTGCCGAAATCAAAAGGGCATCATCATCATCATATCATCATCATCATCATAATCATTAGCTGATTTTTTTACGCCCACTGCATGCAGGACGAAGACAACTTACAGCAATACCAAATTCACCCTTGTACTGAGTCACCCGACTCCATATGGCCTACGGCTGCAAATTTCTACCATTCCGCCACACGACTTCGTTCTCTGCCACCCACGACTGCGATTCCCTCGTGCTGGCACCCATTCGGGAACTCAAACGGACCACGTCTTATCTGCACCACGCATTACATGGCATGCCCAGCTTCATTGCTTCCTCTTGGTATCAACCACAGATTATCGGCTACCCCCGTTTTAATAAATCTATAATCAACACCACTATCTACCTGTCTCTTAGCATTACGACGATCACTTTTCTTTCGCTCCTTCGCTCGCTGCGTGGTCCACATAAGCAAACGGACGTATACGCTCGCACAATTCTTGATATCGAAACACACGCTGGAATGCGCAACCCAGCGCGGGGGGCACGGCTTCACAAGACGGAGCGGCTGCAACCTCTGTATACGAGAGCGATTCATCGCGTATATACGCCGCTCTATCACACAGTCATCGACGCGCGCCGTTATCAACGGAGGGCGGGCAGTCATGAATACGACTGGTACACGTTGCTCGCGCTCCTTCGTCGGGGCTCGCGCCACTGCCTCGCACAATGGTCTTTCTTGGTGGGCGTGTCCCCCTCCTCCTCTTTTACCGCTGGGAACAGCGGCGCATCTATACGACGCGAGACGCGCATCTAAAACGCCACGCTTCGCAACCGAGACCGCCGCTAGCTGCCCATGTATATAAGGCACATGCACACAGCCGACGAAGCCCCCGATGCGCCGCGTCCTTCGTCCTATAGTGTATACATGTGTATATGACGGGAACAGAGCGCGCCGCACACACAAGAGGCTCACATGCAGTCAGTCAGCGGTGGTGATCGTATCGGAGGCGGAGCTCGCCGTTGTCTCGAGCGCGCGCATGCAATAGGCCGAGAACTGGTTCACCGCGTATGCAAGCGCTGTAATTACAGGCGCGCGTATATACGTGCACGTATACACCTTCCGTCTCGCGAGCGCCTTGTATAGTGCGCCCGTGTGCCCTGCACAACTGCGATAGAGCACCACGGAAGAAGTCGCGAGGAGCGCGCGCGTACAGCCCCCACCGTGAAGGCATAACTACGTGTATACATACTTCAACGGGGACGAGCGCGCTCGGCTTATAAGCCCGATGTGTATCACGCTCGAGAGAGACTGTCTTTTCATACCATGCGCTCATCCGGGTCCCGATCGCCGCGGTGGCTCACAGTCGTCTCATTAAAAGAAGCTCGCACACGAATCCGAGTCGTACAGTATATATGAACCCTGGCGCGCTGTACCGAGCGACGTTTGTAATACTAGAAAACTTCAGAACTCAACACGCGGCACAAACAAAGCACCATTTACAGCGTCCACGACCGAGCTTTCCGCCAAGTGAAGTGCGAACGGGAAGAAGCGAAGCTGAACTTCTCTTACACCTGGTTACTTAACTGGAAGTTTCAATGAGCGAACTTAGACGCAACGGTACGCTGTAAGGGCCCCCTTCGTCAACAAAACAAAGCGATTGTCAGCAGTGTCGCGCACACGTACATACCGGTGAGCGTGGCCATATAAAGTGCAGCAGAAACTTGATGTGGGCGAGTTGGTTTAACATATATATACTTGAAGGAAAGAATAGCGCCTGTCCGTCGTCCATGTTCTTATCTTAGTCCGCGTCTTTGTAGCGCTCATTTCTTTTCCCTATAAAGTAATCCGTTTCCTCGCGATCGCGCCTTTTCGCAGCGAGACCCCAAGTATCCGAAACACGCTTCGCAAGGTCAATCCAAAGAGGTCGCGAAGCTTCGGGCGAAAAGCGGTTCAGTACAAACTGTTATCGACATCAGCAAGGGTGGTTATGGGAGCAGCGATTGAAGCGCGACGATGTTTGGAGGACAATGTTTGAACAAGCACTGGGAAAGAAAAAAGCGTTTTTTAATTCAAGCGACACACAGATTCATTAAACTAAAATAAAATTCCTCGTCAGTTTTATATATTCGTGACGATTTAAGAAAATACAAGTTTATATAATTTTATTATTATTCATAAATACATTTTTTTTTTTCAGCGCCCATCGTTACAGGGGGCGTTGACGCCACTACTTGAAATGTGCAGAAAGGCGCGCTCGTAAAGTTCACCTGTCGAAATACGCCCCTCTCACAAGTTGTGCTTTTTTGCTTGTCGAAGTTTGTCTGAATTTGTTGACGCGGGTAGCTTCATCGCTTCTTAACCTGTTCAGTCAAAAGTAGTGAGTTACGACCGCCAGATATTTGTGTAGCTGTTTTCATGCGACTGCGCTGGCCGACGGTGTTACGGTTGGAATCTAGGGCATCTAGCACACCGTGCAAAAAGGATTTTCGCCCACCATGCCTCGTCGAAACGAAGTGCGACTTCCTAATTCGCCATGGTCATCTCCAGTGTCTTCCGGTCTGGCGGAAGCCCCGCAGTGTTTACAGGCCTCTTTTGTGTGCGACTTTAGAGGGACCCTTTCCTCGAACTGTCATACTCTACAGGAGAATTTCCACGAACTAGCAACGCGCAAAAGAGAAGGACAAGCGTCTACAATTCCCGGAGGCTTGGTATAACCGGAGGCTTGGTATAAACGGAGGCGGGGCCCTCTTTCCGCGAATCAGACTCTGTGCCTGTCATGTGACGTCGACGGAAGAACGATTCATCCCAAGATTGTAGAGAGCCTATTTAAGGGGCTCCGAAATGTACCTTTTTGACACTTCATTCTCTTCTCTTCATCTTTCACCAATTGTTGAATAAACCAAGTTTCGCACTAGAATTCGTCTCGTCCTTGCTTGGTCGCCATGGTCTACCGGATGCCTGCAGCCCGCTGACAACGCCACGCTACCCAATAGTAACGTCGGTCGCGCTTCGGTAGGGAGGCGTCGCTACAACTCGGCAGCAGTACGATACGCTACCCTGGAGTACGCAACAACGGGATTGGCATCCGACGATAGGATCAGCACTCTACACCCAAAACTGTCGTCGTCCTCCAAAGAAAGTATCTTCTGTGCAGGGGTGCGATTTCGACAACCGTACGGCTGGCTTTTCCCTGCATCGCTTTCCTCGCTGAAAGCTCAAAACGCCCATCAAGTCGAATGGTATGGGGCATTTGAATATATAACTTTAAAGGCAGGCCAACAAAACAAATTTCGCGCCTTCGAAAATAAAATGACGTCACTTCTGTTTTTAACGGATACGGCGTCACATTATTTTTTTCCCCCTCCGGAAGTGTTCCCTCCACATACAGATGGCGCTAAGCCACATGAACCGCCGATGAACCACCATGTTTTGAACGTATGGGCTCCTATATATGGAAGCTTCGCTACCAGGTATATTTACCTTGCGCTTCATGGGACAGAAAGTGAGTCTGCTGATCTTCAATGTCAGCGCCGCTCGCCACTCGTTCGTAGCGATCTACTATGGGCAGACAGTCAAGGTTGGCCGCTAAACGACATACATTATGGGGTTTTACGTGCCAAAACCACTTTCTGATTATGAGGCACGCCGTAGTGGAGGACTCCGGAAATTTCGACCGCCTGGGGTTCTTTAACGTGCACCTAAATCTAAGTACACGGGTGTTTTCGCATTTCGCCCCCATCGAAATGCGGCCGCCGTGGCCGGGATTCGATCCCGCGACCTCGTGCTCAGCAGCCCAACACCATAGCCAAGGCCGCTAAACGAGCAAATCAACGTTTTAAAGGACGACGCGACGTCGGCAGAGACTTCGCCACCACCCTGCGAGACGACACGAATGTCTTGCTCGCAGAAAACTCGTCGAACGAGGGGGTGGACGTACCTACATATCAAGAGGCCGCTGGCGAATACTGATAAGGCTCGCGGGAATCACCGTTCAACGCGAAGGAACGAAGCTATAGGAGCAAGCACGAACAGCAGCATACAAAATCACAGTCGAGATAGCAGGCACAAAACGCGTGAAGTGCGATGAAGATACAAAATGGGGAGGCATGCGCGTCGACCCTGAACGACAGCTGCGGGCGGGCGCTCGCGGTGTGACGGAACGAACGGCAGAGCGCAGATGCCATCGCGGTGGGGCCACTTGCATCAGTCGTTCTTCAAGGAACAGCACAATCGGCTGCCCGGGTAGCTCAGTCGGTAGAGCGTTAGGCTTTTAACCTAACGGTCCAGGGTTCGAGCCCCTGCTCGGGCGAGCGGAATTTTTGTTCTTTTTTTTTAACTTCGCCTAATGACTATTACAATGACGAAGAGTAGTAGCAATTGCAATGCCGGTTAATGTTATTGTTCATCTGCGTATTATTTTTTTTTTCGCTTTAGCTTCCCAGCGACTGACATTAAAGGCTCGTTTCGAGCCCGGTGCGTCTCGTGTGTGTGCTGCTTCAAATTCATATTTGCAGCAATATATAATTACACGTTGTGAATGCTCACTAGTAAGTAGCATACATCGATGTGGAGCGAAATCGCTAACACGCGACCGGCCACAGAAGAACCAGACGGCATTCTTACTACGTGCGAATGTCCCACTTTACTCGTGGATAATATTTACATCAAGAAGCTGTACAGTGATATGCCGCACCATTATTAATATAATGCCCTCACCCCATTACTCGCTGTACACCTTGGGGTTCTTAGAGCACGGAAGTGATAACCCTTGGCAAAGCGTACACTCTAAGAACAAATACACACCCTTTGGGGTGTATCTGGACCGTCAGACAACAATAACCGTGCAACTATGTTGGGTGCACTTCCTTTCTTTTAACGCTAGGCAGCCGGTATGACACAGCATTCTTGACAGGAAAGATATAGCGGGCGAAGAGCTTTCAAGAAAAAGGAAACGCAAGCGAGATGAATTTTACTGATCTGGGACGAAAATAAGGCCCCAAAACGGTGTAACCAGTTTTTAAAGCGTATATACAGGGTATTTCGGCGAGCACTTTCCTTTTTTTTTTAAATTGCCTGTGACAGGTAGCACGATTTTAGTCCATGAGCTAGTCTACTCGAAAAGGAAGACATTACTCGCATAAATAATTGAAATGCAGAATTGACTAATTAACAAACATTCCATAATTAAGTCCTAACTAATTACCTTATGGCAGATATTTCAATTTACAAATTCTAGCGAGTGAGACTGCAAGGCATATCCATTTGAAAAGAATTGTGTGGGTGACACCGTTTACGAACTATGCGCCGTCAAACTTGCGGTAAAAATGCACTATGGTTCCACTTACGTTCTTAACAAAACGTCGCTTACGTATTGAAGCACTAAAGTAACTGGAACGACAGTTCAATTATCCGCGAAGGTCGGGAATCAAACATCTCTAAACCGGTGTCATCCTGAGTATTCTTTCCGAGTGGATCTATCACCTTGCGAACGCCCTGGCTAGAATTTGTAAATACCGATACGTGCTGTAAGGCAATTAGTTAAAAACTTAATTAGTGTTCTTACTAATTATTCGTTTATTCATTTCAATCTTTTGCGCAAGTAATGTCCGCTTCTTCGAGTAAGCCAGCTCATGGACTATAATTGTGCTACCAGCCACAGACAACTCTTTAAAAAAAGTTTTGGAAGTGTTCGCTGAATACACCCGGTATATTTCAAACTTCATTTGCCAGTGCAAGCTTGTTTAGCAATAAAAGATAACTTAAATGAATAAATTCTGGGGTCTTTATGCGCCAGAGCCACGATCTGATTATGTATATCACGCCGTAGTGGGGGAGGGGGTCTCCGCATTAATTTTTGACCACCTGGATTACTTTATCGTGCACCCAATGGACGGTACACGAGCGTTCTTGGATTTCACCTCCATCGCGGTCGGATAGCGAACCCGCGACCTTGTGCTTAGCAGCGCAACACCATATCCACAAAGCCGCCACGCGCGTAAAATTTGAGCTAGGACTACTAGGATTCACGATGGATAAAACAGCGCAATTAACGGAACATGACCCGCCGTGGTTGCTCAGTGGTTATGGTGTTGGGTTGCTGAGCTGTTGGGTCGCGGGATCGAATCCCGGCCACGGCGGCCGCATTTCGATGGGGGCAAAATGCGAAAACACCCGTGTACTTAGATTTAGGTGCACGTTAAAGAACCCCAGGTGGTCGAAATTTCCGGAGTCCTCCACTACGGCGTGCCTCATATTCAGAAAGTGGTTTTGGCACGTAAAACCCCATAAAAAGAACAACGAAACGGAATATGGAAAAGGACAACAAGGCGTACCTTGTTCAATCTTCTGATCTCTCTCTCTCTCTATCTGCAGTGTTTTTCTAATACAAATGTTGTTTCCCTGCTGGAAAGCTTTCCTTGCATATTTTCTCCAAAGGAAAACAAAAAGAACGTAAAAGCAAATTAGCAGATAATAATAAAAAAAGAATAAGAGAAAGGGGGTCTAAGAGTGTTGCTCTAAACCCAACACGAGGCAGTCCCTACAGAAAGCGTCAACACTGGCGGGTGTCGCATAACTCGGGTCGCAAAGGGGGGGCAGGACCGTCGGCACCGACGTTGCTCCGCTTACAAGCGATTCCTGGCGCTGTCGCACGCTGAGGCTAGCCTCTAAATAAGGCGGCCAGTCGAAGAGGCGACGACGCCGAGCACTCGCGCCTCCTTCACCCTCGATTGACTGCCTGCTTCGCGTCCAAATATGGCGCTGCCCGAAAGGGGTGTACACGCGCACACACACCGCCACGAAGACGAGCAAACACACACACACACAGATCCAAAGGCAAAGTTACGAGAAACGGACCAAAAAAAAAAAAGCCAAGAAAAGACAGATGACTTCCGGCGGCGCCCGAAAGGAGCCACCGCGAGCAAACAAGGTGGGTGCGGAAAAAAAAAATAAGGTAGAACGCCTCAGACGATGCTGGCACACACACACACACACACACACACACACACACACACACACACACACACACACACACACACACACACACACACACACACACACACACACACACACACCACACACACACACACACACACACACCACACACACACACACACTCACGCGCGTCTCCGTTCAACGGAGCTCGTGTATTTTCCGCCTCACCGCACGCACCGAGATGCCAGCGGCGCGTCAGCACACACGTAACGCGAGCGAAATCTCCCTGATCATGCGCGCGCACAAACACACGCGCGCACGTGGCGCGTGCGACTGACTGTGAACGACGACGGCGACGAAAAAAAAAAAAAAAACCGCGACGACAACGGCTCGCTCCTCATCCGGGCCTTCCGCGATCGCGCGCAGCGCCACACAAACAACGCACCAGTCCCTTTCCTTACTTCACGGACCAGGTTCGATGGCACCGCCGCCGAGAGCGAACCCGAGGAAGCGGAAGTCGGCTTCGCCGCACGACCGCGGGCACAGGAGTCGCACTTTGTGCGACTGTGTGTAAGTTTCAGTTTGCGCACAGAGCCGTTGTTGTGCGAGCGAGCGCTCGCTCGCGCACACAAAATGCGAGCTGAGCGTGCAACTGCGGGGGCCTTTAAAAAAAAATTGAGGGGGGTGGGGGGTGGAAGGCAGGTCGTGGCAGACAGCCACGCTCGCAACCTGCGTGCGGCGCAACGCATGATCGGAGACACAGCGCTCGCCCCTTGTGCTCGGCCGCACGAACTGACGTCGCGTCTAGGAACGCTAGCGTTTGCGTGATTACGTACACTATAAACCGCGCATGTACACGACACGCAGGTCACGAGCCTATAGGGAGAACAGCGGCGGTGACATTTTTACGGCCGCGCGACCGGCGCGCGGTAAGCGCGTGGCATCGTGTGACAGAGCCCCCCCCCCTTTCCATCTTCTCCCAGCCAACAGTGCAGTTTCTAAAAGTTGCCTGCTCGTAGCGACAAAGCGACGACTGCGGTGGGCTGGTCTTGTGAATTTAAGGATGCACCAAACTAGTCGCACGCCCTACAGTTTTCCAAAATGTGCAGTCAGGCTTGATACACAGAACGTGCGGTCGGTGAACAATTGACTGTATCGCGAGCACTTGCGGCTCGTCGTTACGTGCATAGAATGCCTGTCGCTAAATTTATCGGGCTGAAACCCTCGCGGCTATAGCTCTGCCATATTGCCGTATGCGGCACTGTTGTTGCTCTCGGTGCTGGGGTGGTTTCAGAGAACAGGCACTTCCACGCACCAGCAACCGCTACACTGACAAATCAGGAGAGAACCACTATACCGTCATTGGGCAACACGTGTCGATCAAGAGCTCAAGAAAGTTGTCGCCCGAGAACGCTTACAATGGGTAGTGCGTTGGCTTAGTTCCTTGAGAAAGTCGTTTGCAGAAACGGAAAGATAGCTCTAACAAAAGAAGACTAAATGCTAGAAAGCACCAACACCGCAAGCGAAGTTCTGCAAGCAGGCTTCCCCATACACCTCGATCGGCCCAGTGGAGTTGGTGGACTTCACGCTCTATCCTTCGGTAGCGCTGCGTACCCAGTGTCAGAATCGACGAAGGGAGTGCGTCTAAAACGGTGCGAACCTGTCTATGCGATCAGCTGTGATTTTTTTTCTCTGGCCTGAGGCGCGAGGTTCGCCACCTTGATTGACTGTCTCATACAACACGTGCAGAGAAGCGCACTTGCGGAATTTTACGTCATTTCGTTAAAACATTTAAAATAAAACATACGTACAGGCTGAGAAGAAAGGAAGAAAACTCCGCGCTGATGACTGGCGAAAGATTATTTAGGGAATGATAATAACACTCCAGAAAAGCTAATCCGAAACTACGCAAAAAGCGCATATGTCATTAAATTTCCGAAATCAAGAGAAAACGTGGCGCTGCCCAAAGGTCTTCCCGATGAAGCAGTGGGCATTTGCCGTTCTATAGCCGCCATACAGTTGGCTCCTGCCTTCAAATATGGGCGCATCCAGGATCGCTGGTTGTTAAGAGAGTAGGAATACGGCGCGCGGGTTTCGTAGTTGCGAGAGGCCACCATCAAAAATGCATACCTCCGCGCGAAGCGTCACCTTAAAACACCTAAGCTATGATGAAAGGCTTGTTTGAAGTGAACATAGCCAGGCCACGTTGTTTATCAGGGCGGTAACTCAGTGCTGAAAAAAAAAAAGAAGAAAGAAACTACATGCCTTCGATCCAGTCTACTTTACAGCGCCTCTCATTAAATATGTGCAGCGCATATTGTGTACGCCGGGAGGTTTAGATGACACGACATGCATGAGTGCATGCATCTACAGTCTGTTGCACAATGGTTCGACACAGGAGCTAATGTCATTTCATCGATATTCATGAGCGACCTAACGCTAATGCGCGCGCCCGCCGGCAAATACGGTAAATAGACCGTGTGGTCTGATCTAATTATGTCGGACGGTGCTTTTCGCCTACTCGTAGCATGTTTAACCGTTCTCACAGGCACATTCGGAGGGCGTTCGCGACGTGTCTCTTGAAAGTGTCGTCCACCCTGCCGATACTTTCCCCCGCCCGCAAAAGAACGTTTCGACATTTAGTTGTGAAAAGTTCTTGCGTCAAAGGTAGACTGTGTGCCTAGATAGGAACAAAGGAAGTTTACGCGCAGCTGGCGTTCGTAGATATTGCTTTGGCGGTAACCGGCGCAGCAGGTACTGCGTACGCAGAAGCTGTCATACAAGGCAAAAACACGGCTTCACAACCTGCTGACACTGTATACTGCGCTTTCACTATGAACGCAAATATCCAGAGAGAGAGAGAGAGAGAGAAATTTATTTCGAGAAAGACAGAAACGTCGGTCGGTCTAAGTTACAGCTTGCTCTGACCAGCTACTCTACACTGCAAACGAAAAGCAGAGATAAGTAGTGATGACGAAGAGAAGGAACTGCATATACACACAGCTCCAACGTTGCGGCAACTCCAAAACTCACGTGTGTAGTCGAGTGGGTTGTAAAAAAGGCTAGAACTGCTATTACAATCCCGCTTGCTTCACTTCTATCAGGTTAAGGACATAGACGTTGTAATATGCGCGTAATACGTCAAAGCCGTCTAAATAACTGCGCAGCGTCGGCAACACTGTGGTGTATACTCTAAACGCAAAGGGCGCTCGCACTGTCTTGGTACGCGCCCGTAGAACACTGCCGCCTGCGCTGAACCAAGCACGCGGCGGCAACTTCCAACGAGGAGAGCGAGATGCGACCACGGATACGACGACTCCGCGTCGAGCGGGCGGGAGTGGAAGAGGTCCGCGCGCTTGGACGCCTCCGGTGCCCCGCGGAAGACGCGCCTCCGTCGCTCGCACATCCGGTGGTGCCCCGCTCTGCGCGCGACAAGCGGCACCGCACACGCGAGTCTGGAGAGGAGCCAAAGGAGACGCCGCCGCTTAATTAGGAAAAAAGGGGCGCAAGCTAAGCGCACGCGCGCGCGCGGCTTGTACGCAGTGAGAGGAACGCGCCGGAATCAGCCCGCCGCGGCGGGGACGTCGCCTCTGCAAACTCACTCGGAACGCTCGTCTCATCTGCCGAGATTCAAATCGGTGGCGTTCTTTCGACCTATACGGCTGAAATATCGCAGGTTTATTATTATTATTACTTTTTCGCATGTGCGGCATGCCGCAGAATCAAACTGTGGAACTGGCGGCGATTGGACGCTTTGCTCAGGTACGCACAAGATCAGAACTCGATTACTCATCCTAAGTGACTGCCGCGCTGTTGATATACATATATATATATATATATATATATATATATATATATATATATATATATATATATATATATATATATATATATATATATATATAGAAGCCGAGTGTCTCACCCACTGGGCTAAACACGTTTATTTTACACCGAAGCTGCCTGTGGCTGGGATGGTGAGATTTCTCCCTGGCGTAACGTCGACAGAAAACTATAATCATCTGTGGATCATACCCCCGCAAGGCAAAGGCTACAAGTACTCGGCAAAGTGAAGCGAACAGTGCATACTTTCTTTGGAATCACGCGTACAACATACAGAACGGCATACGTTTCAATAAAGAACGAGCTCAAAACAAGCATCCGAGCCACATAATTGATGATAAGGCGCTCCTGCATGTATATGCAATGCGAAGCACGTAGGGCTCCCCGGTAAAGGTTATTGTTGGACTCCCTGGTACCATACGTTTCCCGTTATATATTACTGTAGCACAAGCTGCCGCGGCGACGACAGCTTGACTGTAGCATACGAAGCAGGGAGTGACGTAACTACACTTTCGTATGTAAAAGATGAACCCGCCTAGCAAATAATTTGTGTTGTGGCAGAACTATGGGAAGGCCACGTATAGTGAGGACTCCTCAAGTGTAGTCTGCATACGAGGCGAGGCCAATTTCTCTTCTCTCTGGTCCACTGTTTGTAGGCGCACGAAGTAGCGGCGCAAGCCAAGTCGCAGGCCGTCGAAACGTCTTAAGCTAATAATTAGGTAAAGTGCATGTGAATGTCACCGCATGAATGATTTCAACCTACGTCGCAATGGGTAATCGTTCTAGTTGTCGTTTACAGCTTCGCTGTCCAACAACACTCACAGCGGGGATTGGAGACCATTTATTTTTCTTTATTGCCACCGGGCTAAACACCCGCTTGCAGGAGGTGAATATGTCTGAATATGTCGTACCGGCGGTACAAAACAAATGTCAAAGGAGAATAATTTCTATGAAGGCTTTGTTGAAAGATTTCATGATGATGGAATAAAATCCATCTTTACTATCACATGCAAAGCGACTTAGAGCCTTGTAAACATCAGGAAAATTCCGGTTTGGCCAAAATTTAATGCTAAACGCGCCACATCCCCGATGCGTTTCGGTGGCCGTGGGATGCGCCTTCCGTTGGGGCGTTCCTTCACCGACCGAAAATGCCACTGATCTCTGAGGGCTCATGCGCAGATAAGCGCGCATGACATAAGACAGATAAGCAGTCGATTAGTTCATAAAGATCATAAGGTGTGATGAGGTGTTATATGTCTCTTAAAGGGCCCCTGAAACGGTTCGGACAAATTTTGTAGACGCGTAGGGTACAGCTTAAGTAGAACATTCGCACCACAATTTAAGTGAAGCGTTACGTATTAATGGAGCTACAAGCGATTAGAAGTTACCCTCCTCCCCAGTCATGCTTTTCCTCCTCAACTCGTTCGCCGAGCGAGCGGGGCTAAGCTCCGCCTTCACTGGTCCTGCGTCACGATGCGACGTCAAATCGTCCACTTCCGGTTGTTTTGAAGCCCGCCCCCGCCCGCGCGAAACCTCTCCGCTAGCCGCTTGGCTGTCGACCCCAAGCGAGAGCTATCGAAGCAGCGTGCGTTGCGAGCATTCTGTCGTAGCGCCGAACGTGTCTGGTATTCCGTTAGCCACAGGCAAGCTGATCATATCGGCAAATGACTGGAGGCATAAACTCAAGCTGATGAAGGAACTTTGGCGCAGACGTACGTGAGCGGCCTGATCGGTCTGCACGGTCCAGACACTTGTTGGCGCAGCACTTAACCAGCCAAACACAGCGCTAATATTGCTCTAACCAAGTGTAAAACATTTGAAACATTTATAAAAACAATGTGTTGATGATTACATTCCTGCGAAAAATACGCACCAGCAGCAAAAAAGAATACGCTTCGTTGCTGCTACTGTGTATGGTTGAGCTCTATGCCACCAGGTGGCTGCACCGTGCAGACCATTTTATGCGGACGACATTGTGTTGCTCGCAAACAAGCAAAGTGATTTGCAACGTCTGGCTAATATCTGTGGACAGGAAGGCAACAAGTTAGGTTTGAAATTTAGTGTTAGAAAATCAGGTGTTATTGTATTCAATGAAAACAGTGAACAGACAGTGGAGATACAGGGCCAAGAAATACCTCGGGTAACAGAATATAAATACCTTGGTATATGGATAAACGAAGGCAACGGATATATGGAAACACAGGAAAAAACCATAACAGTCAAGGGGAAGAGAAATGCAGCCATAATGAAGCAAAGAGCGCTATGGGGATACAATAGGTACGAGGTCCTCCGAGGTATGTGGAAAGGGGTAATGGTTCCAGGACTTACTTTTGGAAATGCGGTTGTTTGCTTTAAATCAGGGGTACAGTCAGGACTCGACGGGAACCAAAGGTCAGTGGGTCGCCTCGCATTGGGCGCTCACGGGAAGACTACAAATGAAGCTGTGCAAGGGGATATGGGCTGGACTAGTTTTGAAGTGAGGGAAGCCCGCAGTAAAATTGAGTACGAAGAACGGCTGAGGAATATGGAGGAAAGTATGGGCTGGGAGAGTGTTCAGGTATCTGTACAGGCAAAACATTGATTCACAGTGGAGGAAAAGAACTAGGAAGCTTACCAGCAAGTATGCGGCCTGTGGGGTGGGCAACACAGCAACAAAGAAGGTCAAGCGGAAAGTCAGAGAGGCTGAATTAATCTCATGGGTGGCAGCAATGGAAAAGAAACCTGCCATGAGTAACTACTTAAGGGGAAAAAAACGAAATTAGGAAAGAAACCATTTATGATAACTCAAAGGGAAGCTCATTACTTTTCGAAGCGAGATCGGGATGCCTTAGAACACGCACCTATAAAGCGAGATATAAGAATGAAGAAGAAACATGTGCTTGCTGCGGTAAAGCTAGGGAAACGACGGAACATATTTTATTAGAATGTGAGGACGTCTACCCAGCGGTCGATTTAGGCACCACTGGCCTCCTTGAAGCCCTTGGGTTCAGCGGGAGCAGTGGTAAAGCAAACAGGTCCGCAATAGACATCAGTAAGAGGCGATTGGAGGATTGGTGGAAGAAAAGTAGGGAAACGACAAAAGACGGAGACGTTCAAAAGCACAGTTCGCAATAGGGTATCAGAAAATTTGGACGTGGTAGTTCATAGTGGGGTTTTTTTTTTTTTTTTTTTTTCATTGGTGAACATAGGTAGGATATTAGGCAGCATAGTAGTAAGAGCTTGGTGGCGCAAGCCACCGCCCCGTTCCAAAGGTGACGCTCATAACATCCATCCATCCATCCATTCACATTTGCCCTTCTGCTCATCTCGGCTCATCCCGTTACGGCACAGTCAAGCGGCCAGACCCTGTCCCCTTGCGCTTACGTTTGCCTAATACGGGACTCGCGAAACGCTAGTGCGTTAGTAATCTTCCTGTGTAAAGTGACGGCCACAAACGCGCAAATCCTGGCGCCGATCGGATAGCGGCAGTCCGATGCGTCCGATGCGCAGCAGCCAGTTCGCTCGTACGCTGCCCTGCAGAGGGACACGATGTCGCAGCTTGACATATTGCCAGTCGCTACGTTTGCAGTCCACAAGGCAACAAAGTCGAATCATAGTGCTCGCGAAAAGACTGAGACCAACTCTGACCGCGGAGCTCTCGTCAAAATGGAGTACGTTGTAACACAAGCAGACGACACTTGCTGTGTGCCGGAAGCGCTTAAGTGTACTGAAAAATTGTTCTTGTGCATTCTCTTTCTGCTACTTTCTCTTTATAAAAACAAATTAACTAACATTCCAACTATTACGAAGATCATTTGTTTACCATAAAGTTGGAAAAATTATCGATCACGCGCCCTGGTCAGCCAATCGGATAGCTCGCCCCACTGACGTCATATGGGTTATTTCGGTCATATGGGTAGGGGCGGCTTAAAATTCCGCCGAGCAGTGCGCTGCGATCGGCAGCGATGTGCATTTTTAAAACCTTATAATAAATTACACGCTTTACGCAGAGCACTTAGATGTGTCAATTAATGATCAGAAGGACCTACTCTAACGACTCAGTACGTTTGTAGAAAATCGTCAAAAGCGTTTCAGGGTCCCTTTAACACGGTTGATAATGGTTCGACGCGGATGGATAAGGTGGTTAAAGACCGATAAGGGTTTATAATGGTGGGAGCAATTCTGTTAAGGTTGATAAGGACAGATAAGGGTTGATAATGATAGGATCGATTGTGATAAGGTTGATAACGACCTATGAGGGTTGATAAGGGTCGGTCGGATAGAATGCGAATAGGTTGATAACAACCGATAAGAGTTTACAAGGGTTTATACTGGTCAGATCAAGTTCGGTAACATTGATAATCACACCGGGCTGCGTCGAGAGGAGAAAGTGGCACAATGCTTACGCATATACTTAGACAACTCCAGTGGAATTTGTTTATCATTTCTTTCTTTTCTTCTTTTGTATAAAGCGCGCGTCGCTTTTGGGACATTATTGTCTGATTGGTATGCCAAGCTAGTACCGCCTTTGATGGATATCTGCGCCTCGGTGGCAGCAAGTCTATCGCCTTCGTGGCCTCTGGCACGCACTACACGATTCGGAGTTGGCTCTCACGCGTGCTGAGTGGGCCGCATGTTTTTGACAGAGGTTGCACATATCTGACCGCACGTTCTCCTTCCTCCCTTCAGTTAAGTGCAGGGAGCCTTCCTGCGTGAATCAAACTCATCCTCGCCCTTCGCTCACTCTTCCCCGCGTCCCGACCTCTTCCTCGCGAACAACCAATCTGAACTGCACACGGGAAAACGACCAAGCAAAGGGCAACTAATTTTCCTTTCAGCCTGTTTCACTGTTCGGCCGCGCACGTCTACCAATTTGCTGCTCACAGACGTCACGCACAAGTAGTTACCGAACACTTAACCACACTTCAGCGGTCAACGGGCAGGCCAGGAAAATGACGAGAAAGTAAACGAGGGGTGTGCCTCGGGAGAGGTGGTGAAGGAAGGGGGGGGGGGGGGGCGGTTACGTTAAAGGCGCGACCAAAACTTCGTGGGCACGTCCATCATCGTTCAAGGGAGGTGGGCTGTGTGTAGAGTAAAAAAGCGGGCGGGATGCTCGCCCGACGTCGCTCGACAGCCGACCACCATCCCCTCGCAAGCACTCGGCAATCATCTCGAAACTAGTGCACGCCGTCCCGCACTAAGCGTCGCAACAGTTCTGGGCAGTGCGCAGGAACGGACTGGTATGGCAGTCGGGCCAAGAGGTCACTTTGAGCAAACTATACGAAAACGTGCGCGAAGCAGTGCATGCGCCCGCTGCTCCGGCCGTGTCACGGCCAGACAACTGAAAGTCATCTGGTGGCGGTGCGTGCGCTGATTTATGCGTAGTACGTACTGGACGCCCCACTTTTCTTTTTTCTTCCCTTTCTGCTCTGAAATCGATCGTAAATTTCACACAGAGGCAGAACGTCACTATCCTCCTCCTCTCAAGAGTGGGACGATGATGGTTTCTCTGTCTGGCGTTGTGTAGTGTAAAGATGTTGCCGTTTTTGTTCGTGCTGGGCTTTGACACTTCTGAATAGCGTACGTGCACGAGATATGCTTCCGTTCCTGGGACCTCGAGTACAGTGTGTCGACAAGCACGCAAGCGGGAATGCGGCTGCCGTACCAGCTCTAACTGGACCATGCACATACCTCGCAAGTGTTAGTAATAACATTGTGGCTTTCTATATCCTCATGTCCCGAGAGAGAAACCGGTCTCAGCGGCAAACTACACACATGTACTATGAAAAATATATGGCAGGGTGATCAAAACGTTCCACAAACCAGTGTATCTTAGGAATGCAAGAAGACGTGAAGCTTCCTTGCGGTCTATAATCCTATAACGAATACTCCTGTAAACATAAGGTGCTCCTGGCACGCACGTGGAAGGCATTTCTTCTGTAGGTTTTCAAGTAGAGCGTCCCTTTCATCACGGCAGCTTGTGGATGATCACAGGAAGTGTGCGATGACTCCTGTCTCGTTGAAAGTATAGGACAGAGCGGAGAATCGGCAGGACCCCTCTTAAACAGCCACGCTGGTGTGTAAACAGAGCCTATCGATGCAGTAGTGACGCTTCCTCTCGACGTGCTGTAACATACCTCAGTGGGGTGCGTATAACTCTGGTAAATATATGCTCGAGCGTTCGCACGGGAAGTTGCGGAGTGTGAAGTGAAAACCTGCGCTCAAGTGAACACCAACTCAGCTGCACAGAATTATTACTCAGGAGAGGATAACATAAAAGAGCGGGGAGGGCAGGGGGGTGGCGGTGCGCACAACACAATGGTCGCCCCAAACCCTAGTAGTCCCGCCACCACCACACGCGTCAGCCGTCGTTGGCAGCTTCCTTTCCGCGGTCACAGGAGAAAAGATCGCGCCGGGCACGACAGAGAACGGGGCGAGCAGCCGGGCGGGCGGGCGAAACTGGGGGGCGGTTCTACGATTGAGCGAAAATGGCTTCAGAGGCCTTTGCAGAACGGGGGAGAGACGCGGGGCCCTGCCTCACGTTGCTATACGCTATACGCGTGCGCCTCGGCTCTGTCCTTTACTTAGTTCTGGTTCGCAGTGCAGCGATGCCGGGCTCCCTCCTCTTCGCCGAGGCTTTGACTTCTCCTTCCCCACCCCGCAATTTTGGAACCCTACAGAAGGCGCAACGCGCATCCACGTTTGTTGGAGCGCCTCTGATTGCTGGACGCCGCTGGCCGCTGCGGAGCGCCGATAAGTGGAGCAGCCCCAACAGCGGCGGCGATGGGGGAGCGCCAGCCGCTGTCGCGATAAAGGCGTCACCGCCGCGCCATCCTGAAAGGGTCTCCCTGCAGTCCGCAGCCGAGCTATTTTGCGTAACATAGAAATGGGCTCGAGGCTTTGACGCGGGCACAATGGAGAAGCGGGGTACGGACGTCGGGACAGTCCGCCCGCATTGAAACGTTTCCGAGGGGGAATCAGAGCGGGCAGGATCGGACCGATGAGATGTTCGGGACTGTGTTCAAGCCCTTCTCTCGGCCATGCCGCCTACGAGCGAATATTTGCGCAGGTCTGCGTAAATAAGCGAGATTGACGCCATGGCTGCCACGAGCTGTTCAGAGCTGACCTGCTCAAATGATGACGATATACGCGCCCGAAGACGGGATAGAAGAAGTAGCCACATGCAGAAGCGCGAAGCAGACTGCGCGTTGCGGGATTTCTTGAAGCTCGAGTGTTCCCTACAAGGAGTGACGAAACACGACGACAGTGCTGCGCCCTTTCTTTTCTGTCACCCTTTTCTTTAGTACGCATCCAAATAACCAAGAGGGGGCAAAAATAATTAAAAAGAGGTCCGAGCAATGCAATAGACTCTTCCTTTCTGTCAAGACAGCATTGTATTGAAAGAATCCTTTGTTGCTATAGCATGGCAGGTGCCTTCAATGATATCTAGGAGAGGCAAACGCCGACATATATGCTTCTACCCCGCTACAGCCACCTGCACATTGAACACGACAATGACCGAACCACCACCACCACCACCACTGCTGCTGCTGCTGTCAAGCGTCCAGGAGAACGCGCTGCCTATACTCAGGCGACGACGAAAGTTGAGTATAGCTAGAAGTGTCTGTATACGCGTCGTCGACTATGATCAAATACGCGTTGACAAGGCGTAACAAATGCGGCGACTAAATTAAGCTTCCCGTATACAGAGACTAGAAACCAGAGGTGGAGGAAGCCGAGAGGGCAGGCGCATAGGAGACAAAGGCACACTGACATTATAGGGTCTCGGTATAGACGAAAATCTCAAGAGAACTGGTATGACTAAAAGCAAGAAATAAAACGGAGAGGATGGACTGCCGCGACGGCAGCAGAAATGCCAAATAGACAGGAGCAAGGGCACCTCGACGACGGACCAAAAGTGCGAAGCTAGACGAACGCTATCTAATACAAAGATGTGCTTTGCATCTTACGGTAGGTACTGCCTGCCCTTTCGCATTGATCTCTGCTAGCGTTAAACTAGCGTGGCAAGAGAGAGAGAGAGAGAGAGAGAGAGAGAGAGAGAGAGATAGAGAGAGAGAGAGAGAGAGAGATAGATAGATAGATAGATAGATAGATAGATAGATAGATAGATAGATAGATAGATAGATAGATAGATAGATAGATAGATAGATAGATAGATAGATAGATAGATAGATAGATAGATAGATAGATAGATAGATAGATAGATAGATAGATAGATAGATAGATAGATAGATAGATAGATAGATAGATAGATAGATAGATAGATAGATAGATAGATAGATAGATAGATAGATAGATAGATAGATAGATAGATAGATAGATAGATAGATAGATAGATAGATAGATAGATAGATAGATAGATAGATAGATAGATAGATAGATAGATAGATAGATAGATAGATAGATAGATAGATAGATAGATAGATAGATAGATAGATAGATAGATAGATAGATAGATAGATAGATAGATAGATAGATAGATAGATAGATAGATAGATAGATAGATAGATAGATAGATAGATAGATAGATAGATAGATAGATAGATAGATAGATAGATAGATAGATAGATAGATAGATAGATAGATAGATAGATAGATAGATAGATAGATAGATAGATAGATAGATAGATAGATAGATAGATAGATAGATAGATAGATAGATAGAGAGGGTAACCACGTGTTTTCTTTTTACACAAATATAGCTCAGCGACCTAATTTTCCCAAGCCAGGAACTACGTCGCCGGTATACGACAGCGACCAGCGCATGGTCCTATAGCGAAGACGCATTAACCTAAGGAAGGATTACGCGCACTAACGCGACTTTCAGTGCCGAAGTAAGCCGCGAATCGTGCGCAGTGGAGAAAGGTTCTGGACTACTGAACAAATTGCGCGAAACAATTCCGCACAAGAACTCCGGCGCGGCCCGAGGCGGCAGAAGGCGCGCGCACATGGAGGGCGACCCTCGGGACGAGAGCTCGCAGGCTGAGTTGGCGCTTCGGAGTCAATCCTGCGGTTCTGCTTGCCCGGCGCTTCAGCTAGCGGGCAGCTCGGGAAAAACGCACGCGACCGAGGCAAACCCGCGGGGAGCGAGCTCGTCTCGGAGTGGAACCTAGGCGACGCTGAACGCGACGTTGACGAATGGATCGGGCCTCGCGGCCGACCACAAGAAGCTAAGGACTCCTCCACCCCCCCTGCCTGCCTCCCTTCCTCCCATGGAGGCGGGGTCCTCTCCTGTTCTTGTATACAGACACGCCGGAGAAAACGCGCCCGAGACGTACCAACGGCGAACCAAACCGAGAAGAAAAACGACATACCATGACAAACCGAAAACGCAGAACGGACAGTAAACAAAGATTAGAAAAGAAAAAAGAAAGAAAGAACACGCCTCGAAGACAGATTAGCCATCCAAAACGAAAAAGAGGCCATCCCTTCTCCCAGGTTCCAGTGGCCCGCTGAAGTCATCGTTTCTGGGCGCTGCACTGTACAGGCGGAACAAGCTGTAGCCGCTCCTGTGTTTTGTCTCGTGCGGAATGAGGACCAAAGCGAGCTCGGTTTCCACGGGGTTGCTGAAATAGGTCTCGGCCGCGATGACACTCTCCGTAATTGAGAACTCTCTGGGCAATTCTGGCTAGCGATAACGGTTTTTCGGTAACGCCTGAGAATATATAGCTTCGGCCAATTTCGCCCGCACGACGATATAATTACGAATTCTCCGCGATTGGCAGCAGCTAACCATCCTGAAAAGCACGTCATAAATAGCGCGAGAACATTCGCACGCGACTGGAAAAAAAAAGAAAAAAAAAAGAACGGACCGAGCAGTAAAGGGAGCTTTGTACAGAACAAATGAACCCGAGCCCTGGCTTCCTCGGTCTGTTCAGCCGTGCCCGTCGCGACCAGTAGCCCACGTCCCCCTGAGGGCAGTAAACTCCAGCAAGCGCAGTGCACCGGCCAAGCAGAAAGAAAAGCACCGCCGCCTCCTCCTCCTCCCACCCGCAAAGCAAGAAAAGCGCCTCCGGGCGCAGCTTCTCTTTGAGAAGTCTGCCGCTGCGGAGTGGTTCTTCGAAGGAACGCGGGGCAGGCCACGTCCAGTGCTTCAACAGCAGTGCAGCTCCTTTTCCTCGGGGCTCGAGTCGTCTGCGGCGAAGCTCCGAAGGAACTCCACAGCTCGTTTGGAGTCGACAGTGTTGTTGCACGGGGAAGACAAGCCGGTCATGTACAGGAGAGGGTCGAGAAGATAACGAACGCGTCGGGGGAACGCGCAGAGAGAGAGAGAGAGAGAGAGAGAGAGAGAGACCAGGTGATAGACGCTGCCAGCCATCCGCACGGCGAAATGCAACACCACCACTCGGCGGTAGAGACTGCGCGTTCGTCCCTAGGCCGCCATCTTTCCAGCAACCCGCAGCCGCCTACCCACCGCCTCCCGCCCCCTGGGTAACAGGAGACGGCGCTGAGCGCCACTTTTCAACCAGCCGGACTCGTGTATCCAGAGAGCCGCCGGCCTCCCCTCTTTCCGTCTGGTCCCGAACCTCGGCGAAGCAGCAGCGGCGGCGGCGAAAGGAGTTCCTTTTATTTTTTTTCTTTCACCTTCTTGATTTTCCCCGTGACTCGGGCTGTCTCGCATCTTCGCGATCTTGTCTATTTTCATCAATCTCTGGCAGCCGGCTGGTCGCTCGATTCCGGGCCCTCCGCCCAGCGGCCCGGCATGCGGCGGCCGCCACCCACTCCTACATCACCACGGCTGCGCGTGAAAGGTCGCACACACACGGCAGCGGTGACAGTGCCGGTCGCCAGGCTGTCCCGGCGGAGCCCGGGCGCTGACTCCCCCGCTGCACCCTCCCACGTCGGCAGCGCTGTGCAGTGCGGCGCAGTGGATACGGATCGCGATCACCAAAAACGTATGGGCAAATTTAGTGACACTTCAAGAGAGTGCACTTCACCCTATGGCTTCATAGATAGACACTATATATCATCAATCTCCGATGGTAATTCGTTTCGAAGTCTATAGCACGACCCTCCCGAAGTGGCACTAAATTTGTTGTTCTGACTGGGGTATTATGGAGCGAGAGCCAAAAGTATACGCGCGCGCTCGGCAGCTAGTTGGCACGCGACCAATTTATGAAGAGAATTAGGGGTGGATTGGCGGCGGGCAGTGGACGACGCACTTCCTGTTTCACGGAGAGACGTACGTGGTTCCTTCTAGCTCCTCGTGTTAATGCGGGTGGCCCTAACCGCGGTTGTCGCTAAACGCGGTTGGCGCAATTACACAGCAGGCGATCGAAACGGCGGTTATAGGCTGCTGACCACGGCTGACGGCAAAACCGAGCTTGGCAACGTCGGTTCGGAGTAACAGTCGTTTCGCAAATAAGAAACGGACGGTACGGCAACAAATTGCAGTGTAGGAAGCTCCTTGCTGGTCTCCCAAAAGCATCTGTAAAGAGACGCAATGCGGATACGGAGGCCATGATAATCATTTGAGAAGATCATTTGGTCGCTCGACGCTCGAGTATTCCGAATGCTATATACGCCGATATGACGGCAAGAAACCACACAAAAAAAAGAAAGACACGAGTTCGGATAACGTTGGACAACGTGGGCAATTATAAGCGAGGCGCTAGCCTGCGTGCCCGACGAACTGTGTGCGCGACTCTACAAAGGAAACCTGCGCCGGTCAGAAAATTATGCGCGTGCTACTTCATTCTGCTCAGAGACGCAAGCCGCTTACTGTAAAACGCCTGACGACTTGTGTAGGCATGCAGTTCTCATTGCGTGTCACAAAGTATAAGCATTAATTTTGGACGCGGGGGCGACATTTTTAGCGCTGTGTTGGAATTGAAGAGGAACTCAAAACAAGCTCTACGGGCCCTATACTCATCGCAGCCGTCATCCGTGAACAGGAATGACCGTCTCAGTGAGTAACCGGGCTGTTTAACCAGTTTAACCATGGTTGAGACCGCCCGAGTAACAAGGGTCTACAAAAGCCGCCAGACGACAGCAAGTAAAGTCAGCCGCGACATCACGTGTTCAACGTCCGCGATGTCTCTTCAGTCCGGTGCCAGTTTGTCGCGTTAAATCATCGCGACACTCAGCTAGAACTTCAAGCTCTGCCGGACAAGCACGCTATCTAGGCTGGGTTAATATTAAACGATCGCAATTCTTTCCTTTTTTTCGCTTTTCGTCAGTGGGCCGCGTGGCGCTTGGCCGACACGTTATCACTGCAAGATCCTAAGGTCGTGAAGGGTGACTGACAAAACGGAATACCATCTAGCGTATAAGGAATCGCTACATGTGCTGCGCTAATTTTGATGCGCACAAAACGGTATAGTGCTATGTGCTCTTTGTGAAAGAGGGAGACAATTCGCCTTCGAGACGGGCACCCATATGTAACGCCGCAATTAAGGGCCACACAGCAGCTGCTTTGCCATACAGATTCTGCCGTTTGTTTCTTGCTGACAGGGCGGAGAGCCAGCAACAAGGGCGGATTCGGATCGAAGTGGGTGGTAGGCGCTGTGGGGGCGCTGCCATGTTGCCACGGTTCGCGTGGCCATTATATACGGTTACCGGCGGTAACTGCCACAGGAATTCTCGGTATATGCGACGTATATGACGTTTTGCGCCGACCAGCCAGGAGGGCCGCCGATCAAGGGGCTCTATATAACATAGCAGAGATAGAGGCGCCGTATATCGGATGATACGATCAATTTTGGCAATGCGGTGTTTCGACATCGCACGATGCGATGCGCCGCGTGACGCCGACGACAGCGCATTGATAAGACTACATGGGGCCGCACTGCCGCGGTAAATTTTGAATTAATTTTGAACGCCTGGGGTTCTTTAACGTGCACACGATGCGCGGCCCACGAGCGTTTTTCGCATTCCTCCCGCAACCCAGCAAAATGAACGCCGCCATATGGTTATTACATCATACGATAACACACTGCTTCTACAGCGAAAAAGTGCGAAATTTGTAACGCGTAAACTCGAGTAGCAAAAACTGGCACGTTTCAAAAATTTCGACTAATCCATTCTCGTTAATGGATCGCTAACCAGACCGATACCGGCTCACGACACGCAACCTCATAGGAAAGGGGGAAAAAGAAGTGTCCGACGATTACGATACTAGGTAATGCGAAATTTGAGCGCAGCTCGATACGTGTTTTCATTTCGCGATATGTTGGGGCAAACAATTTGAGACCGAAATCGCCGCACCGGCTGGCAGTAACCAGTACCGTCAGCGCCTTCGCAGAATTGGAGGGGCAGTATGGGAACGTTGGCATGATGGAGCGGCATCGGAGCCAATTGTGGTAGCAGACGACGACGACGAACGTTCGAGCAGTGTGGCACGAGCGTGTTTGCGGTTACGCCAGCGCTCTATACCCAGGAACGAGCGCCTCAGAGCTGCGCTCTAAAATTGTCATCCAACCGAATGAGGCACGGAGCTACAAAGGCAACAACCCCTGCGCCTCTCTTTCAGAAAGAAAGCTTCGCAGTTGAGGAAAAATTCGTCCCGGTCCGGGGTTCGAACCCGGCAGCAACACCTTTCCGAGGCGGTCGCTCTACCATGTGCGCCGCATTCCATGTGAATAGGAATTTTCCCTTTCACGATATACTCCCTCCACCTTGAAGGATTCCGCAGAACTGATTCGCCAGTATCTATAGATAGCGCGAACAATCGGCAAACACACGGTACACTCTTACGTGCTACACAAATAGAATCGAATACGTGACCGAGAGCTCTTCGTGTCATGTGCGGACACCATGGTCTCCAATGCGCATCCGCGACCAATGGTCAACATTGGTCAACCGTGAATCCGCCTGTGCGTCAGTGGCAAGTGAAAGGTGCATGGCTCGCTAGTATTTCCAGAAGGAAGTTCGACACCAGTGAGGCAGAAGAGGCAGCAAAACGATGATTTATCTTTCGGCAACGGACGACACAAAAGCACGAACGCCGGCACACGTATAGCCATTCTGTTAAATAAGAAAGTCAGTTGCCCCATTTCAAGCCAAAGTCTAGGGGAGAGGGGGGTAGAGATGCAGCACTTTGCACATTTCTCGCTACGCGCGATACTAGAACGAGCTGATAAATAATCCGGATTTAATTTGCTATCAGAATTCGATTTTATCGACGCGAAAGACGACTATCCACAGCCGTCGAAACTATGAGGGGGAAAATGATGCAAAGAACGGTACAGCACTCGGAAATATTATGTACGGCACACGGGATGCCCCATTGAAATTAATATTAATTAAAAAAGATTCCGCACATGAAAACGGGTCAAGATCCATGGGCACTTTAAATACAGAGCCAATTATACGAGCCAATGCATCTCAAGAGGCGCGCCAATATTGGTGCAGCACCTGGAAACATCGCCAAAGGAACGAGTCAGAGTAACGCGTAGCGCCCACATCACCAGAGCAGAAGGCCACCGAGGAACACATATGCTACGCCCTTCACAATATGATTCTGCGCAGATCAAATTTGATGCCGGCACCGTTCGCGGCTTCCCCAAAGTCCGGCGCTGAATAAACGTCATCACCGATGATACGAAATGGGGGCAGAGGAGGTGGGGGCAGAGGGGGCAAAGGGGGTGGGGGCAGAGGGGGTGGACTAGTACTGAGCGTCTCACCAGGGCCATACCCAGTGCTTGCATGTTCTGGAAGAAGGCACACGCCAGCATAGCCACCCTCCGCCTGGTCACCGTCGCTGTCCTCGGTGAGGTCAATAAACTCCACGGTAAGGTCAATAACCGTATGCTGCCCGTTGGCGGAAGTGCTGGCGCTATCGCCGCGGTCAGAAAGCTCCTCCTGCGCCGCCCACGGAGTCCAGGACCCGTCATGGTGGAAAACAACGGTGTCGCAGTCAGCGGGCGCCTCCGCAACGATGGTGACAAACAGCTCGTCGACGACCAACGACGAGAGGTCGGCCCACTTGCCACACACGGGACACGTCCACGTGGGTCGTGTCTCATTTGCCTCCAGGTAGCTGGTCGCGTCGAAGCACTGCAGGTGCGTGCATTCTATTGCGCGACACGGAATTTCCATTCGCTTCTGACTGAGGGGGCACGTGAGTGAAACGTCCACGCTCGTTACCGTGACGTCGTCGCAGTTTGTCTCGCGCTGCACCATCTTCTCGACCAACGCTCTCGTCAGAGTCGCTTTCTGCATGCTTCTCTGGCGCAGCTCGTCAAGAATCGTCGCTACCGGCTTCTTCCGGACGAGGAACACACCGGCGACGTACTGAGGGCCGTGTTCGGACCACCAGGACACCGAAACCTTGTTTTCTACCGAAGGATCCAGAGAACAGGCAGGAAGGATGTTGATCGGCAGGCATATTCGTCCGGTCAGCCAGCCGGAGGAAAAGACGGGAATTGACGCTGGCACTGGAAACGGCTGGTCGTTGACCGCCACGCTCAAATCGTAAGGGTAGTTGTCGTCCTGTTCGTGCTTATGGAACAAACGGAACCGAAGGTGCACTTGTACCCCGAATTCTGCCCTTGATGCCGGTTTACACGTCAAGGACCTCAAAATAGCAGACACATGCTGCGGCAGGAATCGGAAGTGCAGATACCTCTGCGTTTTGGCGCGCCAACCGTTCTTGAGGCACCTTGGCGGGAAGAGTGCGCCCAGGACTTCGTAGAACGGCTGCCTCTTGAAGTACAAATACGGATCCAGCGGCCGCTTGCGGCCCGTCTTCTTGGCCGAGCCCTTGGGATTCATCGTGAGTGGTCGCCGTTGATCCTTGGAGTCGTTGACACCTGGGCGGCTACAAAGCCGCAATGTCGCCGTCTCTTGCGCCGGACCGCGGCTAGGGCCACCCTACCGCGGCCGCGCTCGCAGTTGGATTGGGCTAACGCGGCGCTCTGGTTGCTCTGGTGGCCAGACAGTCGGTTTCTTCTCGTCGCGCGGCTCTAGCGCAGTTCGCCGGTTTCCCTGCCTCGCTGTCAATGACGCGCTTTACCTTTTCATTGGGCGAGGAGGAAACAACCCGCGGCGAGCCTTTCCTCCTCTCTGGCTTGTGCGATCAGGCGTGGCGTTGCTTGAAAGTATTGCTGTCGCGTGCTGCAGAACGATTTCGACACGTTTTAGACGGTACTTTGTGAAATTTACGCAATTTCCGTTCATATAAGGGCGTCAGGGAAGCCTTTCGGTGCATCGGTAACTACAGCAAGCGGAAATATCTCTTTGGGGGCGCAAACATGTGACGCGAATCATCAGCCGCGGTGTCTGTATGTGTTGTGAACTATTTTGCGTATATAAGTTTTAATTAAACGAAGAGAACCGGTGTCTCAGCATTACCAGCATGAAATGGTAAATCTGCTCACTATCTGATCGCTTGGCGCAGGGAATAAAACATAAGAACGCATACTCGTGCACGGCCAACCTAAGGCAACCCCGAAACATCTGAGCGGCAGGCACTATCAAATATTTGTGATACACCGGCATCGTTATCACGCATTTTAAGTCTAGTAGGCTTGAAATTATATCTCTACGCTAACCTCCAGCGCGAGGCCGATGGCGCTGCTCAACACAGCGATCATTGCGGTTGGTGAACCAGCATGATACATATATAGCTATGTCCTTCGGTATTAACTTTTTGCTCTGTAAAGCCATAATATATGAGAGGGATCGCGTAAAAAGTATACGATGGCTATTTTTGAGGACAAAATTTCCGCAATACGTGTGAGTGCCTCATAGAGAACGGAACGAACGCAACCGAATAAAAAGATCGATTATCATCCTTTTTCTCAAAAAAGAAGAAAACGGGCTAACGCCGTAATACGACCTCGCATAGTCACGCCGCACAATGTTTATAGATCTGTAAACGTTTATGCCGTCTGGTTGGACCATGCCCTATATAGAAGATATCTGTAGAAGATATATATCTGTAATCCCGCACCTACCACTGCTTAGGACGCTCGCGCAGTTCGTAAACGGTCGCTTTGATGGACAAGCTTAATTCACACTGTAAGGTGTGCTGTTATTACTAACCGAAACTATCTTATTGATGGGTGGCAACCTCATCCACCGAACCAAGTAGTCACACAATATAATCTGCAACTAACCGTTTGAACGCTTGTCAAAGTGTAACAGCACAGCTCCTATCGTAGCAGAACGGTACCCACGCTGTTACCATCGTCGCGTATGTTTCATTGCTCCCAAACCACAGATTAGAACTAGAGGAGAATACTGCAATACGGTCACATTAGTGAATGGAACATTCAGAAATGCACAAGTGATCTCCGAGGCTGATTGTATACGCTCAAACATGAGCGCACACATCGCGCTGCGTGGTCCGTTCGCCTCAACGTACGCCAGCAGACAGTCCGGCCATACCGACTTTAACCACTTGAGTACGTGTCACAGAACCGTTTACCACGTAGAAGGCGCCACGTTATACTAAATAGACCACACGAGCGCGATAACAAACGCCAGAAACTACCGCCGATCGTATGCCTCCCATGCAAAACGGAGCGCTCGCCCAAGCCAGCATGCCGACTGCCCATAGATGGCGTCACTGTGTAGCAATCCCTATCTATTTCTATCTTTAAACTTTTCGGCCAAGCCACAGTGAGTGTGACCACCCATTCCAACGGGGAGGGCCACTACGATCATCATCATCATCATGGTGGCGCCCATGAAAAAATGGTTTATAGCTGATCAGTGTGGCGCGCACGCGTAGTCTTTCTTCGCTGAATAGCGTGCCTGTGACGTCAGCATCCGTGAGGTCGCATGTGGTGCCAGTTTATGGCGCCTCTTGCGAGGCTGAAATGCGGTTGCAAACGAATGGGCAGCGACACCAATTACGGGCATACGATTGAAGCGCGGTTATATTCTCGCGCTGCAGAACACCAGTCGATGAAAATTACGCATCCGTTATACGTACGTCATTGATGGAAACATTTGAAAAAGCTTCAGAAATTCCAAGAATCGTGTACTAATGCGAAAGCGTTGTTTGACTCGGCTGTGACTTCCGTTTTACTGCAGCGACGCTGTTTATGGCTAGGCTTCCGTGCATTCTTGTTGTGCCTGTGCAAAAATCGTGGGCTTATCCCGGAGATATATTGTAATACCGGGCTGACCAGCGGCGGAGGTGAAGCAGGCCTCAAGCACTCCCCTACCTAGCAATTAAAAATAAGTTTAATATATTGGGTCCAAATAGAAGCCGGATCTAGTAGAGAATCGGCAGATTTTCTGGCCGCATCCGGCCCTTCAGTGCAGTCGTACATCAATTCAGCCGCAACGCCAGGCACGAACGCGCCTCAACGGAGCAGAGCGGTCGAAAGATGATGATAGTGATCTAAAGAAAGGAAGGAAGCTTGATTGACACCATATGCCGCAGCAGGCCGTGCGGCGAGTGGATCGCTGCGACGCCATGCCACCCTCGCTGTCGCAAGCCTGTGTTATGCGCGCCTTCCTTGTCCACGCAAAGCTCTCGCCTGTGCTCTGACTGCGCGGCAGAGAGGCCCAATGAAAATGCGCCCAGCTCTCAACGCGCCCGCTTGCCCGCGAAGTCTTCGGAACTCTAAAGGACGCTCAGCAGCGTTCAATGGGACATTGGGCCACCTCGAAATCTCAAGTTGGCCCAAACCCAAACTTCAAGTTGGCCCACCCCCAATTTTTGTCCACGTCCAAATTTCGAGTTGACCCCCAGTCAAATTTTGGGTTGGCCCACCCGCAAATTACAAGTTGACCCACTCCCACATTTCAGTTTGCCCACCCCTACTATAAGCTTCCCTATGCATTTTCTAAGAAGTCCTGTGTATCTCTGAGTATTCTTTCCGATTTTTTCTTTAAATTGTTCCTTACCGCTTAAAAGCTACCAATCATATACATTTACACCATCACAACGATTAAATGTCTTAATTTTGCAGATTACGCTTTTTGTGTGTGTGAGTGTGTGTATGTGTGTGGACGCAAGGCATTACACTTTTCGCGTGACAGGGCTGCATGGGAGCTCGCCAAAGAATGTTTAAGCATTACTAGGATTAAATACGTGACCGAGAGCTCTTCGCGTAATGTGCGGACACTGTAGACGTCAGTGCACACTCGTGACTAAAGATCAAGCGTGACCACGTTAACACGCCAGTGCTGCCTGCCAATCAGCTTTGAAATAAGCCGCGACTGGCAGTCGGAATCTGGCTTGTTAGTATTTCCAGAAGGCAGTTCGACACCGATGACGCAGAAGAGGCAGCAAAATGATGATTTATCTTTCGGCAACGGACGATTACAAAAGCATGTACGCCGGCACACGCAGCCAATCTGTTAAATAAACGGTCAGTTGCCCCATTTCAAACCAAACTCGAGGGGAGAGGGTGATGGAGATGTAGCACTGAGCACACTCTTCTCGATGTGCTCGATGCTAGAACGAACTGATAAATAATCCGGATTCATTTTGCTATCAGAATTCGATTTTATCGACGCGAAAGACGACTATCCACAGCCGACGAAACTATGGGGGGAAAAAAATGATACAAAGAATGGAACCACGCTTGCAACTACTATATAGGGCACACGGGATGCACCGTTCACATTAATTAAAAAAAATATACCGCACACGAAAACGGGTCAACATCCATGGGCACTTTAAGTACAGAGACAATTATACGAGCCAATGCATCTCAAGAGGCGCGCCAATGCTGGTGCGGCACCTGGAAACAACGCCAAAGGAACGAGTCTGAGTAACGCGTAGCGCCCACATCACCAGAGCAGAAGGCCGACGATGAACACATATGCTACGCCCTTCACAATATGATTCTGCGCAGATCAAATTTGATGCCGGCACCGTTTGTGGCTTCCCCAAAGTCCGGCGCTGAATAAACATCATCAGAGATGATACGAGGTGGGGGCGGAGGGGGTGGAAGCAGAGTGGGTGGACTAGTACTGAGCGTCTCACCAGGGCCATGCCCAGCGCTTGCATGTTCTGGGCGAAGGCACACGCCAGCACAGCCACCGTCCGCCTCCTCACTGTTGCTGTGCTCAGTGAGGTCAATAACATCCACGGTAAGGTCAACAACCTTCTCCTTACGCCGCTTGCTGGCCCGCCCAACCTGGTCACTAGACAGGGACGCCGAATGTCGTTTTGAACGCGAAGCAGTCGACGAGGACGGCGTTGCGGCGGCGCTATTTCCGCGGTCAGAAAGCTCCTCCTGCGACGCCGACGGAGCCCAGGACCCGTCCTCGCGGAAAACGACGCTGTCGCAGTTGCCGGGCGCCTCCGCAACGATGCGAACGAACAGCTGGTCAACGACCAGCGACGAGAAGGGGGCCCGCTTGCCACACACGGGACACGTCCAGGTGGGCCGTGTCTCGTTGACCTGCAGGTAGCTGGGCGCGTCGAAGCACTGAAGGTGCTTGCATTCCTCTGCGCGACATGGAACGCTCATTCGCTTCTTGCTCAGGGGGCACGTGAGTGAAATGTGAAGACTGGTTACCGCGATATCGTCGCAGCTTGCCTGGCGCTGCACCTTCTTCTTGACCAACGCTTTCGTCAGGGTTGCACTCTGCATCCTTCTCTGCCGCAGCTCGTGCAGAATCGTCGCTACCGACTTCTTCCGAACGAGGAACAAACCGGCGACGTACTCACGGTCTAGTTCGGGCCGCCAGGACACCGAAACCTTGTTTTTCACCGAAGCATCCAGATAACAGGCAGGGAGGATGTTGATCGGCAGGCGTATTCGTCCGCTCAGCCCTCCGGAGGAATGGACGGGAATCGACTCTGGAAGGGCAAGCGGCTGATTGTTGACCTCCAGTCTCAGATCGTAAGGGTAGCTGTCGTCCTGCTGTTCGTACCTATCGAACAAACAGAACCGAAGGTGCACTTCTGCCCCGAATTCTGTCCACATTGATGCCGTGTTCCGCGTCAGCGACTTTAAAATGTCATTCACGTGATGAGGCAGGAACTGGAACGGCAGACTCGTGTTGTGCGTGCTGCCTCTACCGTTGGTCTTGAGGCGCGTTGGCTGAAGGAGTATGGCCAGGATTTCGTAGAACGGCAGCCTCTTGAACTGCTCGCCCGAGTACACCGCATGTCCGCGCGAGTACGCCCGCCTGATGCGCCTCTTCTCCGAGCGTCTGGGACTCATCGTGACCGGTCGCAGTTGGAGATTCTCGGAGTAGGTGACACGCGGCGGCTACACGGCCGCAACGTCGTCGTCTTTTGCGCCGGATCGCGGCCGCGCTCGCAGTTGGATTGCGCGAACGCGGCGCCCTGGTGGCCAGACAATAATCGGTTTGTTCTCGTCGCGTGGCTCTAGCGCAGTTCGCCGGTTTCCCTGCTTCGCTGTGAATGACGCGCTTTCTGTAGCCGATCAGAGTGGCGCGCACGCGTGGTCTTTCGTTCGCTGAATATCGCGCCCGTGACGTCGTCGCGAAAAGAGTTTACCATAGAGTAACATAGTACACGACAAGAGCGGACACTCGAGCCGTTTCGCTGCCGAGCCATAGGCCGAGCTATGCAGCTTCGCCGATTCCGCTAGGTGGCAGAGCCTATCAAGAAAAATGTGGCTGCGGCTACGGCTAGCAGCTTGACAGGCGGCACGACCACTGGGCACGACCCAACATGTGCGAAGCCTTGGTAGAGCGCTCCGCCGGGCTCTTTCTGTAAAATGCACCTGAGTATCGTTGTTGGGTTCTTCTGCCAGCGACTGCTTCGTCGCCGTTTCATGGTAAGGTCACAGCAAATTCTTTCGCGCGTTGTTAACGACTTATTCTCTTCGCATTTCGTTATGTCACTGTTAGCCGCCGCATGAACGAGTGACGGCGGCCTTGCAGCCATGAATAGCTGCTGCCCATTTGCTACGCTGACTTTCATTTCGTGCTCTTTTTTTATGCGCAGCAATGAGCGGTGATGCTAGCGAAAACAATGATGCGGCAGCGTCCGAGCTGCGATGCACGTTCGTTACAATGTCGAAGTTATAAAATAAAAGAAAATGGTCCGTTAAGAAATGTGGCCTATGAACACATGCCGTTCGGGGCAGAGAGCTTTACGATACGCGCGGCGACTGCTGAAAAAGTATGGTGCTCTACTTCTGCAAAAGAAATGTAGTTATTTCTAAGCGGAACACGTCCAATATTTGCAGTATGGCAATAATGCGCTCTCTCCCAACCTCTGTAGCAAGCTACATGCGCTCGAGCGTTGTTAGCTATTCTGCATTGGGCTGAAAATACGTGTTCTCATGTTTTAATTGTGTATGGAGTCGTTTCCGTAGAAAGTTACTTGTTCCTTAGCCTTTGTAACAGTGCTTCCTTAACAAAAAATAAAATAAAATGCGCATTGCATGAGCGAACGCAGCATCTCCATTTTAAAGCTTTGCAGGCTCCAATATTGCTAATACGAAGGAACGTAGCGTCTACATTCAATAGCTTTGAAGCCTCCAGTATTGCTTACCTTCTGTCTGTCATTCTACGTATTGCAGGAATCTCCACCATTTCCTCAATATACACTGCACAGCCAAAGGACATCACGCATACTCAAGGGCAAAATTCCAAGTATCAGAAGACGATTGCAAGGCTTCGAAGACAGCAGGTGAAGACCCCCAACACAAAGTGCTTAATTGCAGCTCTTTAATGACGGACACACTGGCTTACACATTCGGGATGAAGATGTTGGTGCGTGCTCAATTATTTTTGCAGCCATTTTATTTCGGAACGCTACCATTCACATAAATTTGCTGCCCTAATTCACGTTCCTTCGTAGAAGTACAAGAAACACGTCATATTTTTTTTTCCTTCGAAAACAATCCGATTTTAAGTAAATTAATTGCTGTCGTGTATTTGCAGTTTTCTTTTTCATTATCTGGATAGTTGCAACACGTCTTCTATGTGTTTTGCTTGTGCAAAGTTATTGCCATCACGCCATTCATTTTCAACTATTCTCCATTATACCGGTGTCACACGACCACTTGCGATCGCGAACAAGTCCGATCCGGATTGAAATTCGCGACGGATATTGGCGCCATCGCGCAGCTTGCGCAAAAGAACCAATCGTGAGTGAGAAATTCAAATCGGATTGGGCTTGATCGCGTTTAAAAGTGCGCCATGTGACACCCGTATTACTTGCATTTCGTTGTTTCTTCCCGTTTTCATGTATCTGCCTCTTACAATAAATTGTTGTCTGCTATTTTCGTGTTCTTGACTGTGCAGCAAGTTCATTTATATTTAAGGAACACGGCACATTTATTTACAATACACCTTTTGGCGTGAGTTACTAGACGTACAATATCATAAGCAATAAAGTTCTACTTCCTCAATAGTTGGCATGATTGTGGCGCTAAGTTGCAGCTTGAAACAGCAAATATGAATTTAAATGAAACTAACATGAGTGAAACACATTTGCGCGCTCGTCGTCATAACATATAAACTGCGGCACAAGCGCCTGCATGAAATCACGCGATTTAAGCAAAGGTATGGGTCACAAAAAAAACAAAAAAAAAACAAGAAGCGAAACTGAAATTGGGAGCCTCCGAGATTCGGCAGCGTGCGCGACCATCTTGGAGGCTGGTGCGTTTCGCCGATTCCGCTAGGTGCGCTGAGAGATGATCCATGCGAAACTCTCAATTATCACCGGTGTAATGCTAGTCATTATAGAATGAGGGCTATATACAAATGCAGATGGGTCAGTAAACGCATTCGTGTTGCATTGTGACGCAATGTTGCGGCGAATGTGCTCAATTACGCTTCATTTGTGCTGTTGTGCGCTCTGTGTAAGATGTGTAATGCAATGTGATGTGAGCTAGCGCAGTACAGGCGACTTCGCATCACAAGCCTCGAACTATGGTGTTCTAGAAGGGTATACTCGAACGGAAGGCGTTGATTTTTGCCCTCCGAGAAGTTTGTCCCACAAGATAGAGATGGCGCTGCCGTGCCTCAACAAGCCGAAATTGCAGGATTGTGGGCTTCCGTGGGAGTTTCGCTACTACGCCCATACATATATACAAGGCGTTTCACGTAACTTGAACCAAGAATTTAAAAAAAAAGGGAAAAGTGGTTAGTCGCAGCTGAATGAAACTGTATTTTTACATTCCGCTTAATTAGTCGATTAAGATGAATTATGCAATATTTTTAATATTCACTTTAGGGCTATGTGAGTTTCGTTGCGTTGTAGAGGGGATTCAGAAACGACCGATCCAATTTTCTTGTGCTGACGTACATGCTGCTTGGTGATCTTTCCTTTTCTTTTTTTTCGGCGTTTAAAGAAAGCCCGCGAAATATGAAATAAAAGCACGTGACAGCTCATGCGCTATCGTATTGCAGAGCTCTCAACCTCGCTTCGTGGGAAAGAACCGTGCGCGGGGACCGTGGCATCGGCTTCACAGTGCGTCAGCATCTTTTTTGGCGGTGGCACACGGAAGAGAAACGCCGTCCTCCCTGATAAGCGATAGGCTCGAAGCAAGGTTGAGAGGCGCTGCAATACGATAGCGCGCGAGCGCAGTCACGCGGTTTTACTTCATACTTCGCGGGCTTTAAACGCCGATAAGTATTGCCACGCAGCATGTAAGCTGCCACAAAAAAAAAAGAAAAAAGGATCGGCCGTTTCAGAACCCCTTCTACAACGGAACGAAACGCACAGGGCCCTAAATGAAATTTTCGCCTATTCAACTGGTGTTGCACTTGTTTTTTCTTTTTTTTTGCGTTAAATGCAAGTCCTAAAGCTTTAGTCTGAACTGGTCTAAACCCTGGCAAAGATAGCCACAAGCCTCAGGACGCCGTGAATAATTGAATGGCTTTTCTACAGCCAGTTTCGGTTTAGTTTTCCAGGAGGATACGTTCGTGACGTCACGATCGACACGCTATGTCGTCATGTTGGAGCTGGACATAGGGGCGTTTTGACAATCGCTCCGGCTCGCTCGGCCGTCCGTTATGCTGCTACATCGGCTCTCACAATGCGTAGCAGTAAACGAGGCAACTGATCGAGTGAGCCAGAATGAGTGTCAAAACGACGCAGAGTACTGCTCCCACATTCTGTGTCGTGACGAGACAAACAGGAAGCGGCTGTAGAAAAGTTGTTATATTACATTATTAACAACACTCTGGAAGTATCCGATGCCGACGCTTCTACTCTCTTAAGATGGAATGGTGCGAAACCAGGTTTGTGATGCCGAACGTAAGTAAAATATAATTATTTTCCACCACCATCGTATCTTCCCCCAACACACAGCATTAACACCAGTATAACTCATGCAGATTCTTATATGCTTTGTGTAGACATCTATCATGATCTTAATTGGTCGCTTCGTACCAAGCGCACAAATTCTGCTAGCCGTGCACTTGGCTACGTCGTAACCTTTCGTCCACCCTTTCTGTGAAATTGTCCATAAAACCATTCTACGTCCCAAACTTAAAGGGAAGCTGAAACGGTTTTCAATTTCTATGAATTGCTGGGATTGGGAAGAACAGACCTAATAATTTACGGTTCTGAATTTTTTTTTTTTCGTTTTGTTAATATAACGGGCGGAAATCGCTTTCTAAATCACCCGCGCGGACACGCCCCCATCGCTTCCCGGAGCGCCGGGTGAGGACGTTGGCAGAGGAGAGAACCGGCGAGAGTGACGTCATGGGCGGAGACCGAGCCAACCGAGCTGCGGACCGGCGTGCTGCCATGTGCTGGCATGCGTCTTTCCGTCCTGCGCTTTACTGAACGACGCTACGAGAGATCTGCCGCCGCCGCTCACGTTTGTTTTGCGATTTTCGTAAACTGTTCTTTCCTTCTGTGCTGCGTGAGTGCCTACAGCCAAGGGCGACCAACATGCCCTCGTTCTGTGCAGCATTCGGCTGCGCGAACACAGGCGGGCGAGACGATGTGGTGTTTCACAAATTCCCAAAGGAAAAGAAGCTTGCAGCGCAGTGGGTACGTGCGGTGAGGAGAGATAAGTTCGTGCCGACGAAATCAACTTTGCTGTGCTCGGACCATTTCCGCGACAGTGACTATCATCGGAGCTTGACAACGATGCGGGCAATCGGTATTCCAATTAAATCGGCGCGACTGAAGCCCGAACAGCTTCAAGTACACAGCTTGGCAGAATTCGACGGTTCTTCTTTCCCAACTTTTTCCATACTAGCCAGACAAACTGGCGGTATGCTGCATACCTCAACTGCCTGTAAAAAAAAAAAAAACTTGCTTTTGCATCACTCTTTTTCCATTGGCCATATCATTTTCACACCTGTGTGTAAACTTCTTGCCTTGTCCAGCCGGTTCGACTCCTTTCTGGGCAAGTGCCACTTCCAGTACTGCCCTGCTGAGTGAGGCACACAGTCCTGAATTGTCTTGAACTTGTTACGCACTGCGTGCGCTTCTGTTTTTTCCTAATCTCTTGCACCTCCTGGCAGCACAAGCAGTTCTCTTCATCTTCCATCAATACGCACATACGCACATGCAGCTGCACCTAGTTTAATGAAAGCGTGATTAGGCCCACATTGATGCACTGGAGAAATACGAATATTTGCAGCTATTAACGTCTGGTAACACAGTTTTAGCGTAGCCGGATAGCCTTACGACAAATGCGAAAACGCGTTGTTGCTAGCGTTGCTATACTCCGTTTCATACATCAGGTGCAACGCTATGGAGGCTTGAGATACTTCTTGCAGTGACTGCGTTCGCACTTAGAAAAAGTTCGGTGTTTCTTGACCCGATTTTTCAGAAAGCTTTCCATATATAAGCTCAGTTCGGAATGAAAAAAAAAAAAGAATTTACCCATAGAAACCATCCGTGTACTTATACGGCTGCTAACACGTCCTTTTAAAAAAAAATTCTTTTCGGTATTTTTTAATTGCAGCCCGTCGCGGCAGCTTCACGTGCATGCTCGCGCGAGCAAACGCCGCTGGCACGCTGCGAAGCATAGACGGAAACGCGCGCAGTAATAAATTTTGGTGACAGGACTTCGAGCGTAGCTTCCACAGCGATGCACCTGAGGTATCAAATGGAGTGTAGGCTTGCCTAGTGACATTCGACGTACGGTTCAGTTATCGTGTTTACCACACGGCGGTGCTAAAACTGCCTAATATCTTTATGTCAACACTAGCATGGAGCACGCATACCGATTCTTGATCGAGCCACACTCGCAAAGTCGTCGAACCATAGTATGAATATTGCACATATAATACCTCTGGTCATCTCTGGATGTGTATGATAAGCAACTTCCATGACTGTACCTCACAGCACTGCATGTGCGCGCTTTGAAACGCGGCACTTATGTTCGCGATCGTGTATCAACGCTGAAAAAACCACGGGACTTTAGACAAGCAGCGGCAAGGTGCTTGACATCGCGGAATTGCACCCGTGTAAATCTAATGAGAAGTTAGTGCTTCGGCATTCTTCCAGCAGCATGTTCCCAGTGACACTTTAGCGCATTTTTTCTCCCGTCATTGCAACGTGCAGCTACATGAAAAAAAAAAAAAAACATGCGTACCAGCTAAGATTTCGAGCGCGCGAGAAGGTGCACACATCGCTCTCGCTGTTGGCACACTCAATATCGTCGTTGACTCTGTTGCCGCCATCCTTTTCCGTATCGGCTGTGGGTTCAAACACGTATGGGGACAATACAAGCTGTCGGAGACAGCGAGAACGTTCCATCTTGCAACTCAGCTATGAAGCCAGAACAGCAGAACCGCGTGCTACCAGAGAGAAAGGAATGGTGCTACGCTCTGAAACGGAGACATGCGGCGGCGCCGACCGGCGACTACCGCCAACGACGTCACAGCGGCCCCGACCAATCACGGCCAACAGCGGCGTTCGCGCGATGCCCTGAGGCGCTGGTGCGCGTTTTCTTGGAAAAACAGCCGCTTGCGTTTGTTTCCGCCATTTTTGAACCAGATATTCGTGTTCAGGGGACTCAAAACTGTAGAATGCCGCAGAGAACTCATTTTTTTCGAAAAGTGTTTCAGCTTCCCTTTAAGTACGCCTGTGCCCACCGCTATACTGGCCCTTTTCAAGTAAACCATAACAAAACACTAGAATCCATTCACAAGCGAACAGCTCGATTTATTCTACCTGTCTGCTCTTACCGTTACAACACGTACGAGAGCAATAAAATCCGGAACGCCCCATTTATATAAATGCCCGCCACGACAACGGATCATTATACCGATGGACACTTTCAACGCAGCACTGAAAACGCGGCTGCACTCAATCGCGCACGTTAGCAAGGCGCGCCAAGGTCTGTGCAAGTCGTTTAAACGGTGCCATAAAAGCGAATCAACGCGCTGCATCCACATGATCAGGGATACTGGGAAACTGAGGGGTACTGATGCTTCCATTCGTGTTACGGCTTCACGCACTTGGAATGTGGCACTGGGAAGCGCCTATATCCCGCCGTGGCCATCGCCGCTCCTTAAACTTGATAAATAAATCCCTGCGGTGACGTCACCTCGCCACAGGTGATGCAAGGGAGGAGGCGGAATGCAGCGGTACCGGGAACGTATCGCTATATAGGTCCAGGGCAAGTGTTCTGGTGCCATATATATATATATATATACAGGCGCGCCGCTAGAGTTGACGCCACGGAGCACTGCTCACCTCCTCCTCCTCCCCGTCACTGCTGCTGAGCTCGGTCAAGTCAACAACCTCCATCTTGGGCCGCTTGCAATGCTCGGTAGGCGAGGACCGCGAAGGTGGTGTTGAACTCCGAGCACTCGACGGGGACGGTGTCGCGGTAGTGGCGGCGTCATCGTCGACGTCACAAACCTCCTTCCGGGACGCCGACGGAGCCCAGGACCCGTCCTCGCGGAAAACGACGCTGTCGCAGTCGCCGGGCGCCTCCGCAACGATACGAACGAACAGCTGGTCGACGAGCAGCGACGAGAATGCTGCCTGCTGACCACACAGGGGGCACGTCCACGCGGGCCTCCTCTCGTTGATCTGCAGGTAGTTGGAGGCGTCGAAGCACTCCAGGTGCTTGCACGCACGACCGCGGCACGGGACGCTCATTCGCGCCCGGCTCAGCGGGCACGTGAGCGGAACGCGAAAGCTCGTCACCGCGACATCGTCGCAATTCGCCCGGCGCTGCATCTTTTTCTTGATCATCGCTCTCGTGAGGGATGCCCTCTGCGTGCTTTGCTGCTGCAGCCCGCTAAGAATCGTCGCTACCGACAGCTTCCTGACCAGGAACACACCAGCGACGTACTCACGGTCGCGTACGGGCCGCCAGGTCACAGAAACCTGGTTTCTCACAGAAGAAGACAGAAAACAGGAGGTGACGATGTCGATGGGCAGACGTATCCATTCGGTCGCCCCGTCGGAGACCTTGGAGGGAATCGGCGCTGGCACTGAAACGAGCCGACCGTTGACCTTTAAGGCCAGATCGGAAGGGTAGCTGTCGTCCTGCTCGTGTCTCGTGTTCAGCAAACAGAACCGAAGGTGCACTTGCACTTTGAACTCCGGAATCGATGCCGTTTTATATGTCACCGACGAGCGAATGTCCGTCAAGTCCTCCGATCTGAACTGAAAATGAAGACTCACTTTCTGCCAGTCTGTGCTTCCGCTGGTCGCGAGGCGCGTTGGTAGCATAAGTTTGGCCAGGACTTCGTAGAAGGGGAGCCGCTTGAAACGCACACGCGGGTGCATTGAGCACGACCGCTTACCGGGCGTCTTGGCCGTGCCTCCGGGACTCATCGTCAAACGTCGGCCGGGCGGCTTAGGCCGCACCATCGGTGTCGTCGTCTTCTCACGAATCAACCGCGCCGCGGACTAAGCTTTCGTTCGATAGATCGTTTCATTTGACAGATCGTGCCTGTCTTACACCGTTTTCCGGCCTTACAGTGCGAATGATGCGCTATCTTTCCCAACGATCAGAGCGGTGCGAGCAAGCAGTATTTTTGCTCACCCGCGCACCCGTTACGTCAGAATCCGTGAGCCTGCATGGAGTGCCACCAGGTGCCACTGACGTCATGTTCTTCATAGTTCTTCAGAAGGCGCAGTTTTGATTCTCAGAGCCCGCGGCGCTCGCGCATCACGACATGCGATCGGCAATTGCACGCAAATCAAGCGGTACATTTGTTTAATGTGCCTGTAGCCCGCGCTTGCCTCCACCATTGCGACGTAAGTAAACTTCACAAATCATACGGCTCATCTTCAGCTAGCTCATATAGCTTCGATCAGGCAAGAGCTCCAGGAACATATCTCTATAAGACCATTTACGTGAAAGATCAAACGTGTGAGTCGACGACAGCCTTCCCATGAATGGTTCGTACAATAGTTGCGATGGCTCGCTTCTTCATGCCTTCTTGGAAAGCGCCCCGTCGCCTAAAGCCACGGCTGGAGTGGCGAGCTTAGACAGTAGCACTCGCAGTATTTCAGCACTGGAGTGTCTGCCGTGGGTAATTTGCTCAATTAGAATTGCTCGTAGTTTGCCCCCTCCAGCAAACACGACCACTGCGCTCTCCACCGAATCTGCGCCGGAACGCTGTAACGAGCGGACTCGAAGAAATACAAACTCTTGTTTCGTTACGCGTTGCCTCGAGCAAGAGCCAGGCCTGTGGAGTAAGCTTCTCCAGACCTCATTCCTTTACAAAGCTTAGTTCCTTTTTTTATTATTATTAATTATGTTCCTTTTCACGTCAGTCTGCTGACACGTCTCTTCATTTTGGCCGCAGTTGGTACGCGCCATCGTGCCAAGACGACAGCGAGCAACTCGCACGAATGCAGGCGGCCCTTTCGTGCTCAGGCCCGAACACGCGAAATGCAATGTTTATTCTCTCTCTCTCTCTCTCTCTCTCTCTCTGTATCTCTCTCTCTCTCTCGTTAGCGAGAAGGATGTCCCGCCGCGAAACATGAGCAAGACAGAGAGCGCGAGCGAACCGCATTCTTCACCATTTCTTCTTCGTCTACTACTTTCTAACCTGTCGCCGTGCGCAGCCTCTTCAAGTGAGGTTCTTCAGACAGCGTGGCAGCCACTCTGCTTTTCATTATCGCAGGAAAGAAATAATCGAAAGGAGATCAAAGGATGACTTCGCTTTCGGCACCATACAGCCATGATACAGCGCTTCCCTCGTTGGCGGGACAGCGCCAATGCAGGACGAGTACTTCGCGGCTCAGGGGAAGGGACCCGGAAACGAGACGGCACGAGTGTATATGCGGGGTCTGCGCACACAGTATGCCTATACGTTTACACGAACGCGATGAAGTCGAGTCGAGTCGGCTCGTCGGGCCGAAAGCCGGTCGTCGGGTTCAGGTAAAAAGGCTAGCAGGTGGCTCCGAGTGAGCGTCGAAACGATTTTTCGGTCCACGCGCCTGCAACTGGTGGTTTTGAGTCGTCCAACCTGCTTGGCAAGATTCATGAAAAACACGGTCGGGTCGGATGAGTCACCTTGACTTCTGACTCGAACCGCGATCGCGTCGTGTTCGTGTAAACGGCCGAAAAGCAAACAGCTGAGGCTTCCGGACTGCAGAAGACCGCCGCTGGAACGCAGCGTGGCTTGGAAGCGCGTTCTGCCACGACTTTCTGGTCACGTGTGTGCGGTATACTGGAAGGTTGGCACACAGAAAATGGGGTACCAGCGCCCGTCCGTGTCTGACGCCTTTTCCTTGTGCACGCGTCCTTTTGTGTTTCGCTGGTGCCCCCTCTTTTAAGTTTGTGATGAACCTTATTTCGAAGGTGATCCAATGTTACTTGCGCAAGCACCGTTTCGATTCAGACCCACGACATCATGAGGTAACTGAACTGCTGTACGACAGTGTACCAACGACAGAAAACATGGACCCGACAGCACTTACTTAATCGCGCCAAGTGTCGTGATTACTGAGTGAACCAAAGCACCTATAGACCTTAAACAGTTCAGTAACAGTCAGCCGGCACAAATTCTCTCACTGGTATCCGCCTGCCGCGACATATGTTCACTTGGTTAAAGAAAAGGAAAACGTGTGTAGGTATTCGAGTGTACATATCTTTTCGTATCCTTGAAAGATATAGAACTTCGGGAAAGAAAACGACTCCAAATTTTATTGCGCTTGTAAACCGTCCGCGTTTCTCCACCGTCCAACTCGCCTATTTCTCCCTCCAGAGGCACAACTAAAAGAGAGCCTGAGAGTCAGCTGCGATAGGGACCGGCTATCAACCAAAATTCGGCCGCGCGCCGGGCGCCTCTTCTACCCACTTACGCGAACCTACGGGAACAAACCTATACACTAGGAACTGCGTGCGGTATCGCAGGGGTATAGAGTTGCGAAAAGAAACAGGCTTGCTATCCTCTTCGGCGACACGCAGGAATTAGGGTTCACCGCATCGTTGATCTCCAGAGCATACACACAGCAGCGTCGCTTCTTTTTCTTTTCTTCAATCTCGGTACCTCGTCCTCGTGGCCACTTTAGAAAGCCATACGAGCCTGCAAAACGGGCCCGAAATGGATCGTGTTTACTTGCCGCCACCGCCGCCGCCGCTGCTACACACGAGAGACGGCTATTAGGCGCGCTACACGGGCTGTCCCGCCCTTGCCCCCCTGCTTTTATCTGCACTAACGCACGGCGAAGTCTCGACCCGTGCGTACCGCATACTAATCGCGCCGAGCGGGTCACGGCGGCCGCGCAACAATGTCGAAAACGAAGCGCCGCGTGCGGTATGCGTGCGCGCGCGCGGCCGCGTTGAAAGAAAACCGGAATCCGGAGCGCAGCGCGTGCTGTTTGTAGCGCGCCGCAGCTCTCGGGGGCAGCGATCGGACGTCGCGAGCTTGCTTGCGCGCGGGTGGAGCCGCCGACGGCCTGCGGTGCTTCGGCTTTGCATGCTGATTCGCGGCCCGCCAGACTGATGTGCTCGGGGCTCGCCGCGGCAGCCGTTCGACATAAATCATGCGCGCGGGCGCAGTATGCTACGTGCTGGGCGAAGGCGAGGATAGGCTACACTTCCGAGAGTTCCTGCTGTGAGAGACGTAGAGTGAGGGATAAGGACACGCGCGGCGTCCGCGGGAATCCTGCGAGCGGTTCCGGGGCCCGAGGAGTTGAAAAGCGAGCGAAAGTGCGTTGCGCCCAGAGGCGTCAAAAGAGCGTGGCGGCGCCGTGGAGGCAGAGTCCAGAGGGGAGCGGCCACTTGCCCCCGCCACTGAGCTTCCCTATCCGCGGGGGCAGTCGTCGCCGTCATTGCTATATCACGAACCGAATCCCTCCGTACGTTAAAGGACAAAAATCTGTCGAGCGATCTCAAATCATAGCGCTGCCCTGCGCGCACCTACAAAGCCCGCCTTATCCAAGACGTTATATAGTATATTGTTACGGGTAGAGATAAAGATAAATGAAAATGTATTTGCTATTTACAAGTTGTAGCATGACAATATATTGCGTTTCTTATGGCTACCTGTTGCTTTCAGTTAGACTTTTTGTTGAAACGCAATTGTGTATAACACGACACGTTCTTATTTCTTAAAGTGTTTAAACGCATGAAGGTTTCGTAATCTATTCATCGCCGTCGACGGTGTTTTCATTCCATTGATACAGGCATCCCGTAACTCTAAATGCATTACATCATGAGTATACCCATTATGATCAATCTCGCGATATACGACTCTGCACAGGTGCGCTGACCTGCTCCAATCACGGGTGCAACGACAAAAATCGGAGTTGGCCCCGGAGCTAAAGTTTTCTCGTATAGTAATCCGATGGACTTTGCTACTTTAAGAACACCCACGCCAGTACATTTTTTTTTTTTTTCAAAATGTCCTCACGCAGGCACCCGGATATTGCTCTTCGAAAAGACCCCGCTTCACTGCCGCCCGTGCTTCTCACTTGGGAGATACGTACGAAAGCTCTTACATCAGGCAGTTGAGGCGTACACGTTTGTCGCGCAGCAGTTTCGCTCGCACTGGTCTTCTGCTTCCGATTTTCACTTGTATTATTATTATTATTATTATTATTATTATTACTTTTTTTTGCTTTTTAACCGCGTCATCGACCTAACCTTGAACCTCCAAAAGTAGCTGTAGCTGGCAGAGGAACACTTCCTTCGGCACTGCAGTCAGGACCGCAGGGTGGTTTTTCAGGACGTCGGCCTCGATCCCGGGCGCACAGGAAACGCCAGGACCGCGGGTGACGCAGGCCAGACATTCATTCCCACGGTCTCGCGCTCCTTCATTTCCGCGCGTTTAATGACGCTCTCCGCTTTCATCGGAACGGCTGGAACACGTCGCGGAGCGTAATGCACTCGGGCCGTGAGCAGAGACGGTCGCGGGTCGAGGGGACGCGCCGAGCAGGTCGTATCCGGCCCTCCGCCTACACATCGTTACGTACAAGTACGGGGCACCGCATGCGTGCACGAGCGTGAACTTACATATAGTATCAGTATGGCCTGCTCGTGCTTGGTGAATGCGTGTACGCCCCCTCCCTCCTTCTCCTATTTCTTTCTGGGAGCCTCTGAATATACATACATGCGCCGAGAAAGAGCCTGCTTATTTATACAGCGGCGACAAGTCGGGCATCCCGAGAGTGACGGATGCCAGGTTCCGTTGCAGTATACGAAGCCGCACGGGAATGCTAATACAAACGCGATTGGGGCGCAGTAGGCGTGCAAGGTCTGGTAAGTCTTCCTGGGCGTACTGCTTCCGTGCGCAGTGGCTAAAGGGCGTAAATCGTGCACGGCCGGCAATGTAGCTGTAGGCGCGACTCCTATATACAGCACTCGTGGCTCACCAAAGCCCGAGTCGAGTTTAAAACTGCCATTCTTTTCAGCGCATGTACCTTCTTAGATACGGACCATTAATTAGCATCGGTCAAGTTCGCCGAGCGCAACCACTCGCCGTCGCATTCCAGTACGCGACCACCATGCTACCGGACACGCCAGACAGGCTGGCTATCCCCGCCCTCGTGTGTCGCGCGTGGAGCTTTTGTCACCCCACCTGTGTGACGCCTTCCGAAAGTGTACACGGAGGCCGGTACAGTTCGAGATAGTTGACCTTAGTCCCGAGGAAAGCTGCTTTGCAGCACTGGAAGGTCGTTCAAGGCCGACCAGGCGAGGAGGCAACACCGGACGGATGATCGGAGAATAGAGCCCAAGGAGTGTCCCCGTTGGCCGAACGTGACGCCTCGTGCACGGGCCCTACGATTGGCTGGAAATGACGCGACCATGACTGACTAAAGGGGTTATAAGCAGATGATGATGATGTTGAAAACGTAGGAGAAGCATGGTCGGATGCTTAAGCGGGAGACACACGGTCCGATTCGGTGTCCGATCCGGCGTCCGATGCGCCGGAACGGCAGCCGGAATCGAGGTGTTTTGCCGTGCCGAAGCGCCGGATCGGACGTCCGGCGTACGACAAACCGGGCAGATTTTCATCGTCCGACGCGTCCGACAGCCGCAACGTCGTCTGGCCGCAGCCAATGACAGCGCGGCTGGCATGTGACGTTCTCTGACGTTCCCTGCACGGAGGCGGCGCTGGCTGGCCGGTTTCTCGCAGTGTTTTTTTTTTTTTTCCTTGCCTGCTGCAGTTTGTTTCCGACACGAAATAGTTACCAGTTCAGTAAACTTATCTCGAATGTGTGCCTGTTATGCAAAGCAGCGCCTAGTACGCTAGCACTAAGCTACTGGCGCGATCGGGAGCCGCGAGGCGAGGGCATTTCGCGGGCAGACATCACACACCGACCGTCTGAGCGAGGCTGCTCGCTTCACTTGCACGTTTGCCCTTCGCAACGACTGCGTCGAGTAAACCAATTGTATTTAATCACGGGCGACCTAAGTGTACTGTGTTAATTGTTTTGGCAAACATAAGCGCTCTTCGACGAGCTCGGGTTGGAACGTAAGCGCCGTCGGCCGCGGCGTCGGCCTAGCTAGGCCTACCGGCCCTATCGCTGGCTGTTAGCGGAGTCGTCAGTGGACAACGCGCCGTCGTGAAGTGTTTTGTCACTCGCAGGGTCATAATTTTATTGACAGTGTTCGCTTAAAGCGAAGCAGTGCTGTGCAGAGTTGTTTATATTGCGTTTCTCGACGTGGCTATGAAGTCAAGCTGGGGGGCTGGATCTGGGCGGAGCTTACACGCCGCTCAATCTTTCGGATGCACGCACCGTGTGCCCCGAATCGTCGTATGCCGCACGCCGGAGCATGCGGCGCCGCACGTCGGATCGGACGCGGAATCGTACCGTGTGTCTCCTGCTTTATTCCGGAATTCCGACCACCCTTCTCCTAACTCCCCTCCCCTTTTCCTGTCAATAAAACGTTTTCCTCATCATAATCATCATCTGCTTATAACCCCTTCAGTCCGTCGGGGTCACCTCATTTCCAGCCAGAGAACTACCGGAAAGGGAGAGACGCTCTTTTTGCCACGGGCTGCAGCGTTCGATTTGCTGCCGGCCATCGATGAACTTTCACTGTTATTTTATCTGTTTCTAATCCGTCGGCCAATTCCCGCACTCAACAGCAAGATCCAATAACGTCTATAGAAGCTCGCCAGGATTCCAGTAAAGAAGGGTCAGAAGCTACAGTAAACCCGTAAGCTATAGTAAACTCGTAACACGAATGTCACGATCGCCGCTGTTTTACTCCTCGACATCACCGACCGATCAATGTACAACGCCTATATATACGCGCCGGACCCAATTCCCTACCCCCCCCCCCCCCCTCGGGCTCGGGGGCTTCTAAGAGCTACAAGCTGAACGCCGCAGGTCGTACTGCACGCCACTCTCCTTGATTACGGGCAGGCCGCATTGTGACCTGACGGTATAAGCAAAACAACACGGACAAAAGGAGGAACAAAATAAGAAGCCCCTGTGCCACACAGTGGCGTAGCAATAGGGGGGGCCGGGGGGCCGTGGGCCCCGGGTGCAAGGGGCCTATGGAGGGGGGGTGTCATATACGTCTCAAGACACCCCTCTTTCCGCCGGCTACACCCGGGGGGGGGGGGTGACAGAAGACCTATGGGCCCCGGGTGCCAGACGACCTAGCTACGCCACTGGTGCCACATATGTATACATGTCCTACTCGTTGTACAACACTTATTAGTTCCCCTATACTAGCTTGAGCGGCACACCCTATACTTCTCGCAATGCTGTGATTTGTATATGCATTCGCGTCAACTGGGAAATTTTTGTCTGTAACGACGCATGATCCCTGTGCCAAGGTATACATAGCAACGTGGCGTGGCTATGAAGCCCACGTGCCGGTAATCAACGAGCGAAGTGACAGAAACCTCGAAAATGTGCGGTCTTTGGCGAAAGCGGGTGCACAGGCATCGCCTGTGGAACAAGCTGCTCCGGGCAAAGCGGGCAATGAATTTAAATGCCAAAACTTGGCCAGACTTGTGGACATGCCACTTGCGGAGCTTTATCCGCATTCGGTGCTCAGGGACTGCCCTGAAACTGCTACAGAACGCAACGAGGTTTTACGTTGCCTGACGTCAACCTCGCTGGACCAGTGGTCGACTTGGAGGGGCTGGCGGAGTATAGGAAAAAAGAAAGTGTTCAAAATCTGTGCTGAAATATGTTAAAATAGCAGGACTCGAAGCCCACATCTGACACTATCACACCCGAAGAGGAGCCCACTCAATCCAGAACTGCTGTATACCGTGGACTCTACGCGCCACATGCTGCCCCTGAGGGCCTAACCCGGACGCTATGTTTATTTATTTATTTTGCTTTCAATAAAAACGTTTGCAATGTCCTCCACTCACCCTCTTTTGGCTCAAGGAAAAAAGAAAGCGGTTTACTGGCACAATAGGCTATGACAAAGGCCTCTCAGCGGCGCTTGGCGTGTTCCGCCGTGCCGGACTTCAGTTTAATTCATCGAAGTGTCATTTTGGCAGTCGCCGCATTATACCATCCTTGGCCATATTGTGGACGCTGCCGGCGTACAACCTGACCCAGAAAAAATTCTTGCCGTGAAAGACTTCCCTGTGCCCAAGTCTGCCAAAGATGTTCGCAGCTTTGCGGGGCTCTGCTCATATATTTTCGCCGGCTCGTGAAGAATTTGCGAAACCGCTCCCAGATCTTCCTAAACAAGACGCCCCTATTACCTGGGGTCCTGCACAAGCCACGGTTTTCTTCGGGTTAAACACACTCCTCACGACACTTCCCATTTTGGCCCACTTCGACCCATCAGCTCGCACCGAAGTCCGCACTGACGCGAATGGTTACGGGTTAGGCGCTGTCGTATGGTCCACCGTCAGCATGGAGCGAACTGCGTCATCGCTTATGCCAGCAGGCTGCTGTCGGCATCGGAGCGAAAAAAGCCGTGACACCGGCGTCGCCAGCTTGATGCCGCCAAACTCCCTGATATTTTCGAGGTATTCGGTCCTTCTAGTGCATGGAAAGTCTACGAAAGTTGCTAGCATCAGTTTTCGTTCATTTTCGAATGAAATGTAGCTCTTGAATAATCAGTGCACACGATCTCTACCAGACGCTGCCGCTGAAGTCGCGGGGAGTTATAATAGTGTCAGATATTGTAAGTATATCGTCGCGAGCCAGTCCTCGCTTTTACGTTGGCCGCTGGCATACGATGCCAGCGGATGAATTTAATTCATTCATTAGGATGAATTTAATTCATCCGATATCCCACTTTAGACTGGTGAAATACTTATTCAAAGTTATTTCTATATAGCCAAATTAGTGGCAAACGGTTGATTATTAGTGGAGAAAACAAAGGCAAAAAAGTTCGTTCGTTCTTGAAAATTCTCGCCGAAACATCGGCGCCGTACGTCATTGTCATGGATTTCAAAGAATACCGAGTCCTTTAGAACTGAACGTGCTCTTTATTTGCCGTTAGACTATCAACTATACCCGAGTAGCCACTGACGAAATCAATGACGTCACGACGAGCCGACGCGGGAACTTCGAAGCAATATGTCGCCACCGGTCTTACGTTATTGCGTCTTTTCTGGCCTACCAAACCTCCCATCGCGTTAAGACAGGCCTACTGGCGAGGCCCGTAATGTACTAATAAAGTTTAACTCTACATGTATCTTTAGTGTCCCTCTATAGCTTCGTGTTTTCCTTCATTTGATAACCAGAAGCTCACACTCCAGTCTCTCCTTGACGCCCTTGTATGAAGTTTCATTTGAATCAGTGACCCCAGCCAAGAACTGGAACCGCGTCGCTCCTTGGATGACTTTTCTGAATGACATTTCTGAATTCATTGGAAAATGAGCATTTTTGCCCCCATCGCTGCCGCTATGCTCTCCATTTTATGCCATATCATAGCCCTCGTCACACCTATACGGTCCCGCTACCCCTCCATCCTGTGCAGAATTAGCAGTTCAGGCCAACCTCTCCGACTTCCTTCAAGCAAATCCTCTCTCTTTCTCTCGATAAACTGATCCAGAAACAAGGTCAGACACGAGGCGAGTCCGCGCTGACCTAAGCGGGCGCTGCTGCTATAGATACGCGACCGAGAGATTGAGAGGAGGCTAATTAACGACGCTGGATATACTGGCGATCGCGCGCGCGCGTCCCTGCGCAGCAAAACAACATCGGGCAGGGAGAAAATAACGACGAGGAGGCAACGGGCACGTGTGGCGCGCAGTGGGCTTCTATTGTGCTCCCGGACGCTTATCGCAAGCCTCTGGTTCCGCCGGCTGACTCCCGAACTGCGCGACAGCCATGTACGTAGTATAGCAGGCGCTGGCTTCAGCGCTGTACACACGCGCGGGCCCCGGGTTCCCCCCTGCCATTCCTAGCGTCGGCGTCCGAGCGCTGTCGCGAACCGCCGCCTCGGGATGATCGATCACGAGGTAAATGCACCGCGAGCGACGAAGGGGAAAGTAAAAGAAAGAAACCCGGTACGGGAGTAAGAAGAAGAAAAGGAAAAAGAAATGCGGGTAAACAGAGACGTCGAGATGAAGGGCACATGTACGCCCCTCGGAAGTCGCGCTGGCAGTAATAGATAGGGGGACCTGTGAAGTCCTTCGGAAGCAAGGAGAGATATCCCTTCCTTTTTTTTCCGTTTCGTCTCTTTTTTTTTTTTTCCTGCTTCCGCGAAAAGGCTGCCTGGACCATGGCCTGGACCTATGTGGACGCGCAGACAAGCGAGAGCTGTAACACTTCCGAGAATCAACAAAGAAAAACATTCTATGTCAATTGAGCTCAATGAGAGAAGAAATAAAAGAAATAACAATGGAAATTTAATGACAGTGGATTTTTTTAATGCATGAAATAACAACATGCTGATGCATGTTGTTATTTCTCCACGGCGGCAGCGTTCGCTCAGTGGCTTGGACGTTTCAGTGCTGAGGTCGTTGGTTCGACTCCCAGGCGCGGAGGCGGGATTTCGACGGGGGCGGAATGCAAAAAAGCTCGTGTGCCGACATTTAGGCACGCCGTGAAGAACCTCAGGTGGGCAAAATAATATTCCACTACGGTGTGCCTCGGAGCCCCAGTGTTGTTTTTGGGACGCAAGACCCTAACCGATCAATCATTATTGCCTCTTATATTTTTGTTCAAATGACGTACTCGCACAATGAACTGACACTTTGGCAAAGAAAGAAAAAAACCGAAACTACACGGCATGCAGGTTCACTAATTTTTTGGTCATCTATTTCTTTTCTACTTTGATCCGTAAGGAGTAAACTTGACTTCAGTCACTGTTTTCTTATTTTTTTATGTTTCTGCGCGTTCGAACATTAATGCGTAGTGGTTTAGGCACATATTGCGAAGACAACGCAGTCAGATGAGTGATGGAGTCAGTCGTTCGATTTTCCAACCAACTATTATATGAGAATGAGCGCGAAATGTGATAAGCATGAATTACCTGTTTACCCGTTCACCGCACCGGTGTCCGCGCCTAAAATGTACTGTTTAGCGACATCTATAATTCTGTTCGGCACAGCGCGTTCCAGCGATTGACATGACAAGCCTGACACATGAACTATGAACGGTGTTCTCCGCAAACACAACGAATAAGCACGCGCACCGTGTATTTATGTGAACGTAAATGTAAATGCGTACATGTAAGGTGAAAATAAGAAACTATTTTCAAATAGAGTGTCTTAGGTTGCGCATGAGGTGCGCATAATTGTCTTGCAGTGTGGTGTAGCTAACGCTACAGAAACATGGTACACTTTATAGCTTCACCTGTCAAGCATTCGGCAAGCACGTACTGCAGCGGGATCGATCTAGCGGCAGTGGGAGCCGCTCCCATTCAAACAATGAAACAAGACACAGCGCACTCTGACCAAAATCATCGAGTAACGTATCATTTTATTGCGTAATTAAAGCGCTAACGCGACGCTGAGGTGCACAAAGCAACGTGCGCGACCACCGGCGCGTATCAACGCACGTTTCCTCATTCTCTCCTCCGGACTGAAAGGATGCTCCTCCGGATGAGTCAGTCGAGGAGAAGCGGTACAGATACCGCTATCCCTCTAACGGCGGTACACAAAGTGGTCTCTTTAACGTAAACAACTGTACGTATGCTGATGGATCGAGAATTATGGGCGTAGAGATGCTAACCGCACTGAAATCAGCCGACAGATGATGGTAACTAAGCCTATTTTAAGAGCACGGACGAGCAGTAGAGTGACGCTCGCCTATCGAAGCGAAGTCCCGCACCCGTTTGTTTACACTGTCCACGACAGTTTTTTCACGTGCTCGTTTAAAAAGCAGACGACAGTGGAGGGGGGCATTTTTTGCAACGTCCATGAACTGACCTTTGACGGTGCTGAAGACGCTGATGAGCACGTAGGACACGGCGAGCGCGAACCATCGTAAACCACGTTGCTTCCGATGCTGCCCAGCCATCGCGTTATGCCCCGCACAGGATCAGATCCGAGAAAACACTCATAGGAGATGCCCAGCTCTCCTCGAAGCCACAGAGTCTGCGAAGCGAACCTTGCTGCCGCGCACTGTCAGACGACGGCGATCCTCTTCGGCGGCATCACATCGTCGCTAGGCGAGGCGTGCGTTTGACAAGCCGTACACCACAGACCCAAACAACTCTCCCGAGCACTCTCTCCGGCCGAATATGGTGGGTCCATGTTGAATTTTTACAGCGCTGTTATGGCAACCGAGTTGGGGACGCCTTCGCTCTTTCGGACCAATAGGAAAAAGAGGCCGCGCATGTCGCGCCGCTAGTGTCCTTATTCAAAACTAAACATTGCTTTCGGTTTCGGTATGCCAGTTCCTGTTTCGATTTCGCAGTTCGCGTTGATCTGCACTGCACATCGAGATTCTTAGCTCCATTTTCGCGCATGCTTTAGGTGATTTTCGAATTTATCCGTACTACATACTACTGAAGCTGAATGGCAGCTGATCGCATTTGTTAGTTTCATAACGCGATCAGGTGATAATTGGTTCAGCGTCATATGTATAACATTCACATATGAGCCATGTGGCTGTACTTGTTCTGAGTGAAATCCATAACGAAAATCACGTTGAAAGAGCACGCTGCTTGTGAGGGACCTAAACTAGAATATTAAGCTAACATATCGGATTGACGTTATAAAATAGCAGGTAGGTTGCTGTTACCAATAATCATATGCGAGGAACACTCTTTGCCACCGAACAAATGCCGAGAGTTCCGCTATCGTAAGTTCAGCGTTAGCACGGAGATATCAGGGTAAACTTTGATTTAACGGAGTCGTTATTTTGCTAAATCGAGAACTTTCTTAAATCGTAAACACTTGTATGACCCGTGTGAATAATACGCCTATCCAAGAGCGAAAAAAAGATGGCAACTTTTACCTGTGTATGCGCACCTATAGCGCCATTTACGATCACTGCTCTATGACTGCAGATTATGGTAATGCTTTCGATCATGTGTGGCTGTTTGCTTTCTGCGGCGCATGCATGCTCTACCAGGTTTATAGTGAGATAAGTTTTCTATTTCTCCATCAAGACAAAATTAGAGGCCGGCGTGAAGAATAGACATGCAGGCCATGATGCAATAACATTACTTCAAGTTAATGCCAAAGAGAAGAAGGCAAATCCTACGAAAATAACCCACGCAATTGGCTATACTGGGTGAGCTTACAGGGAACATTACAAGAAGCGTGCGGCGAAATCGAAACTATAACGCCATGGCCACTGCCATTGTAGCTCAGTGGACGAGAACGTCTGATGTATAAAGACGCTGTGGATGTGTTCCGCACCTCCACCAAATATGCTACGCGCGATGACGCAGACTAGGAGCTATATAGAAGTACATTTGAAAAATGAATACGCTGCACAATCGGCCAAAAGGCAATTGTTAACAGTCCCCACTAGCCTTCAATCGTTGTTGTCGTCTTCACACCACTGGCTTCTCCGTTATCGTAAATACTGGTCCGTAGCAATATTGGTGGGGAGGACTTACGGAGTCGCCATCTGTCGGAAGCGCCTCTCTTGCGTAGTATGAGGGATCACGCGGCGCGCTCCTCACTAGTTTCGCTTACGGCGCTCAATAAAAACACCACGCGGCAGCCCTCCTGGACATTTATGTAGGTACTCTCAAAACGAAGGAAGTTTTTGACTGTCGATATAATAATCTTGGGCATATTGAAAGCACAGAATCGTTTACAGGCGCTATCTCTTTACCGAATACGTACAGTGAACGCCACTGCGCGCGGCCGCCGCGATGGAGTCTCCCGAACCCACTTCTTGCGTGAAAGGTAGCCAAACGCTGAGAGTAAACTATGTGAAATATGTTCTTATAGTGGGCAGTCTGTACAACCAAATGGGGCATAACAGAATGGAGAGTCAATCCAGCGACCGCACGGGTTCGCAGCGACCGACTGCGCGTCTGCTTGCATGTCCGCGCACAATGTTTTGCTTTCGCTGTGAGCGCGCTTTCGCACCGTGCCATGAGCTTTAGGCCGCAGCATATGAGCATTTGACAGTACACTAGCAATCATTGTTGCGTGGACCATATCAGAACTATACAAAAATAATTATGTTGTAGAGACTTCGACGCCTAGCTACGGCGACTGTGATGTGCCGTCGCGACGATTCAATCTTTTTTTGTCTTCTAAATTCTTGGACATTTCAATGTTATTTCTCAAGTTGCGTCACACTGTATGTTTGTCGGTCTTCTCAGCGTGCGATTTCCCTCTGCTTGTTTTTCGTAATCCAGTGCAGTCGCGTAGCAACGGGGGGGTGGGGGGGTGCAAGGGGTCAGTGGGGAGGGGGGGGGGGTGTCATATACGTCTAATGACACCCGGAAATTGTTGATGTCCTCGCCTTCCTCGTCTACACTTGGGGGGGGGGGTGACAGAAGCTCTATTTGCCCCGGGTGCCAGACGACCTAGCTACGCCACTGATCCAGTGCACTAATTCATAACACAAACATGACCATATGTCGTGCGTTCTTTTTTAATGGGCGTCTTACCGCTCCCTTTCCGTTCCAGTGAACTTGCCAGTATCTAGCATCAACAACTTCATAGACCAAACCGTCATGACATTAGCTGGGCAGCGGACGCAGGCGAGCGTCTCAGTGCGCATTTTCTGCTACTCACCGAACATCGCACAGTCCCGGCGCCGTAGCAGAAAGCTTCCTTGCGTCTGTGCTTGCTGCATACCCGAGTTTAGCCGATGGCAGTCTGCCGGTTCTAAGTTTCGCCAGCCAAGCTTCAGGCAGATCCTTGCCCTGCGGTTACGTGTGAATAAGGCTGACATCGGGCTCCGTTGCGTACGTCCGGCACTGCGCCGCCTAGCAGTAGCCTACCATGCTGCATGCCTCCAAAGGCAGCCATTACCTATTATAGTACTTTCATATGCTGTCAAGCAGACACCCAAGGCGGTAAAGCCTCACCACTTAATCAGAACCGCGGCGCATGTGGGACATTTAAACTTTCGTTTTCAGCTTGTTTCGGCGCTTCCGAAGCAGCCGACGCGGCCGCTGTGTCCACGTGATCACTCATGCCACGTCACGCCGACGGTGGCGCTAGCTTTTCCAGTGGTGGAGCTCGCACCCATTATTCAGAGGACATAACTAAGATACAGCTGTAAAAATTGACGGCACGCTCGACTCATGCTCGTCTTCCCCGATTGGCACACGCTATGACCCGAGACGTACTGTAGGTGTCGTAGTTACGCAAGTTGGTTCCTTATATATTCTATGGTTACACAGCTATCGCGAGAGATGGCGCCAGCGTTCTAATGCAAGCGCCACCTGCTGGCATGGAAGCACGGGTGCAACAAGGAACTTGTTTTCGCCTCTTTGGCTGTGGGACACCGGTGCTCTCGTCGATTATCTTTGCGGGACGCTTTACGGAAACGCTTCCTTTTTGGCTTTGGAGCACGGCACCAGCTATGGGCTAACATTCGCTCGCTATCCTCGCCTGGCGTGTTGAACTTCCTTGATTCTTTAGTGTCTCATCAAAGAACTACTTTCTTGTACATAAATCAGCCAGCTGGCATTCTTACACGGAGGAAGGAGCATTGCACAATGCGATTGAAGTCAAACCTGTCGGCCCAACCCGTGATCGCACATCAAAGTGCGCTGTTGGTTTTAGTGTTCCCACTGTGCAGGCAGAGCCACGGTTTACGCAGCTGAACAAGGGTGCACCGAATAAAACTACTGCCATAGCTAGTGGGAACCAAACACCTCGGCAAATCTCGATTCTTGCTCCGTGATCTGAACGCAAGAAGTCACGTGTTGGGCCACCACTGAGCAATGGGTCTGGCTTCAAGGAGCGTTTGCTTGCCAAGGCTGGCTGCGTGACGTAATTCTCGAGCTCTCCTAACTTTTTCCTTCCTCCATGTATTCTCCTATAGAAGGAAGAAATGCCTTTTTTGTGTTTGCAATATGGTGTTTTGTCCTTTGTTACCAATAGCATTTGAGACCCCACAAAATGTAGTGATGCATCTTTGCCAGATAGAAACAATTATCCAAGCTAGAGTTTCGGTGTTCGAGTTCACAACTTCCATGATGGGAGTTGGTGACACCGAATGGAATTCTGGACAGTGCATGTTGCCTCCCCATCTAGTTTGCATAGGCGCCCATGCATTCCATGAAATGATAAATGTGCCTCAGGAACCTTTTTCGAATCAGTGATTTGACTTTCCATTCATGTAAGTTTTCATGATTGGCATTGCCATCAAGCAGTGCCACCATTATAACAGAAGTTGGCCACTCGGTGCAATGGCTGATAACAACATAAAATTTAGTAAAGCGATGAATGGGGCTAGTTGGTGGACGTTCATGATTGTATTGCGCTTAGTGCTTGTGGGGATGCGCGACTCTTACGCGCCCCCTGATATGTTGTTTTCCCGCATAGCTCCCGTCTCCTGTAATCCGGCTTCGCCGCGTTACTTGGTGCCAGCGGCCATAGAGTTACTATACTGCCCGCGGCAGTCGGTGTGGTTGAAGCGCATTGCGAGAGATGGCGCGAGTGTGGCTCTGCTAACGCCACCTAACAGCGGGGTTACTTGGGCGCGGAAAGGAGAAGACTCTTCCTCTTTGGCTCGGAATCGGCAAGCGGCGCGGACGTTCTGCGCGTGCGCCGATCCATGCTTCTTCCAGACCGTTTCGCGAGGCCTTCCCCGGAATGGACGAACACGATCGCTCGAACGCGCCACCGTTCGCGTGACCGTACGCGCGAACGACCAGGCGTTGGTGTCCAGCATGGGGCGAACATATTCGCTCGTTATCCGGTCACGGTGAGTCGGACTTCCGCGATTTGTCGCACGCCCATCGACATGTTTTGTGGGTAGCAACTCGGCTAGCAGGCATTAGCAGGCCTTTGTCCCAAGAGCACAGGTGAGAAGCCCACATGTTACACTGACAGATTTAATGGATGAACATAAGGAACAAAATGTGGACGTACGTCCACATTCGTCCGTGTTTTGTTCCTTATGTTCGTCAATGTAACACTGAGTGCAATACAATCATAAATTAAAAATCATTAAAAGATAGTGCAAAGCATCATACGTCAAGAATCACAGCCCAAATAGTAATTAAATGACAAAAATGGTGACAAGCCTGCAAGACCTGCTGAAAGCAACAAGACAGTCGCATGTTGCCATCACCGGAGGTGCTAGAAAAGGAAGCCACAGTTCTGAGACATGTTTGTCAATTTTGTTTACTTTGCATCCTGGACTACACTTCGAATCTATAAAGTTTTACGACCATGGCAGATGGTGCTCATGAACTATGCATCCAGCATCTCATTGTCGTAGTGTCACGTGCTTCACATGCGACAGACCAAATTTGCATCTCTGGTGGCACTGTTCACTGTGCCAGCTTGAACTTGCACAGTGCCTATACTTGCTCATGTTTCGTGCTTTGATCGCAACCAATAAATTCAAGGCAGCCAGCCTTCAATAATAACTGAGGATGCCCGTGTGAAAAGCCTTATCTCTAAAAGACAAGATGGGAACACAACAATATGCCCTATTGACATAACGAATAACAGAACTAGACACTTTATTTCTTACTTTATTTTTTATTGACTATCCGATTTTGGCAGCCTATAGTGTCCACCGGAATAGAGCAGCTTCTGTTTGGAGACTTGACCATCAAGAAAATGTCGCAGCTCTTGTGCAGTCAGCTCCGCTGTTGAGGGGGTCTGCATGGCAAACATCTTGAGCATTGTGTGAATGCGTTCCAACGTCAGTGCTTCCAGGTTTGTCAGCATGCCTACTATGTAGGACCAGTAGATCTGTAGAAACATAAATAGTGAATTAATGGTCTCTCGTGACGCAGAACACAACAGTACGGATTGTAACATAGGATCCATACGAATCTCAAGACAATTTCTTTTTGCTATGGTCAGTGACCTTCTTCATTAGTAACAATGATTTTACCTAATCAGATTATATTCCGTTGAACTCCCAGTTGAGCACAAGAAGCAAGGTTTTCAACAGTTAATGAGGTAAAAACTTTCAAGGCCTTGCCAAAGCATTTTTAAAGGGCCCCTCAGCAGTTATACCGCAACAATTTTTCTAACTGGTGCATGAAAAGCAGACGTACAAATATTTAGTGTGTTGCAAACCCTTCATTTCAGGAGGCGAGCTTCACTGCAAGATATACACTCTCTCCACTTGCCCCGTCTCGCCTCTGCAAGCGAAATTCCTTCCCGGTATTCGCCCACATCGGAGCCGGAGGATCAAGTCATGTATATGTCATGGGCCTTGCCGTCTTCTTCTTTTCTTCTTTTTTTGCTACTGTGTTCTTGCCGCGCGGCACACTTCTGTGATGGTCTTGCACACAAGCAGTTGCATTTCGCTTGTTTCGCCCTGTGCACGATTGTGTGCACTGTGAATGAGAACACCTGTGTTGATGTCTGGCTGCGTCAACACTACACAAAAAAGGATCCCTCAGTGAGCGCGCATTTGAAGATAATTTCATTCTATGCATGTGCAACTGCATGACGTGGGAACAAGCAGAGAAAACAGAAGTATGTCTTTGCTTCTTTGCAGAGTAGGACAAAGACTCGCAGACATTCAGTTTGTAGGATTTATTATTTCTCTAAACATTAGTCGTCTAGTGAAGTAACAGATCAAACAACTAACCGCTGTAGCCTTGAATGATTTTCGAAGTCACGTGTAAAGGTGAGTGATGTTTCAGCAAAGCGAACTGCATAGGCACAATTGTGCGTCTGACCTCGACTCTCCGGCTGGGTGCGGGGCTCCCTCAAGAAGGGCCCAAGGTGTTTGGTTTGAAATTTCAGCTGTTTTCACAGTGCTCAGCCGTGTAATACTTTGCAGACATGATCATGAGCCTGCATTGTATACAGTGCGCTTGTCTGTTAAAAATGGCCCAACCTGGTAAGGGGCCTTTTAAGGACTAATCCAACATTATTTTTGACAGGTTGAAAAAAAAAAAATGTTATCAACAGCAAGCAAACTTTTTTTAAATGCACACAAATGAAAAAAATAAATCCATAAAAGCTTGCCAAGCCAGCCACCACAAAGCGTCTAACTGGTCTGAACTGAACTGATTTTTGTATCATACTCTACTGTGAATATCAGTAAGAGCCAGTTTACAAAAATTATACGAAAAATTATTTCATGTGAAAATAAAAAAATCAAAGATGCTTTGCACACGTAGCCTACCACAGAATAAAATCAAATTTCTGCAATTCCTTTAAAACATGAATGGTTTTTTCAGAGCCCGCAGCAATGTGGGCCTGCAAACTTGCAAAGTTATGGTTCTGTGAATTATGCCTTAATAAAGGGAGGGAGGATCAGTGTAAGCACATAATTGGTTGAGACCCAGAAGGCTTGCCATCTCACTAGGAACTTGAAGATGCTACTAAAGTGATTGAAAGAAATGAAATTAAACAACTTTTCATAATGGTGATAGTACATGCTCAGAGTTTGGTGTAATTTGGATTCCTCATTTCTTGTTTTTACTGCGCAAAACAGTGGCATGCTTCGGCCAAATCTTATCCAAAGTTCTAATACAGCATAACCCCGCTGATGTGTTCCTTGTTCATACTTTTTCGCAGGTATAACGCCGCTACAGCTCGGTCCCAGCAAAGGACTCATAGACACCTATGTGTAATAGACTTCTTTGATACGCTGTTGTTCCCAGGACGCTACTGCATGATAAGTTGCCACTTGGGCATGTAATTACAAGGAAACATCAGGTGCACCACCTTAACCTAAAAACATCTGAAAGGCAAATGTAAACCACGCTAGACACAATAGCAGCGCACATTTGACCATCATGTGTACTTTTGAACGTGCCATGGCCTTGGCTGAAAATTTTGAAATGTCGAACAGCTTACGTTGCACTGTTCCATATTCGGACTCCCTCTTTACAACCGCTCGCTAATTCGGCCACAAAGTCGAGCAAAAATAGCTATATTTTGTTTTTAATGCGTTGCTGGCATAGTCATCGGCCATATTATCAGTGCCTCCTCAAAAACGAACTAGCAAAACCTAGTCAATCCAGCACTCGCCGACTGCGCCCAAACTACAAGATAAGCCAAGCCGCTAAGTGTTGAAAGGCTGCATTGGCTGCATTTTTCGTGCGAGTTCATGCACACCGAGTGTTTACTCGTTTATGTGTTAAAGAGTGGCATGGTCCCTGGCAACTTCTTCAAGCAGTGTCAAATGGTGCCAACTCGACTCTTTGTCTACACTGACGAGGACAGTGATTAAGTGAGGAACTGGATAGTGACTGTTGCAAAGAAACCTGTGGTCATTTGACCATCGCAGGTTGGCAGAATTTTGTTATTTTGCCAGGGGTAGAAGATTCAGTGCATGCGTTTACGGTACTTTTGTCTATCCGTAGCAATATGGACTGACCATGCAGGCAAACGTATCTGTGCGCAGCAACGTATTGACAAACTTGAGCTGTATTCTTGGAAGATCACTTTAGAAGATTTTGGTTTCGTAGCACCAGACACGTTGACGGGTGGCAGCGACCGTGGCACTGTGATAAGACTGCGTGTTTGGCAATGAGCCAAGAATGCCGTCACTCATAGACATCTATGCATCTAACGCTAGTCATGCAAAATCTTGCGAAAGGACAATCCTTGAAAGTGACAATCTGAAAATACGGTACAACTCTTTCGGCCGTTTTTGAAATATGTTACTCATACTCTACTGAACTCGATATTTCGGGCTCCTAGGTGGTCCCCATAGAGTCCATGTTACCAGTAAATGACTCAAAATGTTTTAGAGGTGAGCCGTGCATAGCGTCTTTGTTTATTTAGCAGCGCATTCCCATGATTTTAACAGCATGTTTGCATAATACATTTCCTGTGTATTAAGCTTTTTTTCTTGTGGTCTCATGGAAATCATATTAGAGGGGTTTTACTGTGTTCAGGAGCACCTGCTCACAAGATGTCTCTTATGAAACAGAATTTCTCCATTGGCCAGCGTCCAGGCACCTGCCACTCATAAACATGACAGGTATGATAACAAAATGACCACTGTGGCGACAGCCAATCATGGACAGTATTTATGAACAACTTTTGAAAGCATGGGCTCATGTCTCTCGCCAAGCGCGTATTAAAAAAAAAGGGGGGGGGGAGAAAGAAGAAGAGGAAAAACAAGTTTTGTTTGCAGCTTTTTTTTTTTTAGGCAGGGGAAACTACGACACATTACCACACCATGTCTGCATTGCTTTTCCCATACTACTAGTATTATCATGCAGTGAAGGAGTGACCATACCTGGAGGTCGCTCTCCTTCTGGTCTTGAGTGGATGCCATGGCTGAAGGAGTCTCCTCTTCATCCTCATCCAACTCCAAGGGCTGAGGTGGGATGCTGCCACTCCCAGTCGAGCCTCCATGGCTTCCCAGAGTGAACACGCCGGGCGACTCCTCCCACAGGATTCCCTGCCCCTGCCACAGGGCCAGTTTGCGGCGCACGAGTGTTGATGACGCCTGAGTCACAGCGCTCAGCTCGTCCAACGTCCACCGTGCTGCAAGCCAAGCAATGCATTTCGCAAGGATGGAGTTGCCGCAGTAAAGTAACGCTATCTAATTGTGTGTTTAACAATTCCTGCCGCACCCCGACTCTGACTCCAACAATACAGAGCCTGCACAAAAGAAAGGGTGCTCAAGCTAAACATTCAGCCACTAAGAGGCCGTAACTGGGAACATGTCAGTGCTCCTTCTGTTCTAAACAAACATGGTAGACAACCATGGCGCGTGCATGGCCCTACAGTGCTCGCTGTGGTCTGCAGCAGGCGCTGTGCCAATGATGAAAGCTGCAGCAGACATGTGACCGGGACTCCAGCTGATTAACAAAGGGAAAATGAGACATCCACCCAATTGATTAATTAGTTCTCTCCACCTTGCGGGTTTTGGCAGAACTATTACATCAAACTCCAGCTGATGTTGGTCACACTCCCAGGACGAAGGTAAAAGCACTTCTGAGCACTCCGAGTTAAACCAGTGCTCTAAGTGAACCAAATGAATGTGTTCTGAGCGCCCAGTACTGACCAACAGAATATAAAGCATGTCACGAGGGAACTTTACAGCACTCGAAACTGACGAGTCAAGCATACCAAAAGAGAGTGCAAAAAGAAGAAGAGACCAGAAAAGTGATCAATTTGTTTCAAATAAACATGTCATACATGACAAATCTTCAAAGAAGACACTTGCATTTGGCAACAGAATGCAGTATTACCGTATTTCTCCACATATAGCCCAAACCCCCAATTACAACATCACAGAAAGAAAGAAAAAAATATGTGTGTAGAACACACAGAAATAACCATACACAACACTGCGCAAATCCTTGCAAGAACAGTCAACATTAGCATATGCATGACTCATCCATGTGGTATCTTTTGACCAATGGCTGTTTCCTCACTCTACGGTGATGCTGATAATCTTCAGCTTCTGCTGCGCTGTAAAGCTGTATTCACACGGGTGAGCAAATTGTTATTTCAGCTTGCAAATTGCGTATCACGTGACCATACGTCACCTGTTCCCAAGGCATTCCCTTGGTCCATGCAAAGTGCTTTGTGATACAGTGAGGAGCCAGCCACCATTAAAATTGTCAGCTCCATCACGTTTGCTCCATTGCCATCACCCATTCAAAGGCTGGTCTGTCCACGCTTTCATCTTTCGTCTTGTGAACGCGAGGTGCGAAGTGGTCCGATTCACATCACACGTCACGTGACTGATTCGTCCACGATCATGTCCGTTGTGTGGGCCCAGCTTAAAGAATGGCTGCTGAGCGCACCTCGTTGTGATCCAAGTTCCAGTTTGCTGGTGCCGCCGTATACTATTCGCTAGCTACTAAACACAATATGACAACTGGTAAAGAGGAGGTGAATGGGCAACTGTGAAGGAGGGGTCATACAAGGTAGACCGGGTGAGGTGGGTCTTCACTGCAAGAATGAAGAGACGGCGATGAAGGCGGGCATCATGACAATGAAAAAAAGTAGAAAAGAATGTATTTACTTCATTGGTACATGGTTGCGACTTTATCTGAGTCTCGAGCAGTTCTGCCAAACAGGGGGGAGCGGCCTTAAATAATCCCTCGTGGTCTTGTGGTAGTCGGTGTCCCTTTGGGAAACTTAGGCACTGACACTTCCACAAGTTGCCCTTGTCAGGTTGTGAAGTCAACGACCTCTTCCCATTTGTGTCTTCTCCTTTGGGTCCTCCCCTTTGTGTCTGCTCAGGGCGTAGAGGGGTGACACCTTTTCGGAGAAGAGAGCAATTATCTCAACATAGGAAAGCATACCCTGAATGTTTCCTACTCTTGAGAGGTCGAAGTCCAGGCCAAGCATAACAGACTTTTTGGGGATGAGGGAAATAATCTCGACATGGAAAAGCACGCTTGAATGTTTCCCACACTTGAGAGGCCGATCAAAACAGGGGAGAAGGGAGCTGCAACACACAGGGATGGGGAGACGGTGGGGTTCCCTAGGAGATAATGACCTTGAATGGCAAAAAGCCTTGCCTTGAGGTGTGGCTTCACGGTAGCATGGTGCGCACTGCCGTGAAGCTACACCTCAAGGTGAAATTTGCGTGCATAACCCACGCCCCAACATTTCTGTTAAATTTAAAACATATTTAGTGTGGGTTACGTGCACAAAAAGATGGTACATGCTTACTTGGAAGCAAACAGTATATAGGCAGCAGTGCCTATAGCTGCTTGCTCTTTGAGGGGCAGTGAGAAGTAGTCAAACATTCTGAGATAGGAGGGAGTGAAACATCACAGATGCATCAGTACAAGCATTGCTACTACCAATTAGTTCAATGTTCATATTTTTTGTTATTAAGAAAAGGAAAAGAAGGAAAGAAACCTCAGTACAAACATAGCTGTACTGCAGAAAACCTATGAGCAGCAAAACCAATTGCACGTGAATTGATCATGCTCCATCTGTACCCCAAACACTGAGAAGAGGAGGAGGACAGCACTGGTGACAATTATTTGCCAAAAGGCTTCTTTATGTTCTTGCCAGAGGATTCAATATCAGTGGTGGGTCTACACATACATTGTCAGCAATGTGCTTCTGATGTGCCACCATCTGTCCTTGCACAACATGCTTTTTATATCGGGTCACCCTGGCTATACAGGGTGTCCCACTTTGCAAGACTTCAAATGCAAACTACATAAAAGATATGGTACAGGTGTCAATCTCTATTTCCATTCCTACCCACTGACTGCTTTGCTGTCATGAAAGTGGCTTCAGGCACTTTCAAGCAGTTTGCTCTCATACTGTTTCAAGCCATCAGGTGAAATGTCTGAGGGACTCCCAGCAAATTGCTGGAAATAAATTTGTGAAGTTCTGAATCAGTGGCCTGAAATGTCACTGGTGATTGTTCCAAGGCGCTGACTGATGCACATAGGACAATCATGTGCAAGTGTCTGCAATGCATTTTATGTAGCACAATGATGAGATTTCTGAGATTGCAAGGCCTGCAGCACACCCAAGAAATCCCAGGTACTATTTTTCATTATTGTTGCGTGTTTGGACCATGCAAAGGTGCTTGAGGGGCTAAAGATTTGAAAGCAATTCTCACGCTTCTCCTGGAAGTGGTAGATGAGTGTGGCATGCATGGGCGACACAGTGAGCTGCAGGGTGCGGGTGCCAGTGTCGATTTCGAGGACGACCTGACCCAGGTTTGGGCGCCACTGCAAGGTACGGTTGCCCTTGATTGTCTCAAAGGCACGAGTGTAGCGGTCAAGTGATGCCTGCACAGGTGGCGGCAACACCAGCTTCTCATCCTTGAAAGTTGGCCAGAATTGGGCTGAGACCACGATGGCTGACACGTCGACCTCCTGTAGGAGGGACAGAGAAGATGCATTAGATCTGCACAGTTGTCAAATAACGAAATGTGCGTAAAGTATGGCGAAATGTTGCTGCACTGACATGACCTAGGTGATAGCAAAAATCTCAAAGCAAAGTCATGATGATTTATGACAATCGCATTTATAACCAATTCCTGGTTACTACAGACAATGAAAGACAGTCACTGAAACTTGCATCAACGGCACTCCTCAAATGCAAATGTGCATTTGGACTTGGGTGCCTGTCAAAGAGACTAAAGAAACCCTATCAATAGCCTGCGACAGTAGCATTCTCTTGAGCATGCCCACTTATTTTCTTCGTTTTCTTCGTATTTCGGTTTGTCTGCTATCACACTGCGCAAGGTATTCTGGGGCACATTTCCCAGGCAGTGTTAAAAGAGAAGCAACAAGAAAGTTAGCCAATTCCAGATCAAGACTAGCCTAGTGCACAGCGTGTTTGACAACTTGATGTGCACTCAGACGTTTACCTCCATTATATGCAAGTACTTAAAAGGATCAAACATCCTGTCAGATGTTTGATCTGTGTAGCCAAATCCATGAACACCATAAAAGGCAAGCACCCGAAATGAAACAATGCTAAGAGTACAGAGCCACTAAGCACAAGCCACCGTGGCTGCCGGCAGCCACGTATCAAGGCAGACCAAGTACCCACCCCTTCGGTATAGTCGGGGATATCACCAGAAGCTAGGTGGGCGTTGAGGCGGCGAGAGTCGGCCAAGTCCCTCAGCATCACTTCACAAGCATGCAGCTGGGCCTCGCCAAAGCGTAGCTTGAGGCACTCCAGGTAACGCACCTCACGCTCCGTGTCGGCGCAGGTGCCGGACAGCAGGCGGTTGGCTAGCAGCACCTGTAGAACAAAACAAGACGACAAGAGAAAATGGAACAAAGAAAACTATATATGGAGTAAAACCTGAAAATGTTGAGATTTCGATTTGCAATGCTATGCAGTTTTTACAACATGCCATCTTGATTAATTCAGATGGCAAGGTAAGAATTACTGTGTGGATTTATTTTTCATTAACTAATGAAGAAACCAGCTTGTTTGTTTCTTGCCTGTGTCTCAAGTGAATGTCAAATTTACTCTGAAAACATCTGAAACTAGAAAAGGGGAGAACAGAATGTCAGTATTTCTAACAATCAAAGAGTAGTTAAGGGGAAATTAGGCAGTGTATCTGACACTTAAAAGTCAAAAAAAGTTAAGGATGAGAAAGTCTGACAAATACCTGTGCATTTAATCTCTAAGCACGCCACTTGTTACATAATATTGTTTCTTTGTGGTGTACAAATTCAGCAAACTGACCTGATATTCCGATGCAAACAGCTTCTTGCTTCCGTAGATGTTCACCAACATACTGACTATATCGGAGGTGCGTGCACCTTTTGACACCTGCACTGCTGTGAAAACAGCAGAAGAGTACAAAGGGCAATTCTTATGAGTCTTTCAGGTAGCAACAAAAGGAGATAGAAAAAAAAGTTTCCGAGTTTGGTAGCTAGAGTGAGAAAGTGCAAATAATAAAGCAGCTGGAGAAAGCACTCAAAAGATTGTTCAACCTCCACCTAATTTGCCACAGGCTTGTGGCATTAGTTAAAGCACCTCTTCATGAGTTCATGCCATGAACAATATGTGCACTTGAACAATATAGATTCTGTAACCGATCACATGAGCAATGTGTCTCTGTTCCTTTTATGCGCACAAGGACAGAACGCAGCTTGACATTCAGGAACAGTAGGATATAATTAAATGAAGATGTAAGGCTATGTTTCAGCACTACCTGTATACGTGCAAGGTAGGCTGACACTATGACACGGTACATTAAAAAATTTTATGCACACTTTCATACAACACGGCTACAACATTGTTTGCACAAAGATATTGGGTAAGAATAGCGATTTGGGTCAGTTGGCCTGAGTTCATGGCATGATTGCAGTGCCTGTGTTTGTCCTTCTTTCAATTTCCCTTAGTTGTTTTCTTTCCGCACTTTGGTACTTTGCATTGCAAATCCCGCCATGAAGAATGATATTGCTTAATTCAAGCTTCTGCTGCAGAAACACACATGCACACACGCACAGAGAGAGAGAGAGTAAATATAGCAACACAAATGCTTGGAGTTGCATATCTCACACTGGTAACATTTATACCTAACACCGATACGCATAACAATGCACATAAAACAACTCACCCAAGAAGAAGTTTTACTGGTAACATCTGACTGATATGAAAGAATACTAAATACATTTGATGGATGAGATTAACCTTCCAAGAGCCACTCTTCTTAGCAAGAACAACAGTGATATTTAACACACATCATGCAGTGAAGGGAATAAACTGTACAGCCCTGTTCCAGAGGACATTTCTTAAGAGTTTACTGAGATCATCACACACAGTAATGCTAGGAAGTGAATCTTGAAATCTCAAGTGCATAGACTTATGTCCCAGTGCCTCTCAATTTCTCTAGTGAATTGTAAAAACTCTTGTAGCGCCCTCACTACTTACGAGGACTAAAAGGCTTTGCATTAACATTTTATCTCAGCTTGTTCAGATGACAATGTTCAGTAATATCTGCTTTCAGAAAACAAGTGGCTATATTATATCCAGCAATTTGGCGCATAGGTATGCATGTTGGGACATGTGTATATAAAGCTCTGTACAGCTTCTGGCTTTTTCGCACGAGCATTGACCACACAGAATGTCAGCACCTTATATAATGGTGAGAAGCATGCAAGCGCATAAGCAGTGAGAGCACCATGAGAGTGTTTACAATTCACTAGAGACCTCACAGAATGTGAGCACCTTATAATGGTGAGAAGTGGCAAGAGTGACAATAGTATGTGCAAGTCACAACGCACACACCAGTGTGAGCATCGTCTGTGGTGCTGTTCACTTCGGGAGCACATACACCCTGCTTTTGTTATCCGTAAGACTCCATCGTTCACCAAACAATATTGCATGTGTGCTGATAAAATCCCTTTGCTATTTTTTTTTCTATATTAATGTGATGGCACACACACGATTCCACTAATACAAAAGAAAAATGAAAAACGCATTGTGGAACATGCATCTTGCATACATTTCCCATTTCACACTGATTTTTTTGTAAACAAGGCTGCACAGATAACCATGGCAGGGCGAGTGTCCTCTTGAAGTGAACAGCATAGCTAAAGACGTTTGCACTGGAGTATGTTTTGTGTGCACGTGCATACTATCACCAATCTTGCCAATTCACTCCGTTATAAGGCCCTGACATGCAGTACGGTTGATGCTTGCAAGATATTATTAAAAATCTGGGAAGCAGTACATGTGTGCACAATGTTAGCCTGCATTAAGCGCCAGCATTACTATGGTGATTATATTGAACAGCGACCTAAAGTAGAAATCACTCACATACTTGAACTTAAAGGGACACTAAAGTGAAAGATGATTTCTTCTGCATCAGTAAATTATCGTTCTACAACACCGAAAACACCACTCTTACAACGATAAGATGTTTGGTAAGCCAGAAAAAGGGCAAGAATGAAATACGGGTGGTGACGCCTACTTAAGTTCCCGCACCTGGAGGCTGTGACGTCTTGGATTTTGATGGCATCTTCTAGGGCCTACTAATTATATATAGCGGTACAGATTGACTACATTGTGTTCTAAAGCAACCAAATATTAAACATGGCAAGTTTCGGGAACCTTTATTCAGCCAACGCGGCCCAAATGCAATAACATACTTTGGAATCCCTGACGTAACGCTGACGTATCGGTGTTGGGGTTTCGGCACGAAATTCAAATACTGATACTTGGACCTTCATTTTCTCATCTAATAAACTATTCTTTTGAAATGACTGCCTGCAGGGTTCTCAAACAATGCTTCATTAGTCTAAACTGATTTATTGTTTCGCTTTAGTGTCCCTTTAACAAGGTTCCTTTCCACCCCGTCAAACTAACCCTACTACATTTAATTTTGTTGTGCACTACTAACCTATGTGTATGCTGTATACTCTCCACATATATAGAGCAGCCACTTCATTTTAATATGTGCTTAGATGTTCTGTGTGTAATCTATGTTCTTTTTTAAGCCGTACACATCAAAATAATCCATACCCTGCTCATTGCCAAGTGGAGCGGGCCGCCAGTTCTGCCAGTCTTCGTCATCATCATCGCTCATGAAGCTGTCTTCAACAGCAATCGGTGTGAACTTGACAAGCTCCCCTTCAAGTTCTGCACAGCTGTCATCTGTCAAGTTCGAGACTATAGACCTTACCGTGTCTTCACGTGTCCTGCCCAGAAGGAAAAGTGGTAATCTTATAAGCAAGACCATAGGACGCATGACTCAAAGTGTAACAGTGCAACTTCTTGAACAAGGACAAAACCAAAAAATCACAGACAAGGACAGGTGCTGTAAATCAGTGCTCGACCTTGTCTGCATTCCTTGGTGTTGTCCTCATTCAAGAAGTCACACTGTTACATTTTGAATCATATAACTTAAAGAAGTAGTGACACACATTTTTGAAGTAGTAGTAGACTCTACCACACAGTCCTTGCATGTTTGCATGTTAAAAGGTTGCACCTAGCAAGTACAATGGTTGGGAAGTGCCAGTAAGATATTTTAATTCGATACAAAGGTAGGCCTCGAAACAGTTGACTTGGCATCGTTCAGATTACATTGTGATGTCATGAGACAGACAATTTTCTCTCTTGTGTTAGGTAAGGTTAGGTATGCTCGTCGGTGCTTAAAAAAAGAGAGAAAAGCAAAAAAAGAAGAAGGATGAGGAGATAGATAGATAGATAGATAGATAGATAGATAGATAGATAGAGAGAGAGAGATAGATAGAGAGAGAGAGAGATAGATAGATAGAGAGAGAGAGAGAGATAGATAGATAGAGAGAGAGAGAGAGAGAGAGAGAGAGAGAGAGAGAGAGAGAGAGAGAGAGAGAGAGAGAGAGAGAGAGAGAGAGAGAGAGAGAGAGAGAGAGAGAGAGAGAGAGAGAGAGAGAGAGAGAGAGAGAGAGAGAGAGAGAGAGAGAGAGAGAGAGAGAGAGAGAGAGAGAGAGAGAGACTCCCACGGCGGGCATTTTATTTAGCTGCACTTGTGCAAGGCAGCTGCAGCAATTGCAAGAACAAAGTGGGCCACTGTATTGCAATGTCACTCATGATGCATCTGATGCATCCACTTCGCGGTTACCAAGACTGGTTTGTCAAAACAAGTGCTATTATAATAATTAATTTAGAATGTTCTGACACTTACCAGTTTTTTTCTTTGGTTTAAAGGGAGTCTTACTTATTCCCCCTCCTCCCCCTGCCCCCCCCAAAAAAGACAAGGGGCAATTTTTATGTCAGCATTCCTTTAGACACCATAATCCTAAATAATCAGAAAATGAGAGGTCTTGAATCTCTTGTGCACTACAACAAGCACAAGAAAGAAAAAGAAAGAGGAAGGGAACCAATAAGAGAAAGGTTGCCTACTTCTTAGTGAGTGTCACATCAGAAGTCTTTTTAAGTACAGTTTGGCATAACTGATAAATAAGAGGGACAAACATTAGAGGTTACAGAGACTGTTGTTTAGGTGTAATCCACTGAAGAGAAAAGACAGCCAGTCTTTCTTTCTTTTAGCCCTGAATTAGTCATGTTGCAATATTTCACATTGTGAACAAGGCACCCACAAAGGTGACTTAATAAAAACATTTTTTTTTTCGAAAGAAATGCTCTTTGCAAGAATAGTACAATCTTTTTCTAAGAAAATGTGTACTACTTGCAACACCTTTCATACATTTAACCACAAGGCTATAATTCATTTTTGTAATGCAGGGTGTACCCAGAACTAACAGTACTAGTTCTGCCACTTTATAAAAGGTATCCAGGCCAATAAGCTCAGTTCTTATTGTGGGAAGATGCAAACCGCAATTAAGAAAAGAAGTCTAGGCAGGGCACCTCACCTCAAGTATTTGCACACGGGCTCACAGACAAGTTGCAATATGTATCCTGTTGGGTCAAGAACTCGCAATGCCTTGATTGCTGATATATATGCAGTCAATATTTGAGTTGTTTCCACTCCTGAAAACAGGTTTTGAGACTGTCAAAATGAATGTGTTGGACATTATGCATCAAGTACATCGTGCACAGCAAGGCAGTTGTGTTCAATTAAATGAAAAAATTCCATGGTATTATAACATGAATAAATTATGTTTCTAGATGTTTAGAATCGAAGGCAATTTGAACTTTCGTAGGAGGTTTATGAATGAACATATGAATGTAAATGGTATATAAACTCCTTCCAGAATTAACAATCAGTACTCTTGCCTAACTACGGCTGTGATGTCCTTGTGGAAAGCCACTGCAGAGATTCACAGCTCGATTTACTGTTTTATATATGCACTTACAGCACTTAAGATTTGAAAGCAGCCACAAGAGCTGCTTTGCACAAAGACATACCTGGATGCAAGAGCCGCTTTTCCATGGAGCTCTTTAAAGAGTGAATGACCTTCGACTTTAGGTTCGTTCTTTCAAGGCAGTCCTTGAGGTCTTCCAGGGCAGCTTGTGATTCAGGAAACTCTATGATAATATTGAAGAGCTGGTCTACACGTGCCATGACATAAGTGTCATACAGGAAATACCGCAAGTGGTCCTGTACGAAAAAGGCTGGTTAGACTGCATGACTCATGTAGCAAAATATGTCGCTGCACAAAGCATGAAAGAAAAAGTGGAGCATACCTCTAAAGACCTAAGTGCTGCATCTGTCTCTGGCCCAGTTTCGTATTTGTAAAGCAATCGGAACCACTCCATGACAGTTGTGGTGAGCCACTATAGCAAAAAATTATACATTGCAATGGTAAAAAAAAATCTGCATCCTAAAAAAAAAAAAAGCTGAAGCTCAAATACATACAACAGGAAAACTGCCTATTGCAGAATTTTCATTGATACAGCTAAGCAACTGAGCAGTTTTTGGAGAACAAAAAACAACAGTGCACCCAGGAACTGGCACAAGCATATCACAATGCAAAATATGAAGACATGTGCGAGTCAGCCATTGGTTGCACGGGCGAAAGAATAACACTTTTGAATAACAGCTGATCTTGCAGATCACGGCTTTTTAGGATTTTGGTGCTTTCAATTATGACTCTCGCTCTCCCTTCTTTACTGCTACCATTGCTTTACTGTTTAATGCAAATACAGATGTGTGTCCGTCTCTTGTCGTCCCCGCCTTTCCAATAAATGCTCAGCTGTTAGACAGCAGCTGTCTTATGTTTTTATGATCTTTTATTAGTTTTCATGCATGCTGATCATCATGAAAGCACGTTTGACTTATGAAAATGTCTGTAGAAGCAGGAAAGCAATACCACAATAACACCACATGCCTGAATCGTTTCAATGGAATGTGAAAACGCACTCTATTTGTGAATGCCTTCAGTACCTTCTCCAGGTTATCCAAGAATCGGCTCTCGAAGTTGCCCCTGCAGGTGCTTTGTATGTGCTTTTCAATGTACTTGTATGCAACTGTTGAAACAGCATCTCGAACGACAGCATCTAGCAAGCGAAGATCGTGCCTAGGAACGAAAACAAGAGATATGCAGGCAGGAGCTTAAGGTAATAGCATAGCCCGATGCTAAGCACCAATGTGTGCGGTTTTAGGAGCCTGCATTTATGAATTTACTCACAATTTCCTGTTAATGTTCTCAAAGTCATCAAGAAGCAGTGAGCATTCACAGTTTTCAGTGTCCAGCTCGCATCCAGTGCATTCAAATTGATCATTTCCATCATCTTCCCCTGTGAAGAAAAGTGGTATTCAAATGTTTTATTTGTAAAAGTGTGGCAGCTATGATCAAATTTTATTTTAGCCCCTTGTGGAATCTTGATGACCTTAGCTCTTCATGAGCAATTGCCACTTCTTGGCTTGCAACAAGCCCACTTCATAATGTAGATGTCGGTGAACATTCTATCATCATCACTTTATTGAATTTATTTTCCACACTATTGTAAGACATGTTTCTGTATATTAGTATATCACGTGAGAAAAGAAAAGCCATTACGATAAACTAAAAAATAAAAAGGCCTTAAGGGCAACTCCGGCATTGTTTCGATGTCCACTCATCTTAATAAAATTTTGAATATACATTCTCTTTTACACTCTGATTACCTGTGCCAAATAATATGGCTGAAAGTAATTTAGTTTTCCTGAAAATTAATTTTAAAGATTGGTCACGTGTTCCCGACTTGACTTTTTACTGGCCACCCCGTGTTTGTGATGTCAGATACTACACTGCCACTGTCGCTGAAATCGTCGTTGAAATTGCTGCTGTCTAGTTGGAAACATCTGTAAAAGGTCCCTGTGTCATCAGGAGACATCCTCAGCTTCGCTGCCTTGATGTTAGCGCCATGTGTATTGCGTGTTTAGCATGCATTCTATGTGTTTACATTATGGTAGCGTAGGATCTGACATCATCAACTCATTGTGACACCACACAAAGCAGCTACCAGTTTCAGTTTTGGTATCTCGCTTATTGGTTATTTAAGATTATTGCTGAATTTCTTAGCAAATTGAACCACCCTACTCGTGACAGGATTGCCAATGCCATTTTAAAATGACAATATCCTAATATGGTTAAAAAAATGCTAGAGTTACCCGTTAAGGGGTTAACAAGTAATCCCAAATGTTTTTAGATCTTATCTGTAAACACAAAAGTGAGTTGGAGTTGGTCAGAGTTTTGCTTTAATATCTGCAAATGTTGTACATGCCCTGTCAAAAAGTGGTCTAGACAGGCATCTGCGGTGAATTGTGCTTTGAACCATGAACCAGCTATGAACAGAAGCTTTATGCTGGCACATCTAAATGTGCAAACCTTTACGTTATTACTTTGTGCAGTTAACTGACATCTGGCAGTCACAACCATTACCAAGTGCAATATTGCTTCTAGCAGTGTTCAAATAGTTAAATTTTCTAACTAAATTGAGCATTTTCTAATTTCGAAAAAAAGTGAAATACAAGCTCATGTGGGGTCAGCTAGGTAAAAAAGTTTTATTTACATTATTTATTATGAGCGTGTAACAATGTTCACAACTGGACATGTAAATGACAAACGACTTTAAGTTATCTGGTGCAACACGGCAATGACAGCACTGACATAGTAGCACATCACTAGATCCCCGCAAAGTGTTGTGTTCGTTGATGAAGATAAGTGTGACTATATTGCTGCACATTATTTTAACCATGTTATGGAACGCAGGCATGCCGAGACTGGCTAAATAATAAATTGCTTTGTTTAAGTCAAAATAAGCGATCAATTGGCCATCTAAAAGAGAGGCATTTTCATTGAATGACTTAAAGTTATTGAGCTGTAGTTATCTATACTGTGCGTTCACTCCCAGAAAGTGGAGCCTCTACTCAACAACTACGGCTCTCCTGCAGCACACTCATTCGAAACTGTCTCCATTGGATCGGTACTTCTGTGCAAAGACTTTGATAAGTGTTGTTAGCTTTCATATTCAAACAGAAATTAATATTTGGCAATTCCGAACAATGAATTCTCTTATAAAGTAGGAAAGACTATTTGATTTATATTTAAAATTTCGAGTATATATTCACACATCTCTACTAACTTTACATGGGCAATGTTCAAAGAAGATGCACACTAAGCCAGTTTCGACAAACACGTTTCGATCATTCTGGATAGTAAAGGCATGGTAAGAGTCCATGGCAGTGGCGTAGCTATGTCGTATGGCACCTGGGGCCCATAGGTCTTCTGTCACCCCCCTTCCCGGGTGTAGCCGGCGGAAAGAGGGGTGTCTTCAGACATATATAACCCCCCCCCCCCCCCCTGGACCCTTGCACCCGGGGCCCACGCCCCCCCCCCCCCCCTGTTGCTACGCCACTGGGCACAGGGCTTCTTGCACCCACTGGCTACTCACTGCCTTCCTTTGATCGTTTGCCTATTCAAAATAAGGTACTGATTGAAATACATAGATGAGCATATAAACAATACTGGACCATCAATCTCTTCGTGGCATGAAACCTTTAGGGTATTTGGATCACTTGGTGTTCTAACAAAATCGCTATTGAGGGAACTGCACCATTGTACAGGAACTTCACCTTTACAAGCCCAACGAAAATTAACACAAGACAGAACAATGCTACGTTTGTACAACCATTACCTGCTACACGATGAAATGCTCGGAATGCAGCGGAGTAAAACTTCAGCAAGACTTGGTTGAATTCGGATGGCACAGACATCTTCAACGCTGCTTGCAGACTGTCGTACACCAAGTCTAAGATAGAGTTTCGAGGAACTATGTTGGCTTCTGTCGTGTCACTGCCACCCTGACTCACTTGCGTGGAGGCGATGAACCGGGCACTTGACTGGCACTTTTCTATCGTTGTATGCAATTCGGTGACGGCTCTTCTAAAAGCGACCTAGAAGAATGGGCAGTCGTATCCATGTCAGAACAGAGATAGAATTACCAGCGAAACTTGAGTGCTGCATACAATGTAGAGTGTACACTGACTCTGGTGTCCTTTAGGTTCGATTTGGCCGCGGATTTGAAGCTGGACCAGAACCTCGGGATGACGTCTCGTCGTAGTTGCTTCTCGTACTCGTATAAGAACCAAGGTGTCAGGACAGAAGCTAGTTGTTTTTGTTGCAGCAAGTTGACAATAGCATCAAACTTCTCTCGGTTTATGGATTCACCGGCCTGTAATAATTTCATTTTAATTAGTACGGAGTACGAGCGACAAGGACGCTAATTCGCTAGGTAATGCCAAACATACCTCATGAAACATTATGTGCTGCTCAACGATTGACCAAACATCTTTTGTGATTTCTTGAGTGTCCATTGCGTCAGTTTTGTCTGAAAACAATGTGTTTAGATAACCTTAACGATCGACGTCGCCAGGTATGGACATCATCCGCAACCGCAGAGAAAACCGTACCTGCCGCCAAACAACCGACAAACCAAAACCCAAAACAATGCGACGCATCACGCATGTAGATTCGGATTGGCTGAATAAGGCTTACATGTAGATATCAAAGTCAAGTCACAGAAAAAAGTTGAGATAAAAATTGCATGACATAAGTGAAGTATACTTCAAAATTAGAAAGCCTTCGTAAATGGTGGATAAAAATTAATCGAGATGAATTAGATAAATTATGGTCGGATAAACACGGCGACACCGAGGTTTTATGCTAGTCACCGTGGGTCAACGCTCGCCTTGCGTTGTCAACGTGATTAAAAAGCTGCGTGGTTGTTAAATTCGCCGGCTGCAAACGTTTTCGTGTAGTCATTCCTGACACAGTAAACCAAAATGAGCAAGGCGCATCCTCCAGAGCTGAAGAAGTAAGTTACAACTGTCATATATAACTGCACCGACGGCTAAATGTGTCCGTGGAACGCCGGCAGCAACAGATAGCGTTCAACGATACGCGCTTACTGTTCTGCTAATTTGACCTAGGCTATTCATATATTGTCTAGTTTATGCGTGAGTTTTGATGTAATTTTCTATGCTAACTTTCTTTTTCATTTCAGGTACATGGACAAGAAGCTGTCATGTAAGTTAACTTTGTCGTGTCTTGTAAAGCGTGCGTTCTTTCACTACACAGGCATGCGTCTTGTGACATCCCACTGTGCGAATGGTTTGCCACACCGTAACCTCATTTGTTGCCTTACATTAATGCATAAATTAACGTTGTTTGGCACAAGATTCCAGTCGGTGCGAACAAATTGCATTATTGAGATCAAAATCAAATGGGGTTTTTGATTACTAATTTTCCACGTTTTCTTAAAATGATGATGATGTGTTTGGGTTGAGTAATTCTTACTGCGCAGCTTTAAGTTGTAGAAAGCGTTATGTCCTCGACGGCGGCCCGGGCGGCGGCGGAGGTGCCGCCGTAGAAAAACTGGGGGATCGCGCCGAAGGCTGTCGGCCGACAGCGTGGAAGGAAAGACAAGTGAACAGTTGAAGAACCCCTCGTACCATCTACCGTTTAATCACGGTGGCACCTGTATAAATAGGCATGCCACCAGGTGACGCCAACAGTGCTTGTTCACTGCTGCTTGGGGCGTCCCTGTCGGTGAATGCATGGACGACATCACATCATCCCTCTCTTGAAAAGAACATAAGTGTAAATGGTAGCAGCACACAACACGGCAACCATGTATACACTACAGAGAAAGTACACAGCACACAAATAAAAAGTACACAGTATGATCAAGTAATGTGGTGCCCAAACAGATTCGAAGCCTTCCGGCATCTTTTTGCCCATCCATCCAAGTCCTCTGCACAAACCGCAAGTGTTCATGCATTCGCAAGTCGAAAACCCCAGGCCCCACTTGTTCATCGAGTTCTAGCTGACGCTCGAAGCGGTGAACAAGTAGTAGCAGCGTCCTGTGATTCACGTAATAATGTGGACACTGTGGACCGGCGTCCATCGGCAGTAGCATGGGATGTGAGCGCATGAGCCCGTTGTCTCGGAAGGCTGTGTCGTACGCGACCGCATGGCATCCATAGACGTCTGGCACAGTACAAGTCCACAGGCGCCACATCTGGCACGGTTGATCTGTTGCCTGACAAGTCCGGCAGCGAAGTGAACTGCGTCGCCTCTTCTCCCCTCTCGAGAGAACATGGTTGGGGAATGTGCCTCGAAGCAAGTAACGGAGGTGTATACATAGAAGTATTCTTCGGAGAAGTAGGCATTGAAAAAGTATGTTTCATGGACGTAGGCATTGGGGTAGGCCTCATAGGAGCTAGGCTCAGAAGAGACGGTGTCGGAGGACTAGGCGTGGTCGAGTGGGCACCCGAATGCGTCTCCTCAGGATGCTCGGCACTTGTGGGGCCCCTGTACACGAGACGCTGAGGACTGTAGGCGTCTCTCGAGCGTTGGTGTCTTGCGTTCTGATGATGTTGTTTCTTGATGCCAGTGCAGTGGAGCGGCACACGGATTCTGTGCCACCATTTTCCACAGTTGAAACAAACTGCGTCTTGAGCTGGGCAGGTCGGGGAATTTTCGAGGTGATACCTAAACCCGCAGCTGTAGCAGGTGATTGATGGTTGGGCCAGGCGCTCGCTATATTGGCTCCTACCGGGTTCCAGCCAGGGATGCCGCTCGTGCCATCGACCGTTATCTTGGTTCTACTCGGCAGCGGTATCCAATTGAATTCACCTGCGTGGTTGTAAATTGCCCCAAGTTCTGACCACTCTGCTCCTCCTTCCTTGCTGATGATTCACTGAATATTATTACGAAGCGTTGCTCCAGCATCTTTAGCATCTCCTTGTACACGTCCGCGGACTCCACTCTATCGATTAGTTTTTAGTCTTCCGCGCCTGCATCTGGGCCTTCTCAAGCTCGAAATATGTGTGCAGGCCTTCAACCCCCAGGGCGGTCGGAAGAATCCTCTTTTTGAAATCGGGAGTAGTGTCTCCGGCCAGTTCCACATAGACTTGGAAAATGCGACACCATTTTGCCCATGTTATGGGGGGCGGACCCGGCGTCTGCAGAAGAGGTGGCGGTGGAATCCCACAAAGCATGCTTCTAGGTCGAACAGGGTCGTCATTTGAGTAGGAATACTCTGGAGTGCAGGTAAGATTGCAATGTCCTAGGTCTCGGTAGTTGGAGCGGTCTGCCTTGGCAGTGTTGAAGTTCACGTCAGCATTGATGAAATGCCCTGCAGCGTTCAGCACCCATGGTCCGAAGCAGTAGCAGAAAGGACAAGCCCGGGTATCAGCAGTAGTGTCTCAGCAGACACGTTCAAAGTAGGGTTAGTGTCCGCGTAGTGTGTGAGCCGTTCTAAGTCCGAAGAAGTGTTCTCAGTAAGTATGGACACGTTTCCGTAGTAGTGTCTGAAGCCCGTAGTGTAAGTCTTCACAGTAGTATATAGCAGGATGTTCTTCATAAACAGCACGGGCAGCAACTTGGACGCGTTGCAGCAGCAGTAGTAAAGGTAGTGCAGGTATGTGTCTCAGTAGCAGCAAAGTCCCTGGTGTCCATCGCAGGAGTATAATTCGAAGCAGCAGTGTCAAGCAGTGGTAAGATTTGGAAGTAGTGCCCGCAGCAGTAGAAGACCCTTTCACCTCGTTGCCAATTGTTATGTCGTCGACAGCAGCCCGGGCGGCGGAGGAGGTGCCGCTGTAGAACAAGGGGGATCGCGCCGCAGGCCGTCGGCCGACAACATGGAAGGAAAGAGAAGTGAACAGTCGAAGAACCCCTTGTACAAACCCTGTTTAATCATGGTGACACCTGTATAAATAGGCATGCCACCAGGTGATGCCAACAGTACTTGTTCACTGCCGCTTGGGGCGTCTGTGTGAGTGGATGCCTGGACGACATCACAGAAAGGCTGCATGGTCGATTACCTTGACAGAGATGCATGCATGACGGCCCCTCTGCGCATATGTTTTCGCCGACCAGCAACTGAGCCCACCATTATTGGCTCTGAGAGTGCGCCTATTGCCCTCTACAAAAGATAGTCTCTGATAATACAATGCCATGGACGTGAAAACAAAGAAAGAGAAATTGGAAACATTGCCAACTAAACCACATAAATGTTTTTGTATGAGAAATTGGCTAATCAGGACTCCAAACAGGATAATTGATGTACAAATCAAGCATAAACCGGATACTCATTGTAATGATGTGTCTTGCTTTATAGGCATTTCGTGCAACTTGGCTGCCTACTTTTTCCAGTCCAGTAAACTGCCAGGAATTGAAGTAGCTGATTCTTCTGGCTTCTTGGCCTGTATATTATTTCGCCTTTTCTCTTTGGCAATTGTCTTCAAATTGTTCTGCAACTCCCAAATTATCTTTGACCACCAAACCAGTTGACTAGTGAACTCCATGTCAATTATGGCTCTTACTTTTGTAAGTGCCCTCTTGCTATTATCCTTACGTGATTGGCAAATATTCAAGACAGTTTAGAGAGCTTTCATTTGTCCACATGTGTATTATCCTTTATAGGGTAGTGGGTTACCGGAAGTGTGGATGGCAGTAAGCCCCCTCCATACAAATTTCTGCCGACCAAATTGCATGTGGTTGGAGGTGCTTTAGCAGTAACAACACTGGTAGCGACAGCTTGTGACGCTTTGTCCAACAAGCTATAATGCATTAGAAATTTTCTTGTATGCATGGGTGTTCTCATCAGTGGAGGATAGGAATTGAACGTCGAGATCACATGGCTGCCGATGCTTTAGCCAAATAGTTGGTTACTGCAATAATAGCTCTGTGTCTTCTCTGGTTAAAGTCTACGTCGCCAACCTGGCTGCTCACATTTTGCTCCCGTAACACACTATTCCGTAAAGGGTAGTATGTGTGTGGACAAGCGAAAACTTATGATTTGTACATGAGCCATGTGGTAACTATAAGTAAAACATGCATTTGGGATGTGTAAGCCACTGTTCAAATTGACCTCAAGACCTCTATTTCTCACCTACAGTGGAAGCACAGGTTCCAAACTTCAGTTGTTTTCTGTTAATGCGATTAGCGTTCTTAGGATGCTTCATGCATGTTCTGGTAGCTATCTGTATCGGTGTCTCTAATCGGTTTCCTGCTAACTTTTGTCACTGGGTGGTCCATGGTCTAGTGGATAGAGCGTTGGGCTGAGGGAATGGATTTGAACCAATGTGGATGACTGGGCATGTGCTGCTGTTCAGTGACAAAAAAGTCCTTTGAAATTTATCCAGTGCTGCATGGAATTGAACCTGTGTAGTATATATTCAGACAATCTTGTCTGCATTCACACACGCCACATGCCGACCTTGCGGCGCTGCCGCTTGATAGCGTAGCATGTCTAGTGGAAAGTGTGCGAGAGGAGCCCGGTGGCATATATGCCTCGTGCATGACATGTTTCGGCGTTGGCAATACGGTGTGTCACTCCATTTCTTCAATGCTAATCATATTAACGTCTACATTCATGTTGAAATAGGTTCTACCAGAATTTTTATCTTTGTATTTATTGTAGTCTTGATACCTTTAAGAGCTGTGCTGTGTCAGTGTTTAATACAATTAGGTCGCAACTCTTTGCTGATGTAAGCTGCAGCGGCCACATTCGAGTCTGGCAGAATGCAAAAATACTTGTGTTCAATTTTGTGTGTGCACGTGGGAGAACTCCAAGGGCGGTAAAATTTATTCGGCTGGCTCTTATAACCAGATTGATCGTTTAGGACTTCGAGCCCCTTGATTAAATTATTTTTCCTTTATTTTGCTTTGTGCCATTGCAGCCTACCACTAGGTGTGGAAGTCCTTCTGCCCTTTTACCTTGCTAAACTAATGTTTTCAGAATGGTTGTTAACCAGACTTGTTGATATGACGACACGATATGGTAAACTGTCCAAGAATGAGAGCAAGGCAAGCGGACGATGTAGGTGCTGACCTCCACCTAAAGTTTATGGTGTGTTGGTGAAAGATATAGGCAAAAAACCTCTGAAGAAGTAAAAAGCACCCATGTGAAGAAATGCTTACATTCATAAGGGGGGGATCTTGGCCATGTGTGAGTGGTGGGGTTACTCATTTACGAAGTCAGTGCCCCTGTCGTCTGTTTGTCCCGTCTTAGTCGCATTCTGCCGCTGTTTGTTGTGTTATAAAGAACAGACAGACATTATGTTCTTCAGAAACTGTCTATAATAAATTCGTGAACTAGCATAGTATTTTTATCAAGTAAATGAATTTGGTGTCAAGGACATTGTTCATTTTTCACATGTAGTGAGGCTCAATGGCAGCCGTGTCGTCACCGGAATCCTGCGTGGTTTTGATCCGTTCATGAACCTCGTCCTCGATGAGACTGTTGAGGAAACAAAGGGAGGAGAGAAGCACAACATTGGTATGGTGGTAAGTATTCCACTTGCGCAGAGTTTTGGCTTTGATTCTAACAAGTGGCCTGCATTGTGCAATTTTTGCAGGTTGTTAGGGGAAACAGCATCGTCCTCCTTGAAAGTCAAGACAGAATAGGCTGACACCATGGACCTGGGACATCTTGCAGCCATGCATTCCCATTGTATTCTTGTCATTCACATTGTTGCATTACCTTGTCAATAAACGTGCCGTAAAACTGACATTTGTGTGACCTTCCTTTCGATTCGGTCTGTACACAGCCTATAATAAGGTGGCCTGAAGCAGTTAAACGTTAAAGCAGTAGTGCGAAGGCATAAGTGCTAGTGTATGGTCTGTAAAAACGTGGACATAACAAACGTCGCACTTGGAACATGGCATGCGATTCCTTTGTTAATTGCTAAGCTATCTTTCAAAGGTAATTGCTAAAATGGTTTTAAAAAAGGAGCCGTTGTACGAGTGCACTAGCATATAATGCGTGCAACGTATAGTAGATTAGAACCGTGTTACTAGAAAACGCTGCCCGGCTGACCACGATTTCTACGGATCATGACTGCGATTGTTTTATTCCTGAGAATTGAAAGGTACGTCTTAGAAACAGCGGACTTTTGCGTCAAATTTGAGCTCTTCTGGAGTATTGGCAGCGGCCCAGCGCGCGCTTTCAACGGTGCAGCTGGTTGCCGCGCTTCTATTCAAAGCGACTACCGATACCCTGTGCTGTGGCGTAAAGAAATAGTTCCCAACCTTCTGCACTTTTAGAGAACTTCAGTACTTATTGAGCGCAAAGTACATCACCATTTAGAAAACTGGCTAACATTTTATGCCTGTTTGGCTTAAATTATGAATATCAGTTTGTGGTTATGTTACCAACGGGCTGCGGCGCAGCGTTACAACTAGCGGTTGTATTTAGCGCGGCCGATGTTGCGCGCTGCATTGCTCCATTCGGAAATGGCCGCGAGTTGACTCTTCACCTTTTCGCAATGATGATGCGGATGTTAGGCTCATGTTAAGGTTCTCTTTTGCTTTTTACCCCCTTTGGTTAGATACAGTTTGACATTTACGACCCACAGTATGGATCGGTTCCTCTTGGAGAGCAAGCGTAACTTGGTAAGTTAGCTTGATAGCAGGTGGCGTTTCCTTGATCAGCTGTATTTACGTTTCGCGGCTGATTTGCACATTTAACTTCATGCCGTCCGCGTATTAATTGTCCCGCTCTCTAGGCGCGTTGGCCCAAATATTTTGTTTGACGTATATAGCTGAGCGCGGACTGGGCCAATATTTTGTCGATTCAATGTGCGCAGTTGGTTCTCCGGCTGTCCGCTTCTCTTGCGATGCCCCAGTTTGATCGGCAGGCATGAGCTACCCACGGCCTCTTCGCTGTTTTTGCACTAAAAACCTGCTGTCGCTAGTCAGGCTAAATTTTAGTATTGCGCCGAGCTTTAGCGGCGAAACGTCTATGCGTGTTTCATGGGTCACGAACTAACATTCACTTTCGTAATCTCTCCAGGAAAAGCTCGACACTTTCACTAAAGTGCATGTCGTCCTCGGAAACGAAGCCTGCGATTTGGATTCCGCCGTGTCTGCTATCGTCACTGCGTACCTGCTACATGAAGTAAGAAGTGTTTGCTTTTAAATACTCTGCAAATAACTCGATTAGAACACGGTCCGCCGTGTGCTGCGCGTGGTTCTTCCGGTGTGTTTAGCGTAGCGCATATCGTGTACTGCATAACGAAACCTGTTTTTACTTTCAGCTTCAGCCGGTCGCGACGTTACTCGTCGTGCCCGTACTTAACATTGCGAGGAAGGACGTCACGCTACGGACGGAGATCACGTATTTCTTCGAACAAGTGGACATTTCTCTCGACACCCTGGTCTGCCGGGACGAAATCGACTTGAAGGTAATGCCGGTCGTCACGCCCACTGCGAGGCGGACGTCGTTCGTGTTCGCCTGTTCCCGTTGTGCCATATTCACGCCATAAAATGATATCTGCGCGCATTCCGCGTGGCTGGCTTTCTGCCAGGTGTCGCAAACAACTGAGCTAAATCTTTTCAGTGGTGCTTTGCGGCTCCTAGCAAGTTCAGTGTAGTTCAGCAGGTATACGGGTCCCACGCGTTGAATCGAGAAAGCGAACTCAAGTGAAAGTGATAGTGGCTTTAAATGTGTTGGTTAGTATAAGTTGAGTTCCAGACAGGAACATAGTTTAGGGGTAGAAATGGTAATAAAGAAGCAGACGAAAATACCCCCCCCCCCCAAAAGAAAAGAAAAATTGGGAAAGAATAACGGTGAAAGGAGGATAATTTTTTAGATTATATATATAGGTCCACGATCTTGCATTCCTTGTGATGGATATGCAACGAGCATATAATCAGTTTTCAATTGTGCAGCCTGTTTTTTACAATTTTCTTTTTTTTTAAATAATTTTTAGCACTCCTTATAGATTATATAGTTTACTTTTGATACGAAGAAATTTCAGTATGAAGTAAAGATTTTTATTCCGAGGAGCAATAAACTTCTTTTTTACTCATATGTGCACTTCTAAACATCTGCTCCAGCTGACAATTAAAACAGTGACAGCGCTACATAAATGCCCTGCACTCGATCTTCAGCATGAATACCTTGAAGTATCTGTTTTGCTTGGAATTCCATCTTATACTTTTACAGCCTAGCAAAAGAGGAGGTGGTCCTTTGCACTGTGTCTTAATAATTTCTGAAAAGCTACACTTGTGAAGTGTTTAAGTAAACCGTTTGTGAAAAATCTGTTGAATGAAGACTTGCTGGGGAAAGAAGATTATTTAATATAGTCTTATTCTATCCCCCTTTTCTTTCTTTTTTGTTCACAGAAACTTCACTCTCAGTCAAAGTTGTCACTGACTCTAGTGGATCACAATCTTTTGCCCAAAGAAGATGCTGACTTGCAGGCAGCAGTCCAGGAGATCATTGACCACCACAGATTGGAAACATCTCACAGGTTTGTATCTGTCATTTTACTCATTTCCTTGAAGGGTCAGTCACTAAGGCGATATATGAAAAACTTTATTACTAAATTACGCTTCAGCAGTGGAAAAATGGCCACTCTTTGCCTCAGAGAAGGATTCTTAAGCCAGAAAAGATGCTGGAGCGAAAGACAGGTAATGATGTCTTCCTGGTGTTCCCACATCAGCACCCCTTGATGTCATTGATTTTTACAGTCTCTGTGTGGGCCTGTCAATAAATAAGGATCGCATTTGGAATTTAAAAGAACCAAACGCTCAACTAAAACGTTTCAGCAACTTCTCATGTGCCAGAGTGGCCCAATTGCGAGAAAATACTTCAAAATCCGTGGTACATCAGCATATGAGCACTGAGGTTTATGGGTGCAATTAAAGATAGGGAAACTTAGCTTTCATATTCTTGATTAATAATTGACCTTTCCTGGCAAATGAATTAAAATGGTGCTTTGGAAGGATGTCGGTGTGAACACACCTGAAAGCTTTTGCTACGTAAGACTGCTTAGCATGATAAAAAGTATTTTTTATCTGTAGCTGAGATACAGACTTTGTTGGCATTAGTAATTTGTGCTTAATTGTGCTTGAAATTTCCTGTGGCATATAGCAAAATTCTAATAATTAAACTGGATTGCTTGAAGATGCAGACATTACTTGCAGCATAAATTGTAATACATAATTGACTAATTAACAAATGTTACTAATTAAATATTATCTCACTCCTTTATGGCACATATAGCAATTTGAGTTGTAGCCAGTAACATTGCAAGGCTTATCTATTTGGAATGAATTCTGAGGATGGCACTGCTTTCGAGATATTCACTGTCAAACTTGCAGGAAGATTGCGCTGTCCCACTTACTTTTTCTACAAAATGCTGTTTTACACATTGAAGTGCAAAAATAACTGGAATGCAAATTTACTTCGTCACGCACTTTATGAATGAATAGGTATATTGAAGACTGGTGCCATCCTGAGAATTCATTCCACGTGGATATGCCTTGCGAACTTGGTGGCTACAATGTGTAAATTGCAATATGTGCTAAAAAGTAATTAGTTCAAACCGAATTAGTGAAATTTTGTTATTTAGTTGGTTATGCATTTCAATTTATCATGCAAATAATGTCCACCTCTTTGAGTAATCTAGCTTGAGGACTAGAATTGTGATGTCTGCCACAAGGGGTTTTAAAGATTCTGTCCAGTAGAAACACTCAAGAGATCTGATGAAGATGATGTGACTAGCTGGAATCTTGAATAACGAAATATACCTGCCAGCAGGCCACATTTCGCTTGCGCAAACAACGTATGCACTCAGCCGTGCGAACAGCAATGTGCGGACACAGCCGGGGTATGGGATTGCCCAACTAGTTCCGTTGTCTTCTTTATCCGGTCTCTCGTGTGTTTCCGCTGGTTTCTTATCCATTTTATTCTGCATTTAATGTTCAAAATTCTAGGTGTTTGTGCCGTATTGGAATTCATGCTGATGCTTAATCGGTTGATCTGAGAAGCACCACCTTTTCTGCAGCTATTGGAAAACAAGATTGTCTAGCATGTGTAAAAGAAAACAGATGCTAACCTAAAAGGACCATTGAAAGACTGAAAAATGTCAGAGAAACCCTTCAAACCTTTTTGGAAAAGTGTATACTGCTCCAGTGAATGTGACCATGCTTACTTGTTTAGCACTACAGAAGGGTGTGTGCCATGTATCTCTGTTTCTGTTTGTTAAATTTGCAAATTTTTATATTCATCCACGTTGACTCATAGGTGCGACAAGACTGTTGAAATGGTTGGATCATGCTGCACTCTGGTAGCTGAGAAAGTTTTGCACTCTAAGCCAGAGCTCCTCAGCCCTCAAGTTGCTCTCTTGCTTTATGGTAAGCATTACACTGTACTTGGCCACTTTAGCAGCAGTGCTGCCTTTTGTACGTTTTTGCTTTAAGATATACTATCACTCTCGATGTGAGTTGCAGTTAAGAAGCTCCGGGACAGTATGTCAGTTTCGATAAAGGAAATTGTGGAACTAAATGCCATTTTAATTGCTGGTAGCACCCCATTTACAAGAAAAATGCCACTTGTCGTTTTTCTTAGTGAAAGAAAAGGTGGCGGGTTTATATATTGTTGCAACTCATATTGAGCTTGATAGTACATGCCAGTGCTTCTTTCTGCAGAATAATATAAATTACCATTTCAGACAACCAGAAATGAGAAAAAACACAAATACCTTACTGTTTAAGTCGCGAATTGCATGTTAAAACATTTAACTTGTGAGATATTTTCACCTGAGCGGGAATGCCTAAATAATACGAAAACTATGTCATTTGCTCAGTGGTTGCATGATTTGCCTAGTACCGAAGGTTGTTTATGTGGCATTGCATTAAGTGGGCTTGGGTTGTGTTTTAGGCACAATCCTTCTGGACACGGTGTGCCTCTCAGAGTCTGCACGGAAAACAACAGCCAAGGACTTGGAAATGGTGTCCAAATTGCAGGTGTTGCTTCCCGAGCTGAGCAAAGAGGAAGTCTTCAAGCCGCTTTGCAGGGCAAAGTCCAATGTTGACGGTGAGTTGCTGGGTATATGTGGCCCTTATTCTCTTCTGCCAGTGGGTATCTCTGCACACTATCCAGACGGCCGGACTTGTACGTCAACTTGCCACGGTTGCTTAGAGGTGGGGACGTTGCCCTGCTGAACGTTTGGTTGCAGGTTAGATTACCACTTGCAGCGGTTATGCAACAGTAGTGCAAGGTACAAAAATGAGTTCTGAACATTGCTTGATGCTGAAGAAATCTTGAATTCTTGGTGTTTAGTAGTGGCTTCCCTACAATGCAAAGCTTGCTTTTCTGTGTAGCTTCTCTGCAGTGTGCTTTGAATTTCCATGAAGTCCTACCTGCAGACAAAATTTGTGTAGTAGTTTGCGTTCTTAACTTGTGTCAGTTTGAAACAATGAATTAAATGAACTATCCTGTTTTAGCTTTTGTGCTGCTGTGTCCTTCAAGCTTATCTTAGTCTTGAGGTGTTTAAACAAAGGAAGGCCTTCTACTACGAGTGGAAATGGAGTGCGGTGGTGCAGTCGGGTGCCACATTTCCATTCTCACTAATGCACTCACCTCTACATGTTGACGGTAGTTTGAGAACAAGCTTGACTATCTTCTTTTATGGAATTGGCACGTGTCGTGAAGTTTTGCACAAGGTTATTTTATGGAGAGGCAAGGGCTGCACTAGATGTTTGACAGATTAAAATGCAGTATGAAAAAAATTTTCTGGGTCAGTGCTCTCATAGGTAGTTGGTGCAGAAGGCTACACCTGTGTTGCTTCAGAGGTCTACAAGGCCTGTATGATAGACGTTAGAGTTCTAGATTAGGAAGATGCAGGTGTTGGGGCCCCAAGCGCTAGGGGGCTCCAATTCTTGCGTCCCCCTTATCGAAAGCTCTCTTTTTATGTGCTATGATGGACTGATAGACCATATGATAGTCAAACTTTGATGTAACAAAATCTGCTATGTAATCAACTGTTTTCATTTACCGATCTTAGTTCTATTGAAAAGCATGTTCCTGTTTTTTGCGATTTAACATTCAACAAAGTAATTTTATGACACTGTTTCAATTCAACGAAGTTATCAGCCATTTCAAGCATGTAGTACTTGGCGCCTCTATAGTTAGTCACTGTAGTAAAACACTGAAATTGTGAGCCAAGGCACAAGTATTTATTTGCACGCATCCTTTCATGTGAAAAGCCTGAGTGGCAAAAACGCTGTCATGCAGACGGTACAATTGGGCTCTTCAAAGCATGCACACATAGGAGTGCACATAGGAGTGCATAGGAGTGCAGAGGAGTGCATAGGATGCACACATAGGAGTGTTGTGTTATTAAAGAATTTGCAGATGCCATGGGGCAGCTTGGAGTGAAGTGTGCGCTAGGGCATCTTAAGTGGGAGGGGGCAGGTGAGTGCGTGGCTCCACCTCTACCCTGGCCATGGCCGCGCATGGCTGAGTGCTTATGTAGGCCACGCACCGGACCTTGGAGACAATTTGCGGCCGGTGCAAAGATCGTGGGCAAGCTGAGATGGCTGGTGCTTTGATGCACACTGTGTTCCTGTGCACCTAGTATTACAGGCCATGCAATCTCAAGTTTATGAGATGCGGTGAAGCAACAGGCAGCACTAAGCGCTTGCTTCCTGTTGCTGACGCTGTTTGTCACGACAGCATTGCGACAGCTTCATGTCATCGAGTGAGATGTGTTCATGTTTGCCTGTGTGCACATGAAACAATGCTTGTAAATTTAATTATAGTAAGCGAATGTTTAGTGCCGTTTACATGGCCAGTAAAACTACAAGCCGTACTTCGTGCAGTCTCTTCACTGCTTTTCACTATCGCTATCAATGCTTTGCCTTTCCGGCGAAACTGCAACCTTATTTTTCTTGGGGAGCACGAATCTCCATATGCTTTTTACACTTTTTTAAATAATTTGTATGCACCACCTGATGATGGCTGTGGGCACTAAGCGCGGTCAACCATGACATCCCAAGATTTCCGGCACCACACGAAGAGTCGCATTCAAATCTTAGATGTTGCGAGTCATGCCGATGCATTGCTCTCGGAGCAATCTGTAACACATGCACCGGCACTCATAATCGCACAATTATGGCCAAACCTTCTTTTGATAATTTGTTATAGCGCTTACTGACAGGATACTATCCACTGGAAGTGCTCTGGGAACCTTTGAAATAACTTCTAATGCTGAAATTTTCAAACCTCAACCTAACCAAACTTGTAAGTAAATGTTTTTCACTGCAAGTATGACTTCATTATATTGAGGTTTGACTGCATAAGTCCTCGCATGTGTGCAAATTCTGGATTGTATGGGCATCTTGTGAACCAGCTAGAGCTACCTCTGCTTCACCTCCATGCCCCTCTATAGATGCTATCTCGCTACAGTTGCTACTGTTGAAAACCACTTAGTGATATACTGATGGCCTGGTCGTGGCTTAAGAAAGTGCGGTAAAAAAAAAAATATTGGTGCAAAGCCATGGGTGAGAGAGAGAATAGTGAGGGAAAGTGCTGGAGTGTTGTCATGTGACCTTTGTGGCTTCTAGGGAGGCACAATTGAGAGAAGCTGCTAGAGAGCATTAAGTGACAAGGGTGTGCATTTCATAAGGAGTTCATGTTGCTAGGTTATATCGTTGCCTGGCAGTGGTGCACAACTGTGAGTGAGAGAATTGACAGCAGATGCTAGCATATCGAATGGAGCCTTCAGGTGGTCAATGTCTGGGGACATGTTCTTTTTCACATTAATTTGACATCCATTTCAAGCACAATACAAGACAGTATGACAGCACAAGACAGTCATTGACGCCAATGCCAGCTTGAAAGAAAAGCATTCCAGCTTTCTAGAATGGTGCATTTCAATGTGTGGTAATAATATACACAGATTTTTTGGTTCTTCAGTGAAATAAACAACACAGAAAAATTTCGTTGCACCTGAAACTGTTGGAACTGAAAAATAAAGTGAAGCATGTTTCGCGATATGCCAAGTAATGTCCTAAATTAATCTTGCATAGTCACTTAGGGCATTTGCCACTGTGCTTAGCTACTCTGTGAAAGCCTCGGTGTTACAAAGTGTGTGACTTAAAATGTTTGCAGGCTTGTGTTTGGATGAGCTCCTTCGCAAGGACCTCAAGGCTGTCTGCTCATCGGCAAAACGCATAGCGATATCGTCGGTACCTGGAGAATTAAAGGTATGTGATGTGCATATTGTGAAAGTAGTGAAGCCTTGTTATAACCCATGTGGGGAAGTCATAGTTTCAATTTACAGCTTGTAGCAAATTCACTTATTTGCTGTCTACCTAAGCCGCAGTAGCTCCTGTGCTTAGCTGCCAGTGAATGTGTGCCATGTTATCTTTGCCGTGACGGCTAATGCTGGAACCATTCTCTTAACAGCTCAACCGTACTATAACAATATCATGGAAGCATAGCCTTGTATGTGTGTAGAGGTTGTCTTTTTTTAGATTTCTTTGTGCAGCCTGGTACAGTGAGCCATCATTATCAGTGATGCCATGTGAACGAAACCACCCCAAGCCAAGCAGATGGTCACAGCCCCTTGGATCACTGCGCAGGGCATTGATATTAGAGACCTTGCATAGGTCAGATTAGTTAGATATCCCCTTAAGTCACGGCATACGCGTTTATCGACTGGGCTTATTTTTGCCATTAATGTGCAGTGGTTGCAAGGAATAGACAGCGAACATTAAGCATTGAGTAAATTGAATGTTCTGCTTTCCTAAAGTACACCCACTTCATTTTTTAGAGAAATTTATCGCTTTAAATGACTGCTTTGGTGCAGGCACTGCCATCTTTGACGGGATGTTTGACGTGGGGCGTTTTGGTATAATTTCGAAAGATATTTTTCCCTTGTTGCAATGCTTGTGCCAAATAATTAATTTGTGCATGTAATTCGAGCGGGTGATTCAATATTTTTAATGAAGAAACGTAGCATTACTGACTGTACAATAAATGAATATATGATTACCATGTAAGTATGGTGGCTTTCTGTAAAATGCACAGTCATTCTCGTCCCACCTTGACTTGCTTTCTATGGAGCCTCCAGCACCTTGGCATAAAATTATGTAAATTTTACACATTTGTTGACACTCGAACATAATTCGTGACTGAAGGGGATATGGTGCAAGAACACACAATGCTGTACTCTTTCATGCTCAGCAGTTCAAATGTTCAGAACATTGCATCTGAATATCAAGCAAACCAAAAATTGTTTGCTCTGACTCACAAATCTGATCTTGCATTCCTTGTTGTTTCATAGTAGCTGTAGCTCACCCATTTAAAAAAAGAAGACAAGTCTGAGCTTTGCGTTCACTTCACTGTAACCAATAAATTGATGTATGAGGACTTGTTGCTATGAGCTAACAGCTTAAGTGTAGGGCATTAAGCCTAATGAAAACTATTGATGTAAACGATTGATGGATTGATTGATGGAGTTCACAGACAATCTGATCCCTAGTCTGGGTAAGTTCAGAGATGTTACTGCAATGCTGATGTGGCAACAGACAGACAATGTGTGCTGTCCACTTGTTTGATTTGATTTGATTTGTTTGATTTGTTTTGATTTGATGAGCTTTTTGTGTTCTTTATGGTTTTTTATGTGTACATCTCTATTAGGTGTGTTGTAAATTTCTGCGAGGGAGACAGGTGAGACTATGTATTACGTTGAACTGTGCTGGTTTGTAGTGCTTGTTTTTCACTATCAAGAAATCTATTTTGTCAAGGTGCCAGCGTGTTGCAGTGTCAAATGTACTTTGTGCATACCCCCTACACTAGCCTGTGAGCATATATTTTTCGGTTTTGAACATACTTGCCTTGGCATGGCCCAAACACCTTTATTTATAAAATAACATACCTTCTATGGTACCATCTCTCTCTCTCTCTCTCACACACATTTTTCCATTTATGAGCAGCAGGTGCACATATCTTAATTTTGTATCATCTGATTCCCTTGTTCCTACAGCATGTGATCTTGTATGTCTCTGTATGTGACACTGACACTGTGCGTGATAGTGTGGTGATTTGGTAGACTTTGTGCATGCACACATGCACTAACCTTTCCTCTTGGGAGTCTCAGCGCAAGCCGGCAGGAACAGCAACGACTGATCCAGCGGGCTCGCTAAGTCGCGCATGGCAATGGAGCCCTGGACTGAGGGCTGTTTTGCCAATTAAATGTTTATTCTCTCTCTCTAGCTTTAGATAGTTCCTTCTTGACCCCCCCCCCATTTTTTTTGCTTTGATCTTTTCACCCTTTCTCCCCTTCTTTAGTACAGCATAGCCAACTGTAGATATCCTCCGGTTAACCTTCTTGTTTATCCTTTCCTTTCATCTCTCTCCCTCCAGAGCATCTGTCAGGAGAACACAATGGAGGCTGAGCTGGGCAAGTTCTGCAAGACGCACGGCTACAGTGCCCTCATCATCCTCACCGTAGCTGTAGAAGAGAAAAGCAATTCGGTTCAGAGGCAGCTGGCAGTCTTCTCTTCAGACATTATGCTCAAGCAGCAGGTAACCTGCCTCGTCTTGGTCACCCAAGTAACATTTTGTAGCAGACATTGTTCTTTACTGAAGGTCCGTGCATACAAGCATGCATTTTGACTGTTGGTCTCCTTACAAGACATGCACTGCATGTGCAGTGTTCATTTGCCATTTGTCTGTCTTTTAATTATCAAGGACTCGCATCTACAGCTGTTAATGCTTTGCACGAAACTTATGTGCAAGCTTGTCACACTGTACTGTTAGTTGTTTGCTTGGTCATGAATACATAAAAAGAAGGTGAGAATTGACTGAATTGTTTTCTATATTTGGTGAAAGCTTATTTAATTGTTCTATTATTCAGTTGCTAAAGGGTCATTTCACAGCCTTTTTTTATATTACAGTTCATTTACCTTGCATCATAAGTGCCAGTATGTTACTCATATGTCCACAGCACTTTAAAGAAATGCCATAATGGACTCCTCATTATGTCTCATCATGTAAAATAGGTAGCTGCTATTATGACTGTGGCTTTCATGAGAGCTGAATGATGCTTTGAGACTTGAAGCAACTAATGGAGTATACTCACAATCTCTTTTTAAACATAAAGTGGATGGCAAATGCTGAAAATTCGGCGGTACTAAAAGTGGATTTAGATCAGCCCCTCTCCCCCCCCCCTTTCTTTTTTTCGGCTTTTTTTTTTGCTATGAGGTTGTTATTACTGCTTGTGAATATGTTTGGTCCTTAATGTGGCCATGACTGTTGCTCCCATGAGCACTGCGGCTCAGTAGGGGTGCTGTTACATTGCATGCATTTTTTTTGTAAAGCAACAAGTAGCCATCATGGACTTTTGAATTCCTTCCTCGCACAGGCAAATTTGTTTTAATGGCCTTTGCTGTAGAGGCATTCACAATGCATATGAAAGATAGGAATTAGAGCAACAATTAAAGCTTGCTTATAGAAAACCTGCATATTACATAGTGCAATGTCATTATTTATGATCGAGATAAAGAAAGTTGCTGCTATCATCACATTCCTTTAATTTGTTGCTCACTTGTGCTCTTGCTCGATGTATATAGTCCTCCAAGCAGTTTTTTGAGCTGCTGCTACTGCCACTGCCGCTATGCCATAACAGATGGTTATTTTGCTCAATTGAGCTGGTTTATGACACTGCAATATTTGAGATTTGGCCACAACTTTGGTAAAGTGGCAAAACCCTACAAGAGGAGGGTTTATAACAGGAGGAGTGTTTATAAAATTGCATACTTTTTCTTCTTGATGCTATGTCAACCTTTCTGTAAGGGAGCGTGGGTAGACGATGGGTGTTTAGAGTGAATGTGTGGTTATATTAATGAAAATAAGCTATGTTTTGTGGTGTGCCCCATTTATTCTAATGCTCATAGCTGATTCCATACTTCATTGTTCCTTGTTCCATTGACCTCAGCTGCATTTTGTGTGAAGGATGCTTGCTCAAGTTAATTTCATACTTATTTCTTGCATGCCACAGCTGACGTCAACACTTTTGGCAGTGGGAGACCCTTCACTGGATCTCCAGGTTTCACACATGTCTACAGACCACCTCATCACATTTGTCCAAGGCAACACTCAAGCCTCAAGAAAAGTCATCCTTCCAGTTGTCAGAAAGTTCCTAAGCACTCTCGGTGAGTCGCAGCTCAGCACTTCTTGTTCCAGAATGTGTGGGAAACTTTAATTCATAATGGAAGGCTCCTAAGTTGCATGTGTAGCATGTAGAGTGGCTGAGTTGATGTACGCGCCTTTTGTTTCGATAACGTCTACAGAAACTGGGATGAAGTTTGGCTGTTTCTGACTTATTCTGTCTTAATTTTACGTGTTCTTTTCCTGAGACAAAGGTTTTGCAGTGATAGCTGCTGTTGGGCACTTCACCTGCATTTGTGGCACCACTGCATGATGTTGCCATCACCATGGTAGCTCCCTGGGCCACAATTCTGTAGCGATGCCTTCCGTCTGATTCTATGCCACTCTTGCCATAGTCAGCTGATCTCATCGATAATGGGGATGGAGCATTGCTCTGGCCAGAAGTTCAAAGAAGAGTACCATCAAAAAAGGTATTGCTACAAAATTATGGCCATCGTTGCATTATGTTGCAGTGGCTACAATAAAATACGAGGAGCAATCAAAAAGTTCCCGGAATTGCTTCACCGACACTGAACGAGCGATGAGATAGCTTGCACATGCTTGGGTAGGGGGCTGGGTATGTTTGTGCTTGGGTGAAGCAGGTCTGGACAGGTTTAGTGCGCAGCCATGTTACTGCGCTGTGTGACGTGGACGTGAGGGATGGCCGGTCGGTGCAATGTTGCAGTTTGAACAGCGTGCGAACATAAAGTTCATACGCAAATTGGGGAAATCAATTTTAGAGACGCTATTGGCCCTGCACCAAGTGTACGCTGATAATGCACTAAAAAAGAAAATGAAGTTTACGACTGGTTTGCACGGTTTAAGAAAGGGCAGGAGACGTTAGAGGATGACGAGCACAGCGGGAGACCGTTGATGTCCCGAAACGACTTAATGATGATTGCCAAAGTGGAACAATTGGTTTGCCGTGATTGAAGAATGATAATTGAGGAGTTAAAGCAAGAAGTGGGTACCTCGTGCGGATCAATTCATGCCATTTTACGCAATGATTTGAAGATGAGACGCGTCGGTGCGAAGTTTTTTCCGGGGCAGCTGAACATGTATTAGATGGAATGTCACATGACAATTACTGGCGAGCTGTTTGAGGCAAGGATGCAGGACCCGACTTTTCTCCAACAGATCGTCATTAATGATGAGTCTTGGGTGTTAGCCTACGACCCAGTGACGAAACAGCAGTCATCGGAGTGGCACACACCGGCATCTCCCACACCCAAAAAAATCGTGCATCACCAGATTCAAAGTCAAAGTGGTGCTCATTTCATTCTTTGACATTGACGGTTTAGTGCACCATGAGTTCATACTGCCTGGACAGTCTGCTACTGGCCATTTCTACGAGCAAGTTTTGCAGAGGGTGCTCGATGCGGTTTGAAGGACACGACGGGACAAGTGCCAAGGCAAGTGGTGTCTGCATCACGATAATGTGCCAAGCCATGCATCACTTGTGCAGCAATTCCTTGCCGAAAGTAACATTCTGGTCATCTCTCAACCATCGTACTCTCCTGATCTCACTCCAAGTGACTTTTGGTTGTTCCCTACTCTGAAAATTAGCCTCGAGGAGATACGTTGTGCAACCATGGAGGACATCAGAGCGAATGCGACCGCTAAGCTCCGACAGATTCCTTCTACTGCTGCTTTCAACAATGGAAGGAACAATGGAGTAAGTGTGTTTGCGTGCAAAGGTGCTACTTCGAACGTGATTAGGTAAGCGTCCCCATAGGTCGTAACATTAGCACACTGAACCACCTTTCTGGGAACTATTTGACTGCCACTCGCATGTCTGCAAAAGCTTTAAGAAAAGGAAGCACCGCAGTCAGTTGTGAACCTGATACCGTTCCCTGAAGATCTGATGCTCCGACCAACTGCGCTGCCACGAAATTGACAAAATGTAAGCGTTGAGAACTGCAGTGGCTTTCATGGCACCCATTGTGGTGCATACTGCTGTATAGTGAATGAGGCAGTTGTGCGTTAACGATGAGGATAAACAAGAGAAGTCAGAAGGTTTGAATGGAACACATGTGCCAAAAAGCTGAAGGTTAAGGAGTTGCATTACGGGATACAAAGTGGAAGAGCCAAAGGCCATGGTTGACCAAACGTATAAAAGACTGACTTCAGAAGGAGTGTTAAATGGACAGATAGTTTGGATGTCACTTCCACTGTCTTATACAAGTGATGCTGTGTGAAACACCTTTCATACCGTGCACACTGGTGTGTTAGCTGGTGCTGTCAGGCATTTGCACCTTCTGCCCCATTGCTGTGTGCTGTTTTACTAAATGGCATGTTAACAAATTTGCAAACACCCAACCAGATGTGCTGCATTCGGTGACAACCTAAGAATTCAGCACAACCTTAGCTCGCCAAATCCCACTACACCTGTGCCTTCTGTCTCAGCATTTTGAAAAACAGTTCCCGAAGGATGCCTATCTCACAAATGAGTGAATGTAATTAATTATCTGGTGCATCTACCATATCCACTCGTGTAATCGCCGCACCATGTAAGGGCGGCACCCCCAACTTGAAAAAAAAAAATTTCCATTGCAGAAGCAATTGCGTTTGGTGCCCCGATGCCATGCATGCACATCGGTGAATATCAGTGCGCATTGCACCTCAGTTGAGCAAAATGCGTTAGAAATAATCTTGAGGAAGAATGATGATGGCAGTGGCAAACTCTCAAGCTCGAGACACTTTGAAACTGCATAAAAAATGCTTCAGGTCTCTATCCATGATGTGTTGCTAAGAAAAGAAAATGTAGTGCAGACAGATAACATTTAGAGAGAGAATGTGTTTTGTAGATGGGATGTCAAGAGAGACTGGATGTTAAAGAGCTTATTGTGTGAATTCTGCAGGCACTAGTGTCATAATCGTAATCTACACTTAAAGTGAAAGTGTTTGTTTTAATGTGTTAGCGTTAGGAGTGTCAAAGTGGAATATAGCGTATGTGTGTGAAGTGTGGGAAGCCGGTCATATCGTAGAGGTAGAGAAGGGATGGGAGAGCTTAGATGAGTGTGCATGCGGGCATGTATGTGTGTGTGTATAAAGATATGTTGTGTGTCCCAGCTAACCTTAGCCAAGCTGTTCAATGAAAAAGTAGATAAAAGAAGGAACATGATGCCACATACAATTGTAAGCCCTAGTGTTTAGTCGTCATAGGTCTAATGACCAATGGCTAGGTCTCAAAATTTTATTTTGTGCTGTGTTTTCTTCTTCTTTTTTGTTGAACAGCTTGGGACTCCCTATATATGTATATATATAATGCAATCACTGAAGGTGGCCTGCTCCAGACCAGTGTCAGTTGCACGTCGCTTCTCGAAGAGGCAAAATGCGAGTCAAATGAGCTCCTGAACAACACTTTGCAACATGGTGAATGTTGTTTAAATCATGGATCTGGGACCTCAAAGAGGTGTGACGCAATGTTAACTAATTTCTTTCCAAGTTACCACAACATCGCCACTAATTTTTTTCTTTCTAGTATTTTGTTTTATGGCCTGAAAAAAAAAAAAAAAACACATAGAACTGTGGAAGCGCATTAGGCTGCTGTTATGTGCACTTGCATGAACTTGGGTGTGTTGTGGCGCAGGTGGCCACCATTGCCCACCATGAAGTGATCGGATCCTCGGACGGGATGGTCGTGTCCAGCTTATCTTATCATCAAGCAGGCTTTCATGTCAGCAGCATAAGTTGCCAGTAGTATTGACAACTATCGAGTGACAAAGAATTTGTTCTATGCGGTGGTGTAGGGGCTTTGCTCTGATGCTTTATGGTGTAGCATCCCAACCTCTTTCAAAAGGTGTGGTTAGGTTGTGTAGTTAAGTGCACATTTGCATTTGTGCAGGTATGCAATTAATTCCACCAGTCAATAAGGTGAAACTGGGGGTAGCTTTATTTTTTCGGTGATAGCAACTGCAACAAGCTCATTTGCTTGGATACACTGCAACATCTCTTAGTTAAAGAAGTCTGCTGTAGATCCATATGATTCCCATAAGCTAAATAGAGCACATAGCTTGCTTCATAGTGTTATGAACAGGGAAATGCTCTACAACTACAACACAGGAAGCTGTGGCTGTGTGGTAGATGTATATTTCACACGCATTCATTGTTTATGATGTGCTTCACTTCGTTTTTTGCATTTGGCAAGCTGTCATGTTTCTACCTGCTGCATGAGGAACATTCACAGTATCAGTTTCTTTTGCATGATTATTCCAGCATAGAAACACATTTTCTCATTAGAATGCGCATGAAGCATGTAGTCTGTTCTTAAATCATCGTAACCATTGCCAGTCGGTTTACAATGTGCAATGATGTCCTATAGAAAGGGGCAGGCCTTAAGCTGCATCATTCCACCTAGCTAAGCCAGCTAAAGTTTCAGTATCACACACAGTTGTGTTATCTCCTTGCTTAATGGGCACAAATCTGCCCAATCGAGAGTTCCTGTTTCTGATGTCTGTAGTGTTTCTCCTGCCTACCTGTGTGTCATCCATGGCTCATGACAGTGCCTTGAGTCAATAAATGCAACATGCTGATAAGAAACCAGCGGCACTGAATGTGTGAGGTGTACTTCATTGCATCGCCAGTTGATTTTCTTTCTTTTTTCTTGTTATAACAAATGCACCACTTGCTGTTCTCAAGCATATGACAGTCAGCCCCCTGTGTTTTCCAGTGTAAAACAAAGGAAAACAAATTTCTTGCTCTGTTCCACAGTGCCGTCTCCACTATCACCGAGACCATTACTATCAAGGCTCTTCACCATTTGGCTCCCATCACGTCGTCCATTCAGTTCATTGTGTATTGTTCGACGAGGCAGACAAACAACCTTGAAGAACGTTTTCCCTGCAGTAGTTATCAGCCACCCTATGCTGCTGCGATGCTATTCACAAACATTACACTATGCAGGGACTAGTTTTAGGTTTAGAGGAAAGTTTACTCCATTGAGCATAACCATATCATGTTTTATCATCTACGAAATGTGTACCTTTTTCCACACTTCTGTTCACTGCAAGACTGATAACAGGCACAGAGGCAGTTCTAATTATCTGTGGTAGAGCTAAGGTGTAAGCATCATGCTGTAGTTTCCACAGCATGAATGGGATAATGAAATGAAAGCTTGGTGCAGTTTCAAAAACAAAATTACTAAGAATTCTATTGCAGCCATAGATAGCACTTTAGTATAGTAATGCTAGCTTTGTGAGGCATTGATAAAACGCAGAAACAACACTACTGGAATGAGCACTGTGTTCCTTATGTTTCAGAAAACCATACCGAAGCACTGAAAGTACACATTTCATGCAAAATAAAGCAGAAGTGAACCTCTTGCACGTCATGTTTTTATTTGCTTTGCACAGCCTCATTTGCTTGCTTCAGTGTGTACTAATAGTATAAGTTAAAGTGCTACTTTTCATTAACACGTGAAGTAAGTAATGTGAACTGGAATATAAAATGGAATAAGAGGAAAGCATCACATTTGGTTGCTGATTTGGCTTCTCTCCCATGTTCCTTTCACCCCTCTGACATCGGCGCAGTTGACTCGTGTATCAGAGGGGTGAAAGGAAGATGTAACAGGGGCTCGCCGAGGCTGGAAATGCACAAGGAGTTGCAACGAAGGCATACCATGCATTTTGTGCAGTACAAAGGCGGGTGTTAAGAGGTGTGCGGTGTGCAAGTGAGTGCGGTGGCGTGAATTTCTCTAATGCGTTAGCATTAGTAGTGTCAAAGTGGAAAAAAGTGTATGTGTTGTGGGAGATACGGGTGGTTCTCCTCCGTACTCTTGGGACAAAGGAACGACAACACAGTAGTACAAACAGTCACAAGGGCATTTATTGCACCTTTCATGGATCAATGCCTGCTAGCCGAGTTCATATCCCCAAAACATGCCGATAGGCGCGCGACAAATCTAGAAGTCAGACTCACCGCGTCCTCGCGAGCGAATATGTTCGCTCCATGCTGGATCCCAACGCCTGGTCGTTCGCGTGTATAGTCACGCGAATCGTGGCGCGTTCCAAGGCGGCCACGCGAGGCGGTCTCGCAGATGCATCGGTCGCCGCGCGCTCGCGGGAGACGTCCTCCGCCGCGCGCCGACCCGCCGGGAAAGAGCGGGTCGCTCCACCCGCGGCACGGCACGTCCGTCGCGCTCGCTTCCCGAACCCAAAGAGCCCAAGCG